>NC_085137.1:71526634-71843777 GCF_035046485.1 Aedes albopictus
TCCAAGAGATTTTGCTGGATTTTATCTTTATTTTATATTTGCTTTTGGAATTTCTCCAGTGTTTCTTACTGCGTTTCCTTCAAGAGTTCTTCTTGGGCACCCTCCAGGAGTTTGTTCTAAGATACCTCCAGGAGTTGCTTATGAAAGTTGCTTTTAGAGTTGCTCCAGGAGTTGCTTTTGGGCATCCTTCAGAAGCTCCCTCTGCAAATCACCCAGGAGTTCCTTCTGGATGATCACCCAAAATTTCTTACAAAAACTTTACGCTACCTTTTTCTGGAAATACTCCAGAATCCTGAAAATCAAACTACTGCGGGAGTTTTGTAATCGAGAACTCTACCAAGAGTTCCTTGAGAAACCTTCTAGACATGTGGGAGATTCTTTTGGGAATCCCTCAGGAGTTCCAGGAGAAATCCCTAGATCGAATTCATGATCCCAGACCAAAAGTTCTATTCCCTAGTTGCCAACAGACTGACTAAAATCCTAAATTCCCTAAAGGAACCTCTTCCAGAATAAATCCATTAACCCTCGAGCGATCGCGCTGTTGTGTTTTGTACAACACGTTGAAAAAATCTCGCTTTTTGTGTTCAGAATTAGCGTGGTGCTGGCGGTGGTGGCCAACCGCGCTAGTTATGGACGGTTAAGGAATCTAGAGGAATCCACAAAAGATATACAGAAGTTACTGGGGAAATCCAAGATAGTATTTTTGGAGTAATCGAAAGATGAAATCTCGGACAAAACTTTGTAAGAATCTCCAGATGTAAGTTTTTGGGGGAATACTCAGTTGGACATCCTGGAGGAATCCCCGGAAACAACATCAATGAAGTTGCGTTAGGGCACCTACGCCAATGAATAAAATTAAAAAAAAAAAAGAGGTTCGATTATCCTCCATGTCCCGGATAATCGAGTGCGACCTTTTCTGATTTTATATGCACATCTTACCTCTTATAGATCTGTCATAGTTAGCTATCACTGTTTTTTTTAAGTACAAGAAAATAAGTAAAATAATGAGTGAGGGAAAGCTTGAATTATGCACTATTTGGAGCTGAATGAAAATATGTTGTAAGTAATTGTGTAGCATACGCCTTTCATGTCACCATTGGTAGTTACTTTCATTTTTTCCATAGATGCATTACGTCAAGAATAATATTAAACTATAAATATCTAGTACATAGTATTCACAGGTTTGCAAGTGCATTTTTACATGGTATTTATCATCCATATGATACGAAAATTGGGCGTTACCTATTAAAAAAAATGTGCATTTCAAAAACCGGGAAAATTTCAGAAATCGTACCGGGAAAACCGGGAAAAAGACGGGAATTTCAAAATTGATATTTAGTGGCCACCCTGATCATTATAATTTCTTGCAACTTACTGCAGAATCTTATTTTTTTTCTAAATAATCTGAATCCTGATGTATAAATGATTCAAAATATGAATGCTCACTAGCGTCATCTAGTGACAGAGGTTCAAATCAAACGGTCCATTATCTGTAAATTCTTTACCTACCAAACATCTTTGCTGAAGATAGTAGGGACAGTAAGAGAGTTATTAGGATCCTGGGATATTCGAAATTAAAAATTTGTATATGTATATACTCAGTAGCACCACCAATGTGTGGATTTCCGAATCAAATTTTGTATCATCTGTAAGTTCTTGACCTATGAAACAATTTTGCTGAACACACCATCTGTTTATGTGATCAGGATCCTGAAATATATGAGTTATAAAATTAGTATGCTCACTAACGTCACCTATGTATGGAGTATCGAATCAAACGGCACATCATCTGGAAGTACTTGATTAACACAACAACTTTCTCGAGGACGTCATCTTTCTAAGTGATAAGGATCCGGTGTTATATGAGGTTCAAAATTAACATGCACACTAGCATCACCTAGTGGTGGAATTTCAAATCAATCGGTCCATTATCTGTAAGCGCTCGACTTACTGAGCAACTTTCCCGAAGGCGTGACGCTTCTACAAGCTTTAGATCTTCCGATAATTTCATTTTAAGACATTACATTACTAAATTTTTAATGCCAAATAGCGCCATCTAGTGGGAAAATAAAGAGAATTCAATTTGATGTCCAAATTGACCCCAGGTATACAAAATCGCCCGGTTCAACTTTGACATGGAACAAAAATCAAAGAATGCCATGAAATCAATTTTATTTTTGCTTAAATAATCGAACTAGGTCTAGTTTGAAGGTATTGCAAAGATAAAGTCAATATGCATTACCAAACTTGTTTGCCATTACTTCGAAGTTGCCTGGGGTCCAAATGGACCATTAGAGGGTTTAGGAATCCCGTGAGAAAGTTATGGTAGAGGTATTCTGGGGAAATCCATAGAGAAGACCCTGAAGGAATCGTAGGAGAAATTTCTAAACGAATCTCAGGCCAAGAGGTGTTTTTGCAGGAATTCCATGGGTAATTTCTAAAGAAAATTCTGAATAAAATCTTTGGAGGAATTTCTGGATGAGTCCTTGTTGAAATCCCTAGAAGAACAACCGAAGGAATTTCTGCAAGAATTCCAGGAAGAATGCCCTGGAAGGAACCAAAGCGGAATTTTTGAAGTATTTCAAAAGCATTTCTGTAAGAGTCCTAACAAGAATAGCTGGATCAACCGCAGGCATAATTGCATGAAAAATCTCAGCTGTTATTTCTGGAGGAAGAGCTCGAGCAGCTACTGGAAAATTATTGGAGGAATCCCTGGAGTTTATTAACAAATGCCTGGTGGAATCACCGGATGAACATCTTGAATTCCGGGTGGTATCTTAAAAGGAATTTCTAGAAAAATCCCCAGAAAGAATTGCTGGAGGAGCCCTACAGGAATTTTTGGAGAAACCCCATCAGAAATACCGGTGGAATACTAAGAGAAGTTTCTTGAATAAATACTTGAAAGAATACCTACTGTTCTCCTCAGAAGAATTTGTAGAGGTTGAGGTATTATGGTGGAATCTTTGATGGAATCGCAGGAGACATTTCTGGTCGAATCTCAGGACGATTTGCTGAAAGTATTGCTGCAAGTAAATATGAAAAATCCTTAGAAGTATTCCTAGACGTATTTACCACAGTTAAAGTTTCTGGAGAAATTCCAATAATAGCAATTAGTTAAGGAATCATGAAATTCATGGAGGAAAGCCAATAGAGTACTTGGAGAAAGCCCTTGAGGAATTTCTGGAAGAACCTTTGGATGAAATCCCTGGAGGAAGTCCAGGATAAACACCGGAAGGAATGTCTTAATTCCTGGATAAAATTTTTGAAAGAAATTCTGGAAGAATCTCAGGAAGATTGTTTTGAATAATTCCAGATTCCATCCCAGAAATTTCTGAAGGAATTCCAATAGAAATTTCCAGTGGATTCCCTAGAAATAAGAATAGTAAGAATGTAACAATTTCTAGAGAAATTCTAGGAGGAGTTTCTGGAGGAATCTGCAGAAATATTTAGTGGAAACCAGGACTGTCTGGAGGAATCCTAAGAAAAGTTCATTGAAGAATTCTCTCTAGGAATCCATAAAGGAATATCTAGAGAAATCTATCGAAGAATAGTAAGTGGTATTCCTTGGGGAATTCTTGGAGGAGTCCTGAACCACCGGAAGCGATTATGAAATCCGCATATAGGTTCTAAAAGTATCTTGGATAGCGTTAGCGTTAGCGTAGTTACCGTTTACTTCGTGGATTGGATACTAACAACATTCAAGTACCTTTTATTAATCTTACTCGGATTGTTTTTAGGAACAAGATCGGGAAGTTCACTTTGCTCCAGTGTTAAGAAAGAGTACCAAAAGCACAAATGTCATCATTTCCGACCACGCCCATCTTTACCGTAACTTGGGATAGGGTATGGCATTGTTGAAGTAGCACTTACTTAACAGGCCTCCGAATCAATGACACCCTCATGAGTACTACGGAGTGGGTGGCTGGGAGATGTATTAGGCCAAGGATTCGCCTAAAAACTGACGAAAGGTGACTCGCAGATCTCCCACCCCTTCCTCTTACAAACTCTCTGTTTGTGTGCTCTCGGTTTCTAAAACTTAGCAACAAGCATTCAACTCTGACATTCCCTTGCGAACTAACTGACTGTAAGGACTTGGCCGGCGCCGTTATTGATCAAACATTTTTGAGCTGATAAAATTGCACTTTCATTTCGATCTCAAAAATGTTAAAAATTTGCAAAAACAATGAGAAGTAGGTTTTTAATTGGATCACATAGCACGAAAATAAAATAAAGAACCTTACAAATGTCTGGCCCAAGTAAGGCATTATATTACAAAAAAATGCATAGTAGCATGTATTCTGTACATACTTCATACGCCCAGAAGATGAAGAAAAAGAGGAAGTCTATGTTTTGAATATATATTCATTCAAAACATAGACTTCCTCTTTTTCTTTAGAGATTAAAATAATGCTTTTTTCCAAAGTTGAATCAAAATAGCGCATTTTCATAAGTATTACACAAGAGCTTTCTGTAAGTTGGTAATCTCAACATGAGCATTTTACCACCTGTCCCCCTACACCGACTACCTCGAAGATGGTTTCTTCGTAACAGACTGACTTCAAATTGCTGCCACCAGCCACACTCGGGGACAGCTGAGTCAAGTTCGAGTGTTTGATTCGTTTAATTTCTGCCGTTGCGCTCGCTTCCATGATGCAGTAGAAGGTTATTGTACTTCGCTCGCGCCCGCTGCTGATGATGTACGGGGTACACGGTACGGCTGGCGCGGTCTCCGCGGTTCAGAGACGCGCGTCCGCGATTCTGGCGTGTGTTCGCCGCCGCCGTGTGGCAGAAATCCCTACAAGGTTAAGAAATGGCAATAGACGACGCGGTGGTGGTGGTGGTGGTAGACGAATGGAGGAACGTGTGTGCCGTACGGTCTTGGTGCATACCCACCTACCTATATGAGCAGCAACATTATTGCGGGGGCACACAAGCCAAAGAACTAATTTGCGGTGCCGTGTGCGGTTGATGAAAATCACGGCAAGGTTTTTCCTCTTCTTGAATGGGTTGTCCGTGTCCTACCAGTCCCCAGTCATTAGGTTGGGTTGGATGGCGAAAAGTTTCAAACGTTGATTGACGGTGGGGAAAAAAGGGGAGTATTCTGACACTTAGTGCAGTGTCTGAATGTGCCTCAATTTTCTATTTCACTTTGCAATTTAGTTTTGATTTCGAAAGAAACTCATCAAACGTTTTAATATAAATGTGTAGATCTGTGAAGTTCTATTTTAAAATTTTGGATAATATTTTTTAGTAAAAAATCTGTGAAACTTCATTTTTTCTAATGAAATGATTTCATTCAGATTTCAAACATTCTTTCGAGTTCAGATTCCGCAACCGATTCCTATCAAATTTCAGTTATCTGACCATTATGACCCCTTGTAAACATATTAAATAAAACAGGCCTACGTAGGCCGTTTCGCAATTTTCTTTTTAGATATGAAATTGTTATCACCTAACTCGCCAAATCACTTCCAGTATTCAAACTCTCACCGTTACCGGTCATTCCGCCGCAAAAGCTGCCAAGCAAACAACGCAACGGAATATTAATTTGCATCTACTTTATCCCAAATCAGGAAAGACTTCCATAGCGTCGCGTATAGCAAACGAAAGCTATCAAATTGGTCTGCCTCACACGTACTATACCGGTAGGTACTACGGTCTACGGGTGATAATTAATAACATAAACGCAAAATGCTCTGCGCCGCTGCCGCCGCAGTAGGCTTACTGGTACTGGTACTGGTTATCAATATTCACTGGAGTGAATATTCAGCCACTTTTGCGATTTTTGCGATAGCTTACTGCTTACCACCTTACACGGGTGACAGCTGACTTGTAGCGATTTCTCGCATACAGAAACTGAAATATTTCCTTTTTAAATAATACACCGGATGTCTCACATGTGTTTGCCAACAGATTATAGGGTAAGTGTACCAATTATGGCTATAGTACCAATTATTCGCCATAATTGATTTTCACCCTTTAACGATGTAAATCAACAATGAAAAAAATGTGAACAACATATCACGTTCACGAAAGATGGTTGCACTCATTTAAACTCCACATTTTGCTCAAACTATGGTAGAAATAAATCATTTTCCTTAAAATTTAGGTTTTCTTGCACCCTTTTTCGCCATAGTGTACCAATTATGGCTAATCCCATAAGAAATGCATGCAAATAGTGCGAAAAGGAACCGATATTAACAAATGTAGCCATAACTGGTACAGGGTTCCTATCATTGGCACACGCTGTAATAAATACTAGAAGTAGTTTTGGGTCCGTTTCTATATTTTTCCTGTAATGTATCGAAACTAAACTATCTTTATTATATATATTAATATTAATATATTATTAATATTAATATATATTAATATTATTATAGCAATATATTAATTGATGACATTCGTTGGTCTTCTCGTTATTTTTGTATAAATGGTTTCTCTTAGGTAGTGCCATAATTCGTACAGGCACCCTACTGCTTTTTGAAACCATATAATTAAGTCGAATATAAAACGGAGAAAAAAAGAGTTACGAGCAAATAACTCTAAGACACATCTGGACTAAGCAATGAACATACCAAGCAACTTCAAGAAAAGTGTCTTGAAGTACTCCTGGTGTAAATCATGGGTTCCACTAAAAGAATTTCTAAGGAAACTACTGAAGAAACTTCAGTGTGTGAAAAAAAATTGGAGGGAAGTCTCCGCGATTGTGAAAAACTTATGTTTGCTGATTGGTTACGACTGTTCTTGGTGCATTCTTAGGAGTATTTCTTGGCTTTTAGTTCGACTGTGAGATCAAAAACACCTTATGTTCTCTTACTCCGACGTTTCGATCCGTATCGGATCTTTCTCAAGGATTCTGTTGATTTATAAATACATCACAATTAATTTAGATTTCTTTCAAGACACTTTACACACAATTAACACATTACCGAGTTTTTGGTCGTTTTATCGTCATACAGATTTTTCAATCTTTCAACCGTCATTCAACAGAATCCTTGAGAAAGATCCGATACGGATCGAATCGTCGGAGTAAGAGAACATAGGTGTTTTTGATCTCACAATCGGACGGAAAAGACAAGGAATACTCCTAAGAAAAACTTACGGATAAATGTCCAAAATAACTTTTGGTGGATTTTTGAGGAAATTTTGTCGGAATTTTGCTAGAAATTTGAGGAGAAAATTTTCAAGGAATTCTGGAGTGTTTTCTAAAAATCTCCTTAACGAACGTTGCGTTATTATTCTGAGTTATTTCCAAGGCTCTACCCCATTTGGCATAATGCCATTTGGCATAACGCCGTTTGGCATAATGCCATTTGGCATAAAAGCCAATTGGCATAAAGGCCTTTTGGCATAACAAATATTATGCACATTCTTACCAAGAAGGCTGTTCTTTGTGTTATGCCAAACGGCATTATGCCAAATAGCCATTATGCCAAATGACCATTATGCCAAATGGCATTATGCCAAACGGCGTTATGCCAAATGACATTATGCCAAATGGGGTAGAGCCATTTCCAAAACTTTTTATTGACCGTATGAAACAATGTTCTACGGAAGTCTGAAGAAATTTCCCGAGTAATTATTGCAGAATTTGCTCGAGGGATTTTGGGTAATACCCCCGATTTTTCCGGAGGAAATGCACAAAATGTATCACAAAGTTTACGATTAAACAATCGCCGAGCATCTAGAGCTACTATCCGAGAGACTGCCTGAGAAAAACTCGGGAACCTGTCTGAAAGTTGATCCCAAGACTGCGAAGGCCCCGTCAATTTTGGATTTATTGACGTATTGATGGGACTCGTAATTTTCGAAATTTACAACACTTTCGACTGAAAATCGATAATTCCATGTAGGATTTAAATTTAGTTTGAAAATGGCTTTTTCAGTCTTGACAAAATTCAAATACAGCTATTTAATATTGTCAGACGTTTCGGTCACATTTAGGACCTTCCTCAGGGACTCAATTGTTGCCGATTTTTCGTCCAGTATTGTTTTATCGAACAGTAATTGTCGGACGGAAGGAGTTTTCCTCACAGCAGTCAACAGTTGGGATTCGGTAACTGTGGACGAACCCTTCCAGGATTTTATCGCTCTGGAACTTGACACCTTGTGCTTGATCGATCACCTTCTTCTTCTTCTTTATGGCTCGACGTCCCCACTGGGACTTGGCCTGCCTGGCTTCAACTTAGTGTTCTTTGAGCACTTCCACAGTTATTTATTGAAGGGCTTTTCTTTGCCTGCCATTGCATGAATTTGTATATTGCGAGGCAAGTACAATGATACACTATGCCCAGGGAGTCGAGAGCATTTTCCCGACCGGAACGGGAATCGAACCCGCCGTCTCCGGATTGGCGATCCATAGCCTTAACCACTAGGCTAACTGGAGACCCCGGTGATCGATCACCATTGTAGGATTTAAAGACCATAAATGCCAACTACAGGGTATTACCTGAGAGGTATTACTAACGATGTGTGCGTATTTTATTGATTTCGACTAAAATATAGAACATAGCAATATTTTCATTGCCAAGCAACCCAGTTATAAAACAGTACAACGCTTTTGGAACTACTAATTTCAGATATCATGAGCAATAAGCAATTAGTATTAGCATTAGCATTAGCATTAAGCGAGTCGCACAAATTCGTAGGTGGTACAGTCCTAGACCGCTGGTATGAGGGTTGCCTCCTTCCCGTCCGAACCAAAGCACAAAGATTTGGGACTAATCTCTGACTCTTAAACAAGACTGACGCAATCCTCCAATGGTCGAGCACTGTCCTGGCCACGTCCTTGCGACTGCTGAGGAATGGGAAAGGATGGTGATTTTTGGACACCTATGAAAAATGTAGACAACTCTACGATCTCTCAGGCCTAGGTGTCACGGGAATTTGGGTGTTGTTAGTGGAAGGGTGAACTCCAAAGGATACGCTTGGTTAACGTTCAGGCACACCATTGTTAGACTGCTTCGAATCAGTTGTCTGCCCAATTCATCCTGGGTTCCTTGTCATCTTGTTGGCATTTGGTTGAATTACTAGATTCTTCGGTTGATAATCTGAAATATAAAATAATATTAACATCGTACGTCAAATAAGCTACATATTAGTGATACGCTCGCCACAGTTACATATTTTTAACATATTATTTATATCGTGCGATACATTTACCTGAATCCTGCTGAAATAAAATGTTAATTAGCAGTACATTGAAACACAAATACTACAAAACACAAGGAAAAGAGCATCGAACTTTGATCTTGAAATATTTAAAAATACGGTAAATATCAAGATCAAAATTTGATTTGATTTGGTAGATCTTACACCGCAACGCACCATTCTAAGGTGATCTACCCACGTTACGGGGTAGATATCATGAGCAATAAGCAATACTACCAAAATCAAGAAAAGAACATAATTTACACCAGATTCTTAGATTTTTTGAAATACCATTCGATTTCGAGATTACTGAAGAAGCATTATTTCATAAAACAAACTAAAAAAGGTTTTCGAAACATTTGTAAAATAAAGAGTTCAAGGTTTTATGACGGTTCTCGAAACCTCTACAACAGTATTTAGCCACCTAAATGTTACTTGAGTAAAGACAGAAGATTCAGCAGATCATTGAAATTTCATTGAATATTTTAGAAACTTCCCATGGTATGGTTTCTGGATTGGTTTTACCAGTTTCAAAATACGTTATGGGTTGTAGATTTCGGGCTTTTCTTATGAAGTATTCAAGCCATGCAATATAACTATAGTTGTCGATTTACTCTGTTTTCTGGATTTCCAGGAAATCGTCATCCTTTTTAACCTCGTCTTGGTCTTATCTTACCTTTCTGTTCCTTCTAAAAATGAGTAGAATCGTTTTTTCCTCACAAATATAACCGTGTTCAAATTCGTGAATAGCTTCTTAGCATGTGTTTAATTTTTTCGTATTCCATGCAGCTGAAAAGTGAAATGATATCATATGCCATCTCGTTATGACGATCTTTTAATCTTTTGGGACCGAAGGGAAGGGTCATGTATGATCCCGACGATGAATTGAAGCATTACAAACGCGCTCGAGCCCAGCGAATTAGCGGCAGTAGGTGGAAAAATTCGTTTCCAAAAGATTGGCAAGATCTTATGAACCTTCAAAAATCTGTGATTTCTGACGGGGTTCATGATACTTTTCTGACAAGATAGGAAGAGACTTTTTGAAATTTGCTTTTTTATGTTTAGAAATTAAAAAACAAAAGAAAAACAAAAGATTAACATTCATTACACAATTGTTCGTAGTCCTCTGAAATGCTACTGTATTTTCTGACCAGGTTTATTTTCATAGAGTTTTCGTTTTCGTGTAGGTTTGTACCGGTCGCTTCTTGTGTCAATTCTACCACAGAGAACAGACATCCAAGTCCAGTTCCGAAACTGTGTAAGGAATTTAACGACCATTTGGAATCGGCAACACAAGTGGCAATAGCGTGGCGCTGCAATCGGTTAATTTTCCATACTAATTTAATTCACCACTTGAAATGTTTCAATTCACCACTGACTGTGGCAATATGGTGTTTGGTGGCGTTAGTGTTGTCATCGTGTATTGGTTTGCAACCGTACTCAAGTAAAGATTCAAATCCTTACACAACTTTCTGAATGAAATTTGTTCTAGCCTGGATGTCTGTTCTCTGTGATTCTACGGTGTTAAATAAAAGTAAATGAAACCAGAATTTTCAACTTTATTACGACGGTCTCCGAAGAAAACTTCCCGAATCAAATCATCATGTTGCAGATTATTTCGAAAAAAAAATACTCCAGAAATTCGTCTGGATATTTTTTTAGAAATTTCTCTAGGCTTCTGTTTGGAGAATCTGTTGAAAATTTCTTCAGAAAATTTACCAAAAAATGGCTTTAGAAATTCTTCTATAGAATCTTTCTAAAAAAATGTTTCGGAAATTTGTTTTCGGCCACAAATTTCCTCATGGATTCTTTTAAAAAAGTCTTTCATGGATTCATTCGGAATTTTTCTGCAGATATTTGTTTAGAAATTCCTACTATTTAAACATTCCACAAAGATTTCTTTCATTGCTTGATTTACTTTTGAAATTCTTCCATTTTTTAAAAATATCCATGAATTTCAGCAGAAATTCCTTCACGGATTCTTACAAAAAGTCGTTCAAATACTCGTTCAGATCAGAAATTTCTTTAGACAGTTATTCAGAAATTTTTCCATAGATTCTCTTAACCCAAAAAGGGATACCTGGGGTCCATTAGACCCCAGGCGCCTTTCAGAGCTCGTCTTTGATGGAACACACTCAGCGAGGTGACGAAACTGAGGCCATGAAGGTATCCCTTTTAGGGTTAGTAAAGCTTTCAGCGATGCCTTCTGAAACTATTCCAGAATTCTTCAGAAAATGTTTCAAAAGTCCTTCAAAATTTGTATTGGAGTTGCTTTGGAAGTTCTTCCAAGGACTTCACCAGAATCTCCCACAGCAACTTCCAATTTTTCCAGAATTTTTACTGGGGATTCCTCCAGAAGTTTCATAAACAGTTGTGTAAGAATGTTGTGTATGAGTTTCTGCAAAAAATCCTCCAGGGATTTCTTTAGAAAATCCTACATAGATATGCCATTTTTTTTGGGATTCTAGATTTTTTTTACCGAAAAAACCCTTCTTTAAGCATTCTCTCAATATATTTTCTATGGTTTTACTCCACAACTTTGAAATTGATGTAGGATTTTTTATTTAAATCTTTAGAAATTCCTCTAAGGAGTCTTTCATTCGGGAGTTTTCTGCAGGGATTGCTATAGAAACTCCTTTAAGGATTTCTGCTTAAATTTTCCTAGGGATTTTTTATCAGCAAATCTGCCATGGTTTTTATTATAAATTCGATTAAACATTTCTGCAAAAATCTCCCCAGAATTTCCTCCATAGATTTATTTTCAAATTTCTCCAAGGAATACTTTGAAAAAAACTTTCATAGATTGTTCGATAATTCTTTCATCCATCCTAGGATCCATATAAAAAATCTTTCACGAGTTCACGAGAAATCCTAAAGAAATTCAGTCAGAAATTCTTTCACAAAATTTTCCAGTGATTCCTTTGTACTTTAGAACGTCCTCCAGAATTTTTTTCAAGAGCTCCTAAAGAAAGTCTTGCAGAAATAGCCTCAAAAAATGTAGCATGGATTCCTTTAGGGAATACTTCAGAAATTCCTTTCAAAAAATCTTGTATAGATTGTTTCAGAAATTCATCTACGAATTTCTTCAGATTGTTTTTACATAGAGAAACCTTCAGAAATTTTTCAAAGCATTCATCTAGAAAACCTTCCATGAACTTTCTCAGAATACCTACTCCGTGATTTTTTTTCTAGAAGATGGTTCACGGATGCATTGAGATTTAGAAATTCAAAATTGGCTTCAATGATTACTTTAGAAAATCTACCACAGATTATGAAGGATATTTTTAAGATTTCCTCACATTTCATTAGATATTCCTTCAAGTCATTTCTCTTACTGAAATTGTTTCAATGTTTTTTTTAAATGTCTCAGAAAGTCCTCCAAGGATATCTCCTGAAATTTTTCACTTGATTCTTTCAGAGATTCTTAAAAGGATTCTTACGGAAAGGCTGGAAGGTATTATTGCAGAGATTCCTGCAGAAATTCACACAGAGATTCATCGAAATTCCGACGGGTATTCTTCTATGTAATTTCTCAAAAATACGGCCAGGACTCCTCCAATCGTACCTCTAGAAATTTCTCTCTAGGAATTCATTATAAAAAATGGTTTAGGATATTTATTGGTGTATTCCTACAGGATTTTTTTTTCCAATAATATCTCAAGAGGTTTTGTTAGGTATTCTGCCAGGGGTTTCCAGGTGTTTCTTCAGGTATTGCTCCAGGAATTTCTTCAGAAAATCATCATAATATAAACTCAACTGCAAGCTTTTGAATTGGTTGAATATTGAAAATTGTACCATTAAAAAATGTACATAAAATCGAAGTACCGTAAACCGGGGTCAAATTGATCTCCGGGTTGAAATTGATCAGTCGTTTTTCCGTTAGATAAAGTATGTTTTAAATAGTTTTCTTACATTTATCGTTTAGTATAGGATTTCTACATCACGATACTTGGAAGGAATCTATATAGAGTATGCTTAAACTAACTGAAAAACGTCTGATCAATTTCGACCCGGAGATCAATTTGACCCCGGTTTACGGTACATAAAATCGAGGGTCTGTATAATCGAACGTTCACCAAATCGATGTATAGTACCTGTACTCGAGTTGTCTGCACCGACATTGATTAGTTTTCAAATTTATTATTCTGAAATGTACAATTCATTCCTAAGAATTCGGAGATTTTTTTGTGGAAACTGGAAATTATGTTCTGGAATTGAGAAAACGTTGGAATAAATGCTGCGGAACCAAAAAAGTGGTATTTTGAGTTAATAGTGATTTAGTATGCTTTTGTTAAGAAACGTTCCTGGAGAAACCTCAGCAGAAATTCTCAGAGGATGAGGAATCCCAGTAGGAACTATATCAGAAATTAGGAATTTTAGCAGAAATTCCTTGTTGTATCACATAAGAAATCTTTGGAGGAATCCCGTAACAAAAATTAACTTTTGGTCTGTCTCAAGAGCAAACTTAGTGTCTCTGACAGATTTTGAGCCGTTGAATCCGAATCTTCCGAAATATTTTGCATGAGTCGTTAATTTAGATGTTAATTGACTAATTTACCCTTTGATTGCTTAAAAAATATTTCCATGCTTAATGGCTTGCAGTAAAAAAAATCCCGGATTCGGATTCAGCGGCCCAAAATCTGTCAGAGACACATAAGTTTGCTCTTGAGACAAAAAAATGTTGTGCTGTGTTATCTGAAGAAATTCCTGAAGAAAACCTTAGTAATTCTTATTGATGAAGTGACAGGATAAATTTCTGAAGGAATCTCAGCAAGTTTTTAAGGATGTAGTCCATCAGAATTTCCCTAAGGATCTGATATTTGTTAAAGACTTCCAGTAGTAATTCCTTAAGTTATTCCTGGAAAAAGTATTTTTATAGAAACTCCTTGAAGATATCACACAACGAATTTCTGGAGGAATCCCTTTAGAAGTTCCTGGAGGTTCCCAGAAGGAACTCTTGGGTGAATCCCATCAGACATTGATGAAGGATTTCCTAAAGACATTTTTGACAGAAGAAGTAACTTTTGTATTTACCGTCTACTCCCGTTGGTTTGACCTCATCTTATCTGAACACTTTTTAATTTGACCCTGACTAATCTGCACATCGTTCAAACTAAAAAGGGTTCAAACGTCATTCTGCTCATGGAACGGAGTGAAACGGAACGCAGAATCAAAACAAAACAGCAAAAAGGGTTGCCATCAGTGTATTTTTTGATGCCCACAGGGTTACCAGAAGTTCAACATAAAAAATAAACACCGTTGGTTTGCATGAAGTGTCGTTCAAACCAACGGGGGTAGACGGTACCTGCCGAGACGAGATTCACTGGCACTAAACATTGATGTCTGTTACTTTTAAACAGTCATCTAGTTGGTTCTTTAACCCTTAAAAGCCCTAGACGAACCACTTTTTTTCAATCGGGTACTACTCAAAGACCATGCAATCAAAAAATTTGAAACCAATTTTAAATTGAATGCGGTTAGTTGGTCTTCCAATATCTGGGTGTGCCATCCCCCCTGACCCCTCCCCCCTTTCTGGGTATTGAGAAATGCCTTGCCACGGGGGTATTTTTAGGCAATTTTATTGAATATCACACATATTATCATTCTGAAATTTGTATTGTAAAATGTATTTGGCCATAAAATGATCGCTCTGTGCTATGGACGTGCCACCGCTACGGAACCAGTTCCGGACGTTCAGGTTTCCGGACATAATCTCCGGAGGAACCTGCTACATACTGTTTACTAAGGTTCGCATTCATAATCTTTTCTTGCGGCTTCAAATATTGAATTTAGAAGTATGATGTCTTAGAAAAGTTTGTTCTATATACTTAATTCTTTATTTTAAAATTTTCACCTAGATGATTAATCCACCTAAAAGTGCGATAGGAATTCACTTTTCTCAAAAATAAAGATAGAGTATTGGTGTCTTCTACAAAGTTGCAGAAAAGGGTATTATTGGAAAGTTTGCCGAACAAACTATTACCTTATTTGCTCAACTTTAAGAGTTATGTGTCATTGTTTGTGGACGACCCCTTGTAATAGGTTTTCGGATATAACTTTTTCTATGGTTTTTTAAGATTTTTCGAGTGTTCTACAAAGTTGTTCTTTGTGATGGAATACACCTTGTTCTGCTTTTTTCTTCGTACTGGATTAACGCTCCAAGTGGAACAGCAACTGCATCTCAACTTGGGGGTGAAATCCTAAAAAAGCCATCCTGAAGTATGCTTGGAGAAATTCCTATGATTTTTGCAGAAATTATTGCTGGAATACCTCACTCAATACCAGTAAGTAGTGACTTACTACTTTTGGTCCTGGGCACCCAATAGATCCAGCTTATTTTTTTATTTCTCATTCATTCTCTTCTATAATCATGAGAAACAGAGGAATAGAAGTGAGAGCAAGTTCCATCTCTTCCATGATTCTCGTTCTCTTGTTTGTTCCTGAAAAACGAGTAAAAAAGGAACATCTGGCCACGCTAGTGGTTACAACTGTGATTCTTTCAAAAATCTCGTTTTGATTCCCTCGGGGATTTACATGACGATTATTTCAGAAATATTCTTACAAATTTTCCAGCTGGGAAGCAACTTCTGATGGTAGATACTCTTAGAACAAAAAATCTTAAGGAATCCATGAAGAAATCTATAAATGAATCGCAAGCATTATTTCTATAGAAAACCTTGGAGAAATAGAAAAAGAAATCACTCACAGGGGCTTTTCTCTCTTTCTAAATTTTGGTTAAAAAATAAAAATTATTTATTTAACTTACCTTGGAGAAACCTCTGGAGTCCTTGAAGGTATCACAGAAGGAATATGTATAAAAATATGTTTAAAACTCCTCAGGAAAATTGCAAGAGGAATGTCTTCAGAAAAACCTGATGAGCTTCTCTAAGCGATTCCTGTGATGATTGCTGAAGAAATAACTTCAAGGGTTCCTTCAGGAATTTCTCCGGGATACATTCAGATTTTGCTCTCAAAAATCCTACAAGAATGTCCGCTGGGATTCCTGCAGAAATCTCATTGCGACATTTGAAGGACTTTCTCCATGGACTCTCCTAGAAATTCCTCCTGACCTTCTTTCAGAGGTTTTGACCAAGAATTCTTCCAGCAATTGCTCTTGAGATTCTTCCATAAATTTCTGCAAGGACTCACACAAGAATTGAGAGGGGTTAGAAGCAAACGGGTGAAAATGACAAAAATATACTTTCGAGTAAATGAGATTTGCACACTCAGTCGAGCTCGGCTAATTTCCATTCTTTTGCCGAGATTCGCACAGCCGAGCGCTCGGCAGTCGAAATTTAACTGAGATATCAGCAAAAAATCAAGTTTATTCATAGCAGCACCCATGGGTACCGCTACCATCAAACATTAAACGTCAAGCGTTTAGCCGAGATTTCAGCAAATGAACTTTAACCGAGATCCGCACAGCCGATCTCGGCATTCTGTTTTAAGTGTGTGAGTAAATAAACTTTTCCATTATTTTTTCCTCCCATGCAAAAAGTATAAGGTTTCAAAATGGACCCAATTTTTTCCGATTCATTGTAATTCATCGTAAAAATAATCTTGAAAAAGTTCCTGAAAGCTTAAAATTATAAGAATTTTTGATATGCTCAGCTCAAAATCGACAAAATGGTCACTTACACCCCTTTGCACCTGGACTCCTCAATTCTTCTTGCAGTACCAATAGGAATTTCTTGCTGGGACTCCTCCAGTAATTCCTGCTGTAGTTTATTCATGGATTTCTCCAGAAATAAGTAATTCCTATTGGGATTCCTCTTGAGAATATATTATGAACTACTGCTTGAATTTCTCCAGGACTTCTACTGGGGTTTTTCTGGACATTTCAGGTAGGTACCCTCCTGTTTTTTTTCTGGGATTCCAATGCAATATCTGCAGAGAATCCTCTAGTAATTCCTGCAGGACTTTAAAGAGCAATATTTACATTCATTGGAGATATTCCATGGAAATCTCATCAAGAATTCCCTAAGAAATTCCAGAAGGTATTTTGGAATCCCTGTTGTTTATTGGATGTATTGCAAGAGGAATTCCTAGAGGTATCCTTGGAGAAGAATTTCAAGGAGAAATTCCGGAGGGATTTTCAGAGGAATCCCAGCATTCATCCCTACAAAAATTGTTGGAGAAATATTTTGAGAAATCTTCTTAGAAATCCCTCAGGAATGCCTGATGAGATTGTGCTAGAAGTTTCTGCCGAGAGTTTTCCCTCGGCAAGGAATGTCCCTTTAAGAAACATTCTACAGTTTATTCAAATCCTCCCAGAATATTTCCATGAATTCTTGCTGTGATTCCTTCAGGAACTCCTACCAGGATTTCCTCAAGCATTTCTGCTGGGATTTCAGTATTTCAAAAGCATTTCCTAATGGTATTTTTGCTGTAAAAGCTTTTAAGAATCATCCAGGAATTGCTGAAAAATTTCTGTCATTAATAGCTTGAGGAATCCCAGCAAGATTTCCAAGAGGTTTCCCACCACGAATTCCTCGAGAAATCTGAATCAATTTCAACTTAATTTCTCAAAATAATCTGAAGGAGACTTCCAATAATAAAACGAGGAGAAATTCCTGAAACAATCCCTAGATACATTCTTAGAAGAAGCGCAAGAGAAACTCTGAAGGATGTTACAGAAGAGAAGTTACAGTAGTAGTTGGTGGATGAATCCAATAAATAATAATTCAATAAATCCCAACAAGAATGTCTAGAGGTAATCCCAGAAGAATTCTTTGATAAATTCCAAGAGGTATTACTAGAAGAACAAACTGCGGTCAAAAAAGATTTACCCCCGCACCAAATGTACCATGTACAAGACGTTGATAAGACCGGTGGTTCTCTACGGACACGAGACATGGACGATGCTCGAGGAGGACCTGCAAGCACTCGGAGTTTTCGAGCGACGGGTGCTAAGGACGATCTTCGGTGGCGTGCAGGAGAACGGTGTGTGGCGGAGAAGGATGAACCACGAGCTCGCTGCACTTTACGGCGAACCCAGCATCCAGAAAGTGGCCAAAGCCGGAAGGATACGATGGGCAGGGCATGTTGCAAGAATGCCGGACAACAACCCTGCAAAGTTGGTGTTTGCTAACCATCCGGTTGGTACAAGAAGGCTTGGAGCGCAGAGAGCACGATGGGCGGACCAGGTGGAGCGTGATCTGGCGAGTGTTGGGCGTGACCGACGTTGGAGAGCTGCAGCTGCAAATCGAGTATTATGGCGGCAAATTGTTGATGCAGTATTATCATGAATTTGATGTTAAAAAAAATACTAGAAGAACAACTTGAGGAATTCGTGGTTTTAACCAAGCAGGCATTTTGGGGAAATTTGAAGTGAAATTTGTAGAGGAATGTTTTGAAAAAAAAAACCTGTAAAAATCACAAAAGGAACTTTTGTAGAAATTCCTGTGGACTGGGAATTCTAGAGTTTTTTTTCGTAAATGAGGCCCTGAAGGAATTCTTGGAGAAATGCTCAGAAAAATGCAAAGATAAACTTTTGGAGGAATCCAAGAAAAAGTATTTTGAGAAATCCTCTTGAAACTCCTCCACAAATTAATAATGGAATTTCTCTCGAAATTCTTGCTGAGATTGCCCCAGAGGTTTCTCCAAAGATTCCTTTACATTTGCTGCATGTAATTCTTCCAAGGGTTCCTATAGGAATTCCATTTGTGATTGCTCCAGAGATTTTTCAAGGATACCTCAAGGAATTTCCCTAGCAACATCACCTGAAATTCCTGCTAGGATTCCTTCAGATATTTCTACTATTCTTTTCAGGAATTCTTGCTGGAATTTCTCAACCAATATCAGCTGAGATTTCTTCACTAATTGCTCTTAGGGGTCCACCAAGAATTCCTGGTACATTACCAGCAGGAATTGGTTGAGGAATTCCAACAAGACTTCATGGTAGATTCTTTAGGAAATTATTGAATTAATGTCAAAAAAGTTTCTGAAGAAATTTCAAGTGGATTTCCGGCATGAACTACTGGATGAATACTAAGAAAATTTTCTTTAGGGATCCTCGTAGAAATCACTGAAAGAATCACAGCAGGAAAATAAACAAAAATGTCTAGAAAAATCAAAGCATTTTTTTTTTTTTGTACGAAGGAATCTAAGCTGTAATTGCATGAGAGTTTACAGTAATAATTTTTAGAGGAGTATTATAATCATTAAAAATAAAAAAAATAAAGAGATTTTTGCCAAAAACTCCATAGTCTTTTTGAAATTTTTGGGAAGTTGAGATGCAGGCGCTGTACCACTTGGAGCGTTAATCCAGTACGAAGAAAAAAGCAGAATAAGGTTTATTCCATCACAAAGAACAACTTTGTAGAACACTCGAAAAATCCTAAAAAACCATAGAAAAAGTTATATCCGAAAACCTATTACAAGGGGTCGTCCACAAACAATGACACATAACTCTTAAAGTTGAGCAAATAAGGTAATAGTTTGTTCGGCAAACTTTCCAATAATACCCTTTTCTGCAACTTTGTAGAAGACACCAATACTCCATCTTTATTTTTGAGAAAAGTGAATTCCTATCGCACTTTTAGGTGGATTAATCATCTAGGTGAAAATTTTAAAATAAAGAATTAAGTATATAGAACAAACTTTTCTAAGACATCATACTTCTAAATTCAATATTTGAAGCCGCAAAAAAAGATTATGAATGCGAACCTTAGTAAACAGTATGTAGCAGGTTCCTCCGGAGATTATGTCCAGAACTGGTTCCGTAGCGGTGGCATCCCAAGCAACACACATGTTATTATAAAGTTTCGACAGCGCAAGTTTTGGTTGTATAGAAGTTTATTTTACGTAAATCTAACATTGTGTTAATATTACGTAAAATAAACTTCAATACAACCAAAACTTGCGCTGCCGTAACTTTTATATACCGTAAAACGGGGTATCATTGATCAGCGGGGTAACATTGATCGGCTTGGCCGACCTCATGAAATGCTCAAACAAGCATATCACATTGAATCAGTTTCTGCTATTGAATTGTATATTGTAATCTGCTGTTATTTAGCTAGTAAATGACATGCAATTCTTGAAAATTGAATTTCATAAACATTTAAATAAATCGATTTTTACATAATTGTGTTTCGTAACCCAATGAGTTACACTGTCAAACATTCATGCATGGCATGAATACTAGGTACAATATGAGGTTCAAATTCACTGTATTACTTTAATATGATATCCAAGAGTTAGATTTAATGAACGAAACTTTTATAAAAATGCTCTTTTTCAATAAAATATACGTTTTATTAAAAATAGGCTATCCACTCCTCAAGTCATTGCCTACCTTTAGGCGTTATTCGTGGCTTGGAGGATTTTAATCTTGAAATAACTCAAAAAGTATATAACTTGTAAGAATTTGAACAACATATTCGAAATCAGCGTCCCCGAATTTAGTAAGTAAGGGTATTTTCAACACAAACGAACATTGATCACTGACATGATCAATGTTACCCCAAATCAACAAAATCAAAAATTAGGTTAAAAAGCCTATTTAAATATGTTTAAAAGTTTTACAATACTTTTTCGAGTAGCTTAACACATAATCAGAGGGCCAGTACTTGTTTTAAAAATATAAAACATGTAACATTTGCTTTAACAAGAGAATCATTCAAGAAAGATCGAAAATTCTGATCAATGTTACCCCGGATTACGGTAACATGTGTGTTGCTTGGGATGTCCATAGCACAGAGCGATCATTTTATGGCCAAATACATTTTACAATACAAATTTCAGAATGATAATATGTGTGATATTCAATAAAATTGCCTAAAAATACCCCCGTGGCAAGGCATTTCTCAATACCCAGAAAGCGGGGAGGGGTCAGGGGGGATGCCACACCCAGATATTGGAAGACCAACTAACCGCATTCAATTTAAAATTGGTTTCAAATTTTTTGATTGCATGGTCTTTGAGTAGTACCCGATTGAAAAAAAGTGGTTCGTCTAGGGCTTTTAAGGGTTAAGTAAGTACATAACTAATTTGGCCATACTGGCGAAGCTACTACGAACGGTCAATAAAACATACAACTTTGAGCTACTTTAATGATCGTAGTATTTCTTGATCAGTGTAGTGCATATTTAGCAAACACGCGAGAATCATGGTCCCAACTTTCAGGGTGACAGGAAGTAACGGGGCACCTCATTTAGTCGCCTGAAACAATTAAGCTCGAAACTTAGAAACACGTCAGGTTTTGATCGTCCGCTTGTAAATAGCTTTTTCTACGTTCCATTAATTATCACATTTTTTGGTCATTTGTTAGAAGTTATTAACCCCCGCGTTCCGATGATGTTCGTTTTCTGAGTGATGTTCGTCCGTGTCTTCTCACTGGCACTTGTCAGGCGACGACAGCAGCCAACAGCGTATGGCGCGTGGTGCTGCTCGGTTGTACTGGTTGATGCTTCGTAATTTATGATCCAGTAATAATTCAACCAAATGAGCAGACTCCGAGCAGCATCGCAGTTGCAGTCGCGTTCATTAGAAGGCAGCTGTTGAATGCACTTGTGCTTCGAATTCTTTTGCTTGCTCATTACTACCGTGCCGAGGTGAGGGTTCGACCCATTCCGTGAACAGTACGTACTGATCTCTACACTGCACAATCTACCGCAAGCAGACGGCAATTCGTTGAGCATTCTAATGCACTCCGCTCGATTGTGTAGATAAACGACCCAATGATTTGCAATCTGGCATTCTCTGTTCGGTTGATGAACATTTGCTAAGCATACCTACTTGCTTACTTGTATAGGCGTAGCCCTCTAAGCTCTCCGGTAGAACCCATGTGTGTACACACAAGAATCATTTTTAAGCGAAAATTTATGCTAAATTATTCCGGATTTGATGATGTACGTGTGCTCGCTCCGGCCGTGATGATGAAAATATCTCATCTGTGGAGTCAGTCGGAAACCGGTGTTTATCTGTCATTGTCAGCGAATGCACGACGGATAACAATCTCTCTACACGGGGAAAAATATTTGCTGTAATCTGCGGAATACTGATGAGAATATCATCGTACTCCTATACATAGTAGACAGATTTGAACAAACACTTGCTTGGCCAGCCTACCGCCAGCGGCCTTATCGCAATGCCTTTGAATGTGGCACACAATTCGCAGGTCATCAACTTTGTACCATAACGACGACACCGAGGAAGAAAATATACGGCTTGCATTGAAAATTGTGTTTGATTTGCGCACGCACAGTTGTAAATCCTTTGGCGGTCGTACAGAAGCAGCCCGGTAGTGATAACGGCGACATTTGTTTTGCAACTTTCTGCCCGAAGGCAGCCTTCCAGTAGTTTGCGGTGAAAACAACATTAAACAGCAGAATATCAACATCAACAACATATTACAGCTTGGCACTAAATCAATATCAACAGAGATGAAAGGAAGAGATGTTGGTGGAAAGAAGTCGAAGGTTGCGATTTGCTAGAAGCTTAAATGGAATGGAGTAATTTGATATGAATGCCTTAGGCTTGAAATATTTTCAAATAAATAACATCTGGAGGTTACTTGCTTTAGGTGCTCATTTCTAATTGTTGTTCTAAGGTAGGAGCATTTCTAGAGCTTGTTGCTTTCAGTTTAAGCTGTACCTATAGCTGTCACTTCTTTAACTGAATGGAATATGAAAAATATTTAAAAACTTGCTTTTTTCCATTGGCGTTTTCAAGGATTTATGTTGTAGCTTTCCGGTTGGGATTGCTTCAGGAACTGTTGCCGGTTTCCTTTAAGAGATTTGAAATTTCCTCTAGGAGTTTTTTTTCCTAGGGTTTCCCCACTATGTGATTCCTCCAAGTATTCCTTCGGGTCTTTCCCCAGAAATTTCTCCGGCGATTTGTATAAAAATCCTTTCAGATTTAATATGAATTTTTGCAGGTATGCTCCTTTGATACTTGCAGAAGATTTTCTTGGGATAATCCTTAGGAACTCCTGCTGAAATTGAAATTGTTTCTGGTATTTCTGCAGAACTTTTATCAGGCATTTCTACAGGAACTCCTCTACGGAAGTGTCCAGTAATTTCTGAAGAGGGATTCTTCAATAATTCCTTCAAGAATTACTCCGCGACATAATCCAGAAATTTATCTACGGTTTTTTTTAAGAAATTCCTCTTAGGATCTTTTTAGGAATTCCTGCTGGGATTTTTTGCAGGAATTCATCCAGGGATCACCCTAGAGGGGATTTCACTCTCCAGGAGTAAGTCAAACAATGCATCCAGTAATTTCTTTGAGATTTCTTCAGGATTCCTCTTGGTATTCCTACATAAATATCTCTTGGTACTGTTTCAAGATTTTTTCCGGAATTCCCATAGGAGGAAAAGAGAAAAAGTAGATAGAAGGATTCAAAGAAGGAGGAAAGGGATGGGCCAGGGATTGAACCCAGGA
Source organism: Aedes albopictus (assembly GCF_035046485.1). Taxonomy (NCBI): domain Eukaryota; kingdom Metazoa; phylum Arthropoda; class Insecta; order Diptera; family Culicidae; genus Aedes; species Aedes albopictus. The sequence continues at coordinate 71,550,173 of NC_085137.1, forward strand.
CCTTCTGCATACGAATCAGAAGCGATAGACACTAGACCACCAAGCCCGTTCAGACCTTCAAGCCCGTCCAAACTTGGGGAGTAATTGTAGAAAAATCAACGTTTTGGAGCAAAACTGCGTCATATAAGATTTCATCGAAAGAATTAACGTCTGTGAATATTAGGGAGATTCACTTAACAGCGTAAACTGCTTATTAAAGATTATTCTGATTAAACGACGCGATCATCAAGGCAATCTTTTATTATTCATGAAACATTTCAAATAGCAGAAAATCATGGCTTACGCAGCAATTTAAACTGTTTAGTGAGTCACTTTATTGGTATTAGACATACTACGGGATAACAATAACCATCCGCAGATAATGGCACAATATAGTTTACCGGCGAAAGTAATTAGGCTTATACGGGCAACGTTGGAAAATTTTGAACCAAATGTCGAACTGCAGATGATGTTTCGACTTCCTATGAATCTAGCAAATTCCTCTGGCATTCTTATGAATGTGGAATTCAAACTGCAAAGAGCAAATACTCAACTTCGTGATTCACAAATCCGATTCTCGTAAATATGCAGTAAAATAAACACCGATCCAAACAAAACAAACAAAAACCCACCCCAACGAAATTCACGCCAAGCCAGAAACACAAAAGCTAACGGAATTCCGGCGTACATTTCCCGTATCCCGCATTCGTTCCGTCCGGATGCTTCTGACGATTCGTTTGACTGCCCATGACCCTTGAACGGAGAGAAGGCATCATCGCGCGCACGTGCTTCCCTCCCATCCTAGGTAGGTACCATCCATTCCCGAAAAAGGTGCAAAAACAGAAAGCAATTAAAGCCCTCCGCAATCCACGCTCCCTTGGGCCTCCATCGTCATCATCTTCATCGGCGACTCTTCTCCAGATTTGCAGTTAGTTACGTACGTTACGTGTCGATTAATATGGGCTCTTACGTGTCCGTTCCTGTCGGATTTCCCGATTCTTGTTTTCCTCTCTCGAGAAAAATTTATCATCGATGGACGACCGACACCGGTGCAAGTTAAGCGTCATCCACAATCCACCACAATTGGTTTCCCCTCGGGATGGTTCTGGATTGGTGGAGCGAGAAGTCGGTCGGTCGGTTCGGTAGCAACCGTGCCCGTGCGATGTGGTTTACTGCTCGAGTTCGGCATCGTCTGTCGATGATGGCGAGCGATGATGACTGGTCCGATTCAGACCGACCGCCGACTAACAACATTATCAACCGCACTTTGATTTTATTGGAGGGCACTTTAGCGGAACGAGACTGCATTTCCCCGTTCCGTAGTAGGGTCTGAGACCATTTGGGCAGGAGCACCTATTTCGGGCACTTGCTGCTATAACTCAGTTAATGTCAAACCGATTGACTTGAATTTTTGATCATAGCTAGATACTGCGCCTTCTTGTTTCAAAAATCAAGTCAATCGGTTCAAAATTGACTGAGTTATAGCAGCAAGCAGGCTTGTCCGCACTCAGCGCATGAAAATTCTGCTCTTTTGATTTACACCACCAAAACCATCGTATTTATCCAATCTTCCTATTTTACCTGATAGAAGGATGTTTGAATATCCTAAATGTCATTTCGAACTGTCAAAAAATCTCACCGCAGGGCCGCACTGAGCATACAAAGAGAAATTCACTGGGGTGAATTCACCCGGGAGAAATTCTCTTTGCGCGCACAGTGTGGCACTGCGGTGCGATTTTTTGACAGTTCGAAATGACATTTAGGATATTCAAACATCCTTCTATCAGGTAAAATCCAATCTTCCTAGGATAAATACGATGGTTTTGGTGGTGTAAATCAAAAGAGCAAAATTTTCATGCGCTGAGTGCGGACAAGCCTGGCAGCAAGTGCCCAAAATAGGTGCTCCTGTCCAAATGGTCCCACACCCTATGTGTAGTAGCATGAAGAAATAACTGGAATAATTTTGTGGGTAAAATTTCAACCTAAGTTTGAATGCTTTGTCGAAGTTTCATAGACTGTTTTGTTTGTTCAGAACACCTTATTATTTGCTTATCAAGTTTTTGCTATTTTCAATTACATTTTATCATGCAACTGTTTGAAATCTCTCTCTACGAAAACTCCATATGCTCAGAAAGGCAAACCAAAAATGTAACACAATTGGGTTTTTAAATTTTAAATAAAGGCCTGTCCATAAACTTCGTCGACTCTTAGGGGAGGAGGGGGGGTTCTGGCCAAAGTCTACGCTCCATTCAAATTTCTAAAATTTTGTATGGACGAAAGTCTACAAGGAAGGAGGAGGCTTAGATGGCTCAAAAAAAAAAACGTAAATAAAAAGAAAATCGCGTTAAGTACTGTTCCTTTGAATTCCACTAAGAATTTGCATCCTTTGACAGACACGTATTTCGACCTCAACTGTAAGGTCGTCTTCAGTGTCTTGTACTTGACTCGACTCAAGTCAAGTACAAAACACTGAAGACGACCTTACAGTTGAGAATACGTATCTGTCAAAGGATGCAAATTCTTAGTGGAATTCAAAGGAACAGTACTTAACGCGATTTTCTTTTTATTTACAGATATTCCCCTAACAAGCCCAGGTTAATAATCATCAAGTTTACGTAGTTTATGGACAGCGCCTAATGTATTTATTTTATACGGAAGAGCATCTTTTTTTTAACTACTATGAGATATTTTGAAATCACCATTTGACAGCTGGGCATTTGGGCAACTGCGTGACATCTTCACCCAGTATAAAATGCGACGAGGGGTAATTCGAAAAATCACTCCCATACAAGGTTTAAATTGATATTTAAATAGGTTCCCGGGTACCAAAATTCATTAAAATTTGGATTTCGGCTCAATTTGGTATATAGATTCAGAATATAGAATTATCTCAACACTGCTAAAGAAGCCAATTATATCAACGATTGATATAACTTTATCACAGTTTGTTATATTTAGATTTATTTCATGGAGTTGGTCTGAATCCATGGTTTCATTATACCAACATAATAAAGAAGTTAGTCTCAATAAATTAAAATGTGAGTTGATATCCTTTAAGTAAAAAAAAAATCAAGCGATTTTTTACACGATTTTCTTGAAATTACGCGATGTGCTGAATTCTTCTCTCCTGGTCGCTATTTCTTACCGACGGGGCTTAAATTTCTACGGGAGATCGCTCTTGTTATCGTTGGTTTTCTTTAGTAATTCCTACTAGCGGTTCTACCTTGTATTCCTCCAGATTTCTTAATGGATTTCTTCTGAGAAATCGCCAGGAAATAATTCAGAAGTTCCTTTAGGTGAATTAGTCCTTCAGAAATTAGTTTCGCTAGGAAAAAGGAGTCTAGGATTTCTCTTGAAGGGTTCCCAGAAAAAAAAACTAAGGATTCCCAAAAAAAAATCCTAAAGAAATCCCATCAGTTCTGAAAGTATCCTTCGAGGAAGAACTAGATGATATCTTGAAAGAACTTATACAGGAGTCTTAGAAGGAATCTCTCAAGGATTCCCACAAGGAACTTCTGGAGGATTCTCAGGAATAACTCCCCCGAGATATCTATACAGAACATCAGGAGGACTCCCTTAAGAAACTTCTGGAACATTTGAGGAAAGAATTTCTGGAATATTACTAGACATTTCTGGGAGATTTCCAGTAAACGCAGTAAGAAATCGGGGAAAATTATTATATTATCTTTATTTATGAGATTTTCAGCCCAGGGCTGATTCATATAGTAGTCATGGGGAAATAATAAAGATGAAAGATATAACCCTCTTGGAAAATCTCTTGGAACTATTCAAAATAAAAGTTCCAGTAGGTGTAGGTGTTCCAACTACGCTTAAATACCAAAACAAAGTGATGTAGGAATCATTTAAAGAAATTTTTGGAAGGAGGACAATCCAAAGAAAATATTGAAAGAAACTCTTGAAAGAATCAAAGAAAGAACTTCTGAAGAAATTCTAGAAAAACTATTGAAGGAATTCCAGAAAGAAATTTTTGAGGAACCCTAGAAAGAACCTTTGGAGAAATACCAGAAAAAATTTCTGGAGGGATTTCAAAAAGTAATTTTGAAAGGATTCCCGTAGAAAATTCTACAGAAATGGAGAAACTCCTATACAGGTCGGACTCGATTATCCAGAGCCGGGATCTGATGTTTTTCAAACACATATCTGGGCAACGGAACGCTCTAAAAAGCTGAAATAAGGACATTTTGTCAAGGCAACATTAATAAGTAATCAGCTGTAATCAGTCAATACTTCAGCTTCTTTCAGCATATCGTTTGCAAGATATACTTTTGGGGAGCACCAAAACCCGACTCCGGAGTCCGACCTGCATTTCAAAAGTGAAATCCTGGTGAATCTCCAGAGCAACTCTTGGATGAATTGCAACGGGATGTCTAGGTTAAATCCCAGAATGATTTTCTTAGCCCACCTTGTGCATTAGGGCCATTCTAGACCCAAACCGTACACTACGTCAGTGAGCTGTTCCCAACAGTTAATAAATTCCAATTCCTGGTAAAATATTTGAAGGGATCCCCAAAGAAACTCCAGGATAAATTTAAAAAGAGACATCTAGGTTAATCCGAGGAGAAATTTCTAAAGAAATCATAAGGGGCAGAACCTTTTTCTAAAAATTCCTATCGAATTCCAAAAGACAAACAATTGGCACAAGGTAACCTAGAATAACTATGGAGATACTTCTTGGTGAATCCAATATTCTGGAGAAGTTACAAGTGATTGCTTACAAAAATTCCTGAAGATTTCCTAAAAGTATCCAAGACGGAACATTTACATATAGGAATCTATGAAGATGATACTCGTGGAGAATTGCCTTCCGGAAGGAAGTGAACATATCCTTTCTGTTAGGATATCGAAATCGATCCGGGTACTGGAACTATAATATGTGTCATTCTTGCGTTCAACGAAAATAGATTTCCAAAAATGTGGTCACAAATGTGGTAAAAACATCTTGTCGGCGTCACAGTCAAAAAAATGTTATTTGAACTGTGCAACCAAGATGCGCTGAAAGACATTGAAAAACAATTAAATTTCATAGTAAACTGCATATTTTTACTTTTGGAATGTGTTCCAATTCATATTAAAATGTTGCAAAATATTTTGTCAAAGAAAATTATTCCGTTTTTATCACTATTCCGTTTTTGTCAACTGAAAATCGCGGACCGTGTTGATAAAAACGGAACATACCTGTATAGTCTTGTTATAACTATATCAACATTTTATATCTTTTTGTTTTAATTGAAGGGAGTTTTGCTAAAATTGTATTTTAACTAATTACGGTACAAATTTTATAACAACCGTTGTAACAAAAATATTGTAACAAAACAACACAACCTGTAATGATTTTGTTTTCCCATCTGATCGGGTATGCATGATGAAGCATTTGTCATGATGGAACTTAAGTTAATGAACGTTTTGTATTCATTCAAACCGCAATGTGGTGCTAGTGTGCGTTTTAAATATAGAAATGTACATGTTTTAAAGCCAATTTATTACGCAACTGTTTCTCTCCAAGGGTGTTCTTGACGATTCCTACTTGAATTCTCCAGGCACATTTGTGTGTTTACTCCAATAGTCCTAAAAGAGATTTTCCGTAGAGTTCCTCCAAGAATTACTCTTGAAGTTCTGACAAAGATATTCTAACAAACATCAAACATTGTTATAACTAACCCTGATATTTATAACTAATTGTGATTTTATGCTGTTCGAAATCTTTGGTGTTTACAAAACATTATAACTCAATTTCATCGTATTACGATATAAATGTAATTTAGCAAAGTCATTATAATAAGTTTTGTTTTTTTTTTGGTATTCAGAAAGCTGTTATTGCGACATTTGCACCCATTTAGACTCGGCCGAAATTCATTATCATCACAGTCGAATTTCGCACACGACTTCGCAGCGGCTGGCATACACAAGTTCGGTTGAGTTCATGACAGGGGCGTCGGATGCACAACAGGTGAACAAAATAAGTTTGATTAGTGTGAAATATCGCTGAGAAATGAAGATTCAGTGGATTCTCAAATTATCACAGTAGTCTAAACATTCATGAGAAACCTAATACAATGTTGTCAAATTGTTCAAGTTATAACATAAACTAGTTATTTAAAAGCTTGGTCAAATTATAACAAAAAAGTTATATTCTTGATTAGATTGCTGTACTTTTTGCTACGGTTTTAATTATTTTATCATCATCCTACATTATATTTATAACATCATATATTATAGGAAATTTGCAACGCAACACCATAACTTAATATCATTCAAATTTGATATAATTTTCAAGTTGTGGTTCCACCATAGACTCTAAGCAATTCGTCAGAAATTTCTACAAAAACTTCTGTAGGAAGTCGTTCAACGATTTTTTCGCGAAGTTCTCCAAGAATTCTTTCAAGAAGGCGCCTGGGTTTTCCTACAGGAAAAGCTCCAAAGCTGTCTTCGACAATTCCTTTAAGGAAAGTTCTTCCCGCAATTCTATCTGATTTTTTCAAAGGATTTTATTAGGAATTCCTTAAATAAATGCATCAGGAATTTCCATAGAAAAATTTCTTCAGGAAGCCCTCAAAGATTTGGTCAAACATTATTACAAGAATTCCTTTCATATTCCTTCAAGGTTACTTTCAGCAATTCATCCGCAATTAAGATTTTTTTTAGAATTCCTTCAGATTTTACTTAAAGGAATTTTTAATATTTTTTCATCAAATCCATCAGAACTTCCTCTAAGGATTCTATCAAGAATTTCTCCAAGGAATCCTTCTGGTGAATTTGCAACTATTCCTTCCGTGATATTTTCAACAAATCTCCACAAGCGATTTATCCAAGGATACTTTAATTATATCACCATACAACCTTTGTAATATTTATATAAGTATTCAATCAAGTATTTATCCATCGTTTCAGCAATTTCTCCGAAGATTTCCATCAGGGATTTCCTCAGACATTTCTCAGAGGAAAAGGATTCGTTTACGAAAACCTTCCTCTAATAATTTTCTGGAAGCTTTTTCAGAGATTCCCTTAAGAATTCCATCAATAATTTCTCCAAGTAAGTATTTTTTTCTAAGATTCATTCCAGAATCCATTCAAGGCCTCCAAGGGAACGTCCATAAACTACGTAACGTCAAATTTTAACTTCCCTCACCCCAGCTCAGTGTTTATGTATGGGTCTTCACACGTTGTTAAACACCCTCCCTCCTCAATGTGTGACGTAATTTATGGGCGTTCCCTGACAGGAAATCCATGAATTCATCTGAAATTTTTCTTAAGATTTCTTAGAGAATTCCTCCAAGTAATTTTACGGGAACTTGTCAAGGGATTCTTGCAGAAAATTCTCTAAAAAATCATTCAAATTTTTTTCTAAGGATTCCTAAAGAAATTTCTCCAAGGATTGCCTCAACAGTTCCTTCAATAATTCGATCATTTTGAAAAATATCTTCAAACATTTTTTTCCCTCCGATGATTCGCTCAGCAACTCCTCTGAAAATTCCTTGCGAATTTCTTTCAAAAAAATCTTTAGGCATTACTGCATGCATTCCTTCGGGAATTCCTCCAAGGGTTTCTTCAGGAACTCGAGCACGAATTCCTCCTTCTCTCTCCTCTTCTTGGTGTACCTTTCCTACTGGACAAAGCCTGCTTCTCAGCTATCAGGACTTACACAGTTTTTTTTTTACTGAGAGCTTTGGCAATGATCATTTCCATGTGTAAATCGTGTGGTAGTCACAGGCATAAAGATATTCCTATGCCCAAGGAATTCATGGAAATTTCTATCACGAAAAGTTCCTGCACCGACCGGGAATCGAGCCCGTTACCCTCAGCATGATCATGCTGAACACCCACGCATTGAAAGCTGTGGCTGTATGAGCGTCAGTGCAGGTTCAACTATCGTGGATCGTGGATGCAAAATAAAAGTGTGATAATATAATATTTACTGAATCAAATTGCAATGAAAAAGTAATAATAAATAATTCAACGGTGTTAAAAACGTCCTCCAGATCTAGCTGTTTAATGGATAATACTAATAATTTTGTAAATATATCTGTGTTATATTATGGCATCCGTGTACTGCCGTTTGCATTGGGCGTAAATTCTTGAGTTCAATTTATAGACTGAATGCTGATATCAGCATTTGGAAAATGTTCAACAATTGAAAAATCATCTTATCTTTTTGACATGCATTTTTAATGAAACTGGAATATGTACTTAAGGGATATTGTTTTTGATGTTCATGAGATGCATATACAATATTTAAAACCGACCACCAAAGTTAAACTATGTTCCTTTAGTTAAACAAAAATTCTTTTGAAATTTATACTGTGAGTTTTCTTCACAAATAAACCAAATATTATTTAATAATTCTTATAGAATCCCATTGGTTTCGTCAGGATTTTTTTTCGTTGAAGCGGAATAACTAAAGCAATTTTCTTATAAAATATGAAAGATTAAATGCTGGAAAAATATTTGGGAAATTTTCTCTGTGAATTTTACCAGACATGTTTTGTAAACAGATCATTTTTTTTTCTTCACTAAACTAAGAGATTTTTACAGAAAATTACTGTAGGATTACAAGCCATGGACCATACTCGAGGAGGACCTGCAAGCACTCGCTGTTTTCGAGCGACGCTTGCTAGGGACGATCTTTGGCGGCGTGCAGGAAAACGGTGTGTGGCGGCGAAGTATGAACACGAGCTTGCTGCACTCCACGATGAACCTAACATCCTATAAGTGGTTAAAGCTGGACGGATACGGTGGGCAGGGCATGTTGCAAGAATGCAGGGCAACAACCCTGCAAAGTTGGTACAAGAACGCGAGGAGCGCAGAGAGCATAAAGGGCGGATCAAGTGGAGCGTGATCTGGCGAGCGTTGGGCTTAACCGACGTTGGAGAACTGCAGTTGCAAATCGAGTATTATGGCGACAATTTGTTGGTTCAAACTTAATAAATGAATGAATACTGTAAGATTATTATTAGAAAAACATTCCTTAAACAAACAGATTGTTTACAAGAACAAACATATTCTTTATTAAATTTATAAGATAATTGTCCGTCGGGGCCCGTGGCGCAGTGGTCCACACGTTCGCTTCATAAGCGGATGGTCATGGGTTCGAACCCAGCCCCGGCACTTGCAATTTTTCGTCAGTTGCTCTTCCCCCCGAGAGCAGCTGGCATCTGACCCTCTTCGGAGCATATAGCTCTAACGGACCCGGAATTTTGGAAATCGGCGAACCGCAACTCATAATGGACCCCCAATCGAACTGGAAAAAGAACCGAAGCTACACATCAGCATCATCGTGCTCATCATTCTACCATGGACAGGGTAGAAGAGTGAAAGAAGCACAAAAACATCCAGTTCAATAAAGTAAAATAGAATAGAATACATTTAGGCGCTGTACAAAGTGGAAATGCAGCGTCCAATTGGAATCGCTCACGTAGTACCCTAGTGGACAAAAGAGCTGTAAATTAGGTTAAGTGATTAAGAATAAAAAAAAAGATAATTGTCCTAAGATTTTTAACAGAAATAATTTTAGGCATAGTGCCAGAATACTGATAGCAGTCTTCCCACAAACTTGACACATGTTCAACTTCTGTACGTTTTCTCGCACTTGTGTTGAACATCAAACGTCAAACATCGGAGTACCCGTGTTTGCTACCGTTCTCCGTACCGAAGAGTACTCAAGTACAAAACTTGTGGACGTACAGAAGTACATAACGAAAATCGATCCAAGCACAAACCGAGAATGAAACCCGAAGCGGCGTTCGGATTGGCAAACGATTGGTGCCGAACTGTCAATCGTCGTTCGAGAATGTTCTTTTTTGCACGATTTGTGTGTTGCGGTACGAACGCACAGTCAGAGTACAGGCGGAGTATAAATACAGCAGTACTTAGCGAGTTTGACGTTCGTTTGGGAAGACTTACTGATAGAAACATACCTAAATATCCACGAAAAATATTCTTGATAATTTTTATAAATAGTGATTTAAAATTTCATTTCGGTAATTTCACATAGTGGCGTAGTCTAGTGCCGCGCACCATTGATATATGCATAAAACTTTTGCATATCGTTCCGATCCATGCTTTTTTTTTGTTTCAGCCATCTCACTATCTTCATGCTGCCTTTTTTGCGACGGTTTTGTTTCTCTTTTGCTCTCGTCACTATGTTTAGGTTGCGATATTGCATCCTATCATGGTTAAACAATTGTCGCGTTAACTGGCGTGAGATAAATTTATTACAAATCGCAGTTTCTGATAAATCAAGCTAAATTTTAAGTAGGCTTCTGTAGATCTCCTACACATTTGGTTAAATGTGTCGTTTCCGTATGACGAGCCTTGATCTGATTCGTCATTTTACTTTTTTCCAGGCTATCAAAATCGCCACTGAAATCAAACCAAAATCGTTGTGCGATCTATCCGCTGCCGTTGCCAGTGGTGCTCAAGATTCAAGCTACCAGCTTCAAGTAATTTTCCGTTCCTAATTGGGAAACCTCTCCCAGCCAATTTGTTACCCAGATTTTGTGTGTTGGATTTTCCAGATAGTTGGCGTTGTAGCTGCTGCTTCCGGTTCAAGATTAGAAGAAACACTGAAGAAATGCTGCGGGAAAAATGTGAGCGATGTGAGTATTTTCTTCGGATTTTGGTTGAGTGTTAAGCCTCTGGCGGAGTTGTGGGCGGTTTCCGCTGAAAGCGATAGGCAATTTCCATCACGGATTGCCCTAAATTGGATTGCATCCCACGCTGCAGGTGGCGGCTGGTGATTAGGTATCCAAATTTGGTTCGCAACCTTTCCCCGATTGGAAAGTCATGGTCGGTCAGTGCTGCCTTCCAGACGCGAGTAGAAAAGAAAACTCAATGGGGATAGCGTGCAGTGCAGCCATAGGGTGAGGAAGATGGGACAATGGGTATTCATGGGATTCTCATTTTTTTAAATACTCTAAAAATGTTTTTTTTTTCCAAATGTTGTGTTGTTTCTGTTGCGATTCTGCTTCAAGCTCTGGAGGATAACTGTAAAAATAAATATAGTTTTGGGTATACGAGATGTAATTTTAGGGGCCGTTCATAAACCACGTAGACTTTTTGGGGGGAGGGAGGGGTCTGGCCAAAGTCTACGCTTCATACAAATTTCAAATTTTTTGTATGGACAAAAGTCTTCGAGGGGGGAGGGGGGGGGGGTCTGAGATGGCCAAATTTTGGTCGACGTGGTTTATGAACAGCCCCTTACGTATTTTGAAACTTCATTTCCAACAGGATGCTTACATTCTCCGTCTGTGAGGACTTAATTTTACAAGAAAAATGTAATTTTCAAATAAATTTCCGTAAATTTGAGTTGTTTGACTGTTCTCATCTAGCGTTTTTTTTTGTAAATTTGTTGTAGGGGAAATTGTGTATTTTCGGCAGTTTTGTTCTCTTCGTCATGGGGGTTTTTTTGAAAGCTGTTGAACTCAGAGTTTGCCTCAAATCCTTCCCAACCAAGCTGAATTATATGACCAAGTTTCAGGAAATTTGGTCGACAAAAACTCCTCATGACGAAGAGAACAAACCTGCCGATAATACCCATCGTCACCCTATATCGTTTGTATGTGCTATTAGTCGCTTGATTATACAACATTATATCACTAATTTCATGATTTTTTTTAATTATCAGCATTCAGTACTTTCGGCCTTGTGTGATGATTCCATAACTTCAGCCTTTCGCATTCCGCCTTTAGCATACCATTTCCTTATTGCTAGTAAACAGTAATGGAGACGCATGGTAGCTGACATTTTGTTGCGCATACATTCTTAAAAGTCTACAAATAAGGGTACAATAGGAACATTTCATCGGTGTCCATGAAATGTAGGTATGTTCTATCATTGAAAACATATAGAAAATGCCCATCATGCCATTTCACCACTCATTCCCGCATGAGGGAATTGTCTCAATTCCGCTTTCAAACCTGAACGTTCCGAATTATTAGATATTTACACGGGCGTGTGCTTCCTTTTTTCCTGGTCGTGGGCTCGGCTTATCCTTGTCCGACGGGGACCCTGCCCCAGACAGACGTTTCTCGCCCAGCCGCAGCGGAAGGAAGCAGAACCCCTTTGGGAAATGAGCCATGTGTGTAATCAATGAACCCATCGCATCGTGGTGGAGCCCCGAACATGGCGGCGCCGAAAACCGGGGATGGAATTTCCTGAGCTACGGCAACAGGTATGATTGTGTTTTTTTTTTTCTTCGGGGTTTGGGGCCAACAAGCCAGATATGCGGTGGCACGAGATGTCAGAACCGTGGCAGCCCAATTAAGGGACCGTTGACTTTGATTTTTGGCTGATGATGGTTCCGTGGTTTGGCTTCTCTTGGGTGCAAAATGAAAATCGGAAGGAAGATGACGTTGGTGGAAATTTCTGGCTGCGATGGAAACCGATACCGGGACCAGTCCAGTCAGTCGTTTGGGGATTACTCAATAGCGTGCATATAAGAGGCGGGCGCGCATAACGTAATTTAAATGTCCAATTAGAGTTTCTTGGGGCAAGATGAAGTGGATTAATTTGGGATTGTTTGTTTTCTTTTGCTTCTTGCTGCATTCGTTTGGGTAACACACAATTGGTCAAGAACGATCGTTTGTTACTGTTTAAAACTGTTGCCATCTTTAGAGTGGGATTCTTTGCTTACGGAATTCATGCTGATGCGTTGATCATTGCATTTCTAGTGCGTCACAAGTAGGCTATTAATAAGGGGCTGTCCATAAACCACGTGGTCTTGAGGGGGGGGGGGGGTCATTCATTTGCCAAATGTCCGTTGAAAGTTATAACAAGCAAAATAAGTAATGTACCAACAAATTAATGACAGGACAGTTACAGTTAGACGAAACACTAGACCAAAAACGACCAAATTAGTTTCCCCCTGAAAAAGACACTAACCCCGTGTCGAAACGTTGGGCAAGTAATAAACATCGTTTGCTAATTTCGAGACTGCGTAGCCGTTTTTAATGATATTTCTCAGTTATTTAATAAAAAATCAAAAACTAAAAAATGAAGAAATGGATGCAGTGTCGCCTTGGGGTAATTGTCTAAAAATGCAAGAAATGAAGTTCCTGCACTTCAAAGAAAATAACTACAATCTCCTAATTGTTTTCCAGAAGAAAACGTGAGGAACTTTCAGAACGTGTTTCTTAAAAATAATCCAGACGATGCCAGAATTAGCATTGCCTGAGAAAATACTGAACTATAAAATGTCAGAGAGTTCATCAATAAATTGAAGAGAAGTTCTCACTTCAACATGCTGGAGATTTTCCTAAAGAAATTAATGGAAGACTTGACTTTCCTGAAGGTTTCCCAAATAAATATAGGAAACATAATTTCTCTAGAATTACTGGAGAAAATTCTGGGAAAAAAACTGGGGAATTTTCAAATCAAAGCATCGGGGAAATTATAACAGAAATGGGCGGAAGATTTCAAAGATTTTTCAAAGATTTTTCGCTGCCCAAGCCACGACGTCAAGATCATCATAGGAGATTTGAACGCTCAGGTAGGCCAGGAGGAGGAATTCAGACCGACGATTGGTAAGTTTAGCGCCCACCAGCAAACGAACGAAAACGGCCTACGACTCATTGATTTCGCCGCCTCCAAAAATATGGCCATACGTAGCACCTTTTTCCAACACAGCCTCCCTTATCGTTACACCTGGAGATCACCACAGCAGACGGAATCTCAAATCGACCACGTTCTGATTGACGGACGGCACTTCTCCGACATTATCGACGTCAGGACCTATCGTGGCGCCAACATCGACTCCGACCACTATCTGGTGATGGTCAAACTGCGCTCAAAACTCTCCGTCATCAACAATGTACGGTACCGGAGACCGCCACGGTACAACCTAGAGCGACTGAAGCAACCGGATGTCGCCTCAGCATACGCGCAGAATCTCGAAGCCGCGTTGCCAGACGAGGGCGAGCTCGATGAGGCCCCTCTAGAGGACTGCTGGAGTACAGTGAAAGCAGCCATCAACGACGCAGCCGAGAGCACCATCGGGTACGTGGAACGGAATCGACGAAACGAATGATTCGACGAAGAGTGCAGAACGGTTTTGGAGGAGAAGAACGCAGCGAGGGCGGTAATGCTGCAGCAAGGGACTCGACAGAACGTGGAACGTTACAAACAGAAGCGGAAACAGCAGACCCGCCTCTTTCGGGAGAAAAAGCGCCGCCTGGAAGAAGCGGAGTGTGAAGAAATGGAACTGCTGTGCCGTTCCCAAGAAACACGGAAGTTCTATCAGAAACTCAACGCATCTCGCAACGGCTTCGTGCCGCGAGCCGAAATATGCAGGGATAAAGACGGAGGCCTCTTGACGGACGGACGTGAGGTGATCGAAAGGTGGAAGCAGCACTGCGATCAGCACCTGAACGGCGTGGAGAGCGTAGGCACGGGAGCCCACGGCAACGGAGGAAATGACGACGCCAATGCAGCGGAGGACGGAAATGAACCAACTCCCACGCTGAGGGAAGTTAAGGATGCCATTCACCAGCTCAAAACCAACAAAGCAGCTGGTAAGGATGGTATCGCAGCTGAACTCATCAAGATGGGCCCAGAAAAGTTGGCCACCTGTCTGCATCGGCTGATAGTCAGGATCTGGGAAACCGAACAGCTACCGGAGGAGTGGAAGGAAGGGGTAATCTGCCCCATTCACAAGAAAGGCGACCATTTGGAATGTGAGAACTTCAGGGCGATCACTATTTTGAATGCTGCCTACAAAGTGCTATCCCAGATCATCTTCCGTCGTCTGTCACCTAAAACAAATGAGTTCGTGGGAAGTTATCAAGCCGGCTTCATCGACGGCCGGTCGACAACGGACCAGATCTTTACCGTACGGCAAATCCTCCAGAAATGCCGTGAATACCAGGTCCCAACGCACCACCTGTTCATCGACTTCAAAGCGGCATACGATAGTATCGACCGCGCAGAGCTATGGAGAATCATGGACGAAAACGGCTTTCCTGGGAAGCTGACTAGACTGATTAAAGCAACGATGGACGGTGTGCAAAACTGCGTAAGGGTTTCGGGTGAACTATCCAGTTCATTCGTATCTCGCCGGGGACTGCGACAAGGTGACGGACTCTCATGTCTACTTTTCAACATCGCGCTGGAAGGTGTGATGCGACGAGCCGGGCTCAACAGCCGGGGAACGATTTTCACAAAATCCGGTCAATTTGTGTGCTTTGCGGACATTTGGAACGGTGGCAGAACTGTACACCCGCCTGAAACGCGAAGCAGCAAAGGTCGGACTGGTGGTGAATGCCTCAAAAACAAAGTACATGCTGGTAGGCGGAACCGAACACGACCGGATCCGTCTGGGTAGTAATGTTACGATAGACGGGGATACTTTCGAGGTGGTGGAGGAATTCGTCTACCTCGGATCCTTACTGACGGCTGACAACAACGTGAGCCGTGAAATTCGGAGGCGCATCATCAGCGGAAGTCGGGCCTACTACGGGCTCCAGAAGAAACTGCGGTCGAAAAAGATTCACCCACGCACCAAATGCACCATGTACAAAACGTTAATAAGACCGGTAATCCTCTACGGGCACGAGACATGGACCATGCTCGAGGAGGACCTACAAGCACTCGGAGTTTTCGAGCGACGCGTGCTAAGAACGATCTTCGGCGGTGTGCAGGAGAACGGTGTGTGGCGGAGAAGGATGAACCACGAGCTCGCTGCACTTTACGGCGAACCCAGCATCCAGAAGGTGGCCAAAGCCGGAAGGATACGGTGGGCAGGGCATGTTGCAAGAATGCCGGACAACAACCCTGCAAAGCTGGTGTTTGCAACGGATCCGGTTGGCACAAGAAGGCGTGGAGCGCAGAGAGCACGATGGGCGGACCAGGTGGAGCGTGACTTGGCGAGCATTGGGCGTGACCGAGGATGGAGAGC
Source organism: Aedes albopictus (assembly GCF_035046485.1). NCBI lineage: Eukaryota > Metazoa > Arthropoda > Insecta > Diptera > Culicidae > Aedes > Aedes albopictus. Next base: position 71,566,059 of record NC_085137.1, read on the forward strand.
GGCAGCCACAAACCGAGTATTGTGGCGTACTATTGTTGATTATGTCTTGTCTTAATGATGTGGAACAAATAAATAATAATATAAGGGCGGAAGATTTTCTTAAAGAATTATCGAATGAATTGCATGTGAAAAATCCTACGACATTACCCGGAATGAACCGTTTACCGGAAAACCAATTACCGGAAAACCATTTACCGGAAAACCATTTATCGGAAAAGATTTGCTCCCGATATTTGTTTCTAGATTGCACAGCGATATCCAGACATTTGATCCCATGCTTTTTGCACCGGTCATCTTTTGACTCAAACCATGACCGGCCATTTAGCTGAACACTAGATTAGCAGTAAGTTGGTTAATCGACAGAACTGTCATGTTGTTACATACATGTGGTTCATCTACGAGTTTATAAATAATGTGCTGAATGTGATTGCTAATATTTTCAGCACATAGTTGCCCTTCTTTTAACATGGGCTATTCTTTCTAGGTTTACTGTTATGGTCGTACAGTTCAAACTATTTCCCGGAAAGACATTTTCCGGAATATTGCATTACTTAGAAAACCATTTTCCGAACTTCCCCATTTCCCGAAATGATCCATTTCCCGGAAAGGCCTAGAAAAATCTAAGATCTCAGAAGATGTTTTGGTGTCTTTAAACATAATCTGATATTTTGTTTCCTATTTTGAATAATTTTATCAGTTGATAATCAAGTTGAAGAAAATCAAGCCTCAAAACAATATTTCGAATATTTTTTTCACAATTATAGAACTAGATTCTCGGTTCAGTTCACTTAGCTAAGTAGAGCTGCAAGTTGAGCTGAATGAACATTTTTAGACTGGCGACGAAACTGTAGCTTTTCCATACAACATTTTCTTCCTTTTCGTCGAAGATTGTGCTTCTATGTTTATTTACGAAGTTTATTGGCAGTCGAACTGTTTACTGTATAGGAGATTTGCCCTTCTTTAATTTATAGGCTGTTCTTTCTAACGATGTAACGTTACAGAATTGGTTGGCGACCAATCTATCAATTCCATCTAGTATTTTTCCGTCTTTAAAACATATGGGCTGTTCTTTTGACTTACAGTGTTATAGAGCTGTTTGGTTATCATGTTGTTTATTGGAAATTGTTGCTATTTGCCCTTCTTTAATTGCATCAAGTTGCATCGCTGCAAACTTGATTAACGAATCTTTTAACTTTGTCTGATATGTTTCCTTTTCTAAAATGTGTTGTTCTTTCAACTAAGCCTGTTAAAAAAATGTTTAAATAACAAACTGTAAATTTCTCTCTTAGATATTTGCCCTTCTTCTAGCAACAGGCTGTTTTTTCGATGCCTGTTTTCGTTCAGTTTTCATATTTTTTTTAACATGCACATTTTAGTTCCGTCCACCCCCGATGGTGTGACCGCATCTCATCTGAACTATGTATAGTTTGACCCCCGCTAATCTTGTTCAAATTGTTCATACGTCATTTTTAAACGTCATGGGTGAAACGAAACACAGAATCAAAACAAAACAACAAAAAAATCATTAGTGTGTTTTTCGATGCCTCACAGAGTTACTAGAAGTTCAAATTAAAAATGAATCCCGTTGGTTTGCATGAGGTGTCATTCACACCAACGGGGTTAGACGACCCAAGTAACACATTTAAACCAAAAGGTGAACAATGTTACAAGGCGTACAAGGCTCTCGGAAACGAGGATTAATCTAATGTTTTGTAATAGTGATAAAGTCGAAGTGTCGAAGTGTCTATTGACAGCGACATAAAAATATCTGATCACGAAACCTTGCGTATTGATTTTAACCACAATTGTGAATCTACCGAAGATGTTTTAACAATTAAATGCTGGAAGAAATATTCAAAAGATGCGTTACTGACGATCCTGATGGATAAGCTACCGAATGATAGTACAAGGCTATTGGATGAAAAGGCTAATGTTTTAGCTACCGTTCTCAAGGAAAGTGTAGATCTGTAGATAAACTTGTTGTAGTGAGAAAAATCAAATGTAGATCCAGGAAAAAGTGGTATACTTTGGAATTGAAAAAAAAACTAAAACGTTCAAGAGATGACGCTTACAAAAATGCAAGTTCAAATTGGGATGATGCTGATTGGCAACATTACAAAGTTTTGAGAAACGAATATACGTACTCCCTCAGAAATGTAAAGGCAGAATACACTCAAAGAAAGATAAATCTAAATGGAGGTAATAGTAAACAGCTTTGGAAAGTGCAAAAAAACTTATGGAAAAATAAAGAGAAAACGGCTAGGTCTAGAAAGTGTTCAAGGGATTAACAACAGCATAGAAGACGTTTCCAACATTTACGATAATGCAGATATGATATGATATGATATGAAGCCACCACCAGTGCAGGACTTGCCATGTCGTACGGTTCCTCTTAATAGCAAGGTCAAGATGCTGAGTAATACAATATTTTCCAATCGTTGCTTTTAGCAAGTTAACCCCTAAGTAACCACTAGATATGTATAAAATCTACTATAGCAGTGAATCACCATTCAATTTAAGAACAATCTTACTCCTCAGCAACTTGCAATGCTCATTAAGATTTCCGTCTGGTGGTTCCAACATTTACGATAATGCAGATGTACTAATACCCGAACATGCATTCCATAAAATTTCAATGGAACATTTTAAGGAAGCCATAAATAACATTAGCAGTTCATCAGGAATTGATAACGTCAACCTACAAGTGTTGAAAGATTCTATGGAAGTGACAGGCGAATATTAACTGAACATTAATAATGAAAGTCTTAAAAGCGGCAAATGTCCAGATGGCTGGAAACAATTTGTTGTTGTGCCAATTCCAAAAATTAGGGAACAACTAAAAGTGAAGAATATAGGCCGATTAATATGTTAGCTTTTTATGAAAAAGTGTTGGAGGTTGTAGTTAAAAATCAGTTATTGGACTACTAGAATAATCAGAAGATAATTATTGAAGAACAATCAGGATTTCGACGGAAGCATTCTTGTGAGTCAGCTCTAAATTTACTCTCATAAAATGGAAACGGATGATCGAAGAAAAAAGAACTATAGTTGTTTTATTTTTAGATCTTTAGCGAGCTTTTGAGACAATTTCACGCCCTATTTGGTTGAAAACATTGTGGAAATATGGTATTGCAGGAAAAGTCCTAAGATAGTTTGAATCGTATTTATCGAGTCGGACACAAGTTTGTCAATACAACGGATTTACTTCATCACCCAAGTCAGTTCCTTTAGGAATATCACAAGGTAGTGTTTTAGGACCATTGTTATTCATAAACAATATGAAGAAGGCTGTAAAGTATTGTGATGTCAACTTGTATGCAGATGACACCGTTTTGTTCATTGGTGAAAAAGAACCTCTACTAGCGATAAGAAAATTGAGGGCAGATATTGTCACCCTGACCAAACGGATAAAATTCAAAAAAATAAAATTAAATGTTCAAAAGACTAATTCGATGATTATTACGATCAAAAAACATGTTAATTTTGACGAAATGAAACGAGAGATTGACGGATCTGAAATATAAAGAGTTGAAGTTGTTAAATATTTAAGGGTATACATAGATCATAAATTGATATTCAAGAAACACATTGATAATGTTGTCAAAAAAGTTGCTAGAAAATATGGTATGTTAGTATGTCTGAAAAGTCAGCTCACATTTTGGAGTAAAGTGTTTTTGTATAAGTCGTTAATTGCACCTCAGTTAGATTATTGTTCATCTGTTTTATTTCTGGTGAGTGATACACATTTAAGAAGACTACAGAAGCTTCAGAACAAATTTATTAGGTTCATTTTAAATTGTAGTAAATATACTCCCATCTGGACAATGTTGGACACACTGCAGTGGCAGTCTGTAAAACAGCATATAACTTTCAATGTTCTTTTGATTTTATATAAATGGACTACCCGCTTTGCGCGCAGCCACAGTTGATCAGCAGGAGTAAATCAATTTAATTTTGTATGGCGAAATGCATCTAAACTTGAATTACTTGAAATACAAAGCTTTTCCCGAAAAAATATTTGGTAGACTTAATAGTGGTCACCGTTGTGCACAACCACTACCAAATATTTTTTCGAATAATGTGTTCCACTTTGAAGAATTTGCCTTTAGATGGTATTCGCCATACAATATTTTTGCGATTTACTTTTAGCGATTTTTCGCGCATAGAAGCTAGCGCCACATTGGTCAATGCGGAGAGTAGGAAAACAGCCGATGTAGTTAATTCATTGACGAATAACAGACTACCAGAATACCTAAGTTATATTATTGTTAGAGCTAGTAGTGTACATCAACATAGAACGAGACAAATTGATGATTTGCGCGTTGTACCCTTTACAATGTCTACAAACCAAAAGTCAATATACTACAACGGAATAATAATTTTTAATATGTTACCCGTGGACTGTAAAAAAGAATGATTGAAGAATTTAGACGAAAATGTTCTGCGTGGGTAAAGGATAAGTATAGTGTAAGATGAAGATTGTATTGTATAACATGAAATTTGTAACTTTGTAGATTATCAGATGATAAATAAATGAACTATTATTATTATAACACACTTGTCACAGTAGAGTCACGCAGCGCAGGGTTTTGTTTGCGCAGAAGTCTTTGTGACTTACTTCTAACATATAAATGCTTATTTGCTAGAAGTAAGTCACAATGACTTCTGTGCAACAAAACTCTGCGCCATCGTGACGCTTCTGTGACAAGTGTGTAACTTGAGGGCGAATATGTTTCCGGTAAATAGAACATCCCGGTAAGTGGTTTTCCGGTAAATAGTACATTCCGGTAAATGGTACATTCCGATAAATGGTTCATTCCGATAAATGGTTCATTCCGGTAAATGGTTTTCCGGGTAATGGTATAGAATCAAATATAAAAAAAACAGGGCACCCCTTCCAACAGTGGCGTCGCGTAACCTCACTTTTTACCTGTGCACCGACCCTAAAACTTGCAATTGCAGGGGATTTATGATCAAAATCGAAATAGAAATGAGTGAAAGCAGCTATTCTCGTCATTTTCTAATTATTATAAGCAATTTTTTTCAAAAAATTCAACAATTTATACTTGGTGCACAGGTAAAAAGTGAGGTTACGTGACGCAACTGCCTTCCAAAGAGCTTGCAAAAAAAAACTTGTATGTTAACATATTTATTGCACCTGGACACAATTTGGCTCTTTCAACGTATTTTTCCTAGAAATTCATTTCGATATCTTTCAAACAAAAATAAAAAAAAATATCGGCCAATTGATTGAAAAGTTATGATTTTTTTTCAAGTTTTAAAAACGCAATAATTTTCCTCCGTGTTAACAATTTTAGGTTATGTCATTAGTGTTTCAAAGCTAATCGCATAAGTCATGAACGCTCAAAACTTCATTGCATTTGGTTCATTGAATCCGGAGATATAACAATTCCAAGTTGGCTATCGTATAATTATGACTTTTTCTAGAATCTTTTTACTTCATAATAACCCGATCTTTCCCAAATTTGTACTATTGATACACAACTAGTTGATCAACTTACAGTAATAATTTTAGAATTTTTATGCGCTTTTCGAAAAGTTACAGCTATTTGACCATTTTTTTAAATGCGAAAATTTTGCCTGTCCCGATCATTTTGTCTTTCCCCTGTATGTATTCTCTAAAACTCCAAGTACCAAGGTATACTAACAATGTATTATCCCTCATGGATATGAATCAATTGCAAACGATACACTATATTTTTAACTTTATGAAAAAAAAAATCTCCATCACAATCGAATCATAGCAGAGGAACTCGAGAGCATCATTTTCAACTAACAAGCCCAGAAGCGATTGTATGGTGGTGGGTGTCATTGCCACGCGAATGGGCTTCAACAGACGGCGGCGGCAGCAGCAGCGGTCGACTCAACAAAGGTATCATTCTCCCAACTCCCACCACAACCTACCTCAACTCATCCATCGTCGATGCAACTGCCTCTTGCAACCAACCAACGCCAACAACAGTCCAGTTGTATCTAGTTGCGGCGAAGCTCATTCCGGAGAAGCAATTTAAAATCCACCACAATGCATTCAAATAAAGGACATGCACTATAAAAAGAACTTCGTCGTCGTGCGGGGGTATGGAAGTTATACTAAGCGATATATGGGAGGTTTGCTGAATAAACGGCACAAAAAAGCAGCAACATGTGCCACCCGAGGGACTGTCGGGAGTTTGAAATTGTCCACAATATTGACACGACCGACCGGCTTGGCTTGGCTCGGTACACCAACGGCAATTGTCACCGCCACCGCCGCCGCCACAGCCGCTGCTCCTGATCGGAATGACGATGATGGAAAGTTTGAGGTCAGCTGTTCTAATTTATGTGGACGTGGTGATATCCATCCATAGAATACTTGTCCATCGGTAGTCATTGGGGAGCTAAGCTTTGGGTGTCTAAAAATAGCCCGACAGTTTAAGTTTATTGTTTTTGCAACTGTTTGAAGATGGGAGTTGTTGAGCTGGGCAATTAAAAACGGTGCTGTTGAATAGACAGGTTGCAAGGATCGGTACGCATCAAATGCTAACCAGAATCAGAATTGGACATATACATTTGAACCATTGTTCTCTCTTAACTTTTTACGTAGACTTCTTATGTTCTAGCAGTAATTTTAAAGTAATAGGTAATCAAATACTTGCGGATTGATTGCACTAAAGATTGATTGTACTGAAGAATTCGTCTGCGGTCAAACTCTTGATTTTGATTTTGATCAATTCAGTGTGACACGTATCAGTCTGATTAGTTTCGTCGGAAAATCATGTCATTATCTTCCAAAGATATTTTTTCTGCTTTTAAAATCTACTGACAAATGGAGAGTCTGCAAGTAATACAGTGTCGGTCTGGCTGTCCATCTTCCTCAAGCTAGTTTTTCATGTAGTTTTAAACAATTTTAAACAGCCAAGATAACCCAGAAAAATGAATGTTTCAAAACTACACAGCAGTTCGTCTGCCTCCATTGTCTAAACGTTCCAGCACCTTCTCGGACAGATCTCACCAACACTAAGAATAAATAGTATCGAACTTGTGTGAAGCCTTTGTTGTCGCCCATCATCATCGGTTACCCTCCGACGATGCCGACAAATTTCCATAAAGACATTTTGATTAGATTTATTCCCGGTTAGAACAAACAAGAGTCACACAAAAGCTAACACGTGTACCGCCCGCTCGTGTCTACCATATGTAAATATATCTAGGTGGCATCTTGCTCACTCGGGCAATCTTAGCACAGAGGAGAAACCTTTTGTCGCGTCACGGCGAAAGCATATACAGTGATAGACATTCGTTTAGCCGAGGCCCAACAATTTTCAAAAAAGTGTCAGGAAACTCATACAAAAGATTTTATGATAAAACTTTTTTATCGTAGTGATAGTATATCTGGTACTGTTTTATAAAAATGTGATACATCACACTTACATATACACTGAAACAAAAACGAGGGTAAAAACCCTTCAAATGTCATTTTTTGCCTAGACATTCGTTTAGCCGAGGTAAATGAAAAATTGGTTTTCAATGGATTTTTTGCAATTTCGTGAGTAAGTTTCGAGGATATACCCCAAGGCATTTAGTTTATGACGTGTTAGCAAGATAATTGATCTTAAAAGTTTATTTATTTGTGACATTCAGAGAAATATTATAAAAAAGTGTCCCAATAAGGAGAAGCGATGATAAACAAATTTATTTAAGAAAAATGAATTCTGTAAACACTCAAACGTAAGCTAGATTAGCAGTTTTGAAAATATGGCACAACATTATTGTTAGAAATGTTCAAATTATTGCATAAAATGTCATGAAAAAATTAAGTATATTGGTTTTTGATTGGTTAAACCTTAAAATGGGATTGATAAAAGCTAAAATAAATAGTTCTGCGTTGAAATAAAGACGTGCCCTAATGCCTGTGGAGTATACCTGTTTGATACTAGCATTACTAAATGATTTAGAAGACGGCTAAGTGAAAGAACTGCAAGAAGTGTCTGAATTTGTGTACCCTGTTTATTGAAAAGCAGATGTTCATACATAAATGCAAGATATGGTCAAACAATTGGCTTATTCCATCCAATCTGAAGAAATATATTATAAATGAGTCTTAGTTTCGAACCACATTCATTTTTAACATAATTTATTTGAAAAGAACGTCTACATTATGAAGCAAGTAGTTCATGCTAGAAATTTAAATACTTTCGGTGCCATTTCTTGAAATGTGAGCTGTCTAATGCATGTAATATCAGCCAGAATACAGTCTAGAAGATATTGGGAGCTATTAGAAGACGTAATAGTAGTAAACGCTGTGATTTATGCAAGTGAAACCATTATATTTCATCAAAACAATACTTAAATACGTGATTTTTTGATGGTTTGCGTTATTTTTTTCTGTTAAAAACATTGTTTTCATCAATTTTCAACCTGCACTCGTCATGAAACTTTCATTAGATTCTTTTGAAACACTTCCGATAAGAATAACTACATCAAATCTTAATTTGGAATCATTTACAATATTATGTCATATTTATATGAGATGCAAGTAAAATTAATATGGCAACACTTCCAAAAACGATCTAATTCATGATTTAAAAGTCGATCTATAATGCAGGTCACCCTACAAAATGGTTTTGTTGGATATTTTTCGAAATTTCTTAGTTTTTTATTATGGAATTCCAAAAATTGTACAATTCGGCTAAACGAATGTCTAGTCAAAAAATGACATTTGAAGGGTTTTTACCCTCGTTTTTTGTTTCCGTGTATATGTAAGTGTGATGTATCACATTTTTATAAAACAGTACTATATATACTATCACTACGATAAAAAAGTTTTATCATAAAATCTTTTGTATGAGTTTCCTGACACTTTTTTGAAAATTGTTGGGCCTCGGCTAAACGAATGTCTATCACTGTATGAATGCTTATGGCTAGTGTATTTCCTCTTCTAGACGATTGCAATCGTCTGTACGGGTAGGGGATGAATAAGGAAGCTGACATTTTCCGATTGACATTTCGTTCTTGTTCTGATTCTCGATATCAGTAGTGGCTGTGACCTTCAGGAACTATTGAACAATGTCCAACCTGATGTGCAGTCAAGCGTGACCGTTCTAAACAATGGTCGGTCATTCGATCCCCCGAAAGGTATACGTATACGGAAATGTACTTTTTCACGTTCGTCATTGGTTGACCTAAAAGAAATTCTACCGCGACGACAATAGGAAAACTATTGTGTGTTTATATGCAAGCCCTCTTTGTATTTTTCCAAGAAGTTATTTAGAACTTTTTTTCAACCAGAGGAGTTATTCCAAAGATTTTTCAGTACTTTTTTAGAATTTTATCCAGAGTTTTTTTTCGCAGATTTGAAATAACGAATACAGTCTGAAATATTCAAAGAAAAAGACGGGCTGGTCTAGTGACTACCGCTTATGATTCGTATGCAGAAGGTCCTGCGTTCAATCCCTGGCTCGTTCCTTTCCTCCTACTTTATATCTCTCTATATACTTTCTCCCTTCTCCCTACATATACATCTCCCTACATATACATCAATGGCAGCAGATATCACGAAGAAAAGGTCGCGTAGTTTTAAAACGATGTTATGGTTTCGCAGGAAAAACAATATGAAGAGATAAGTGGTATCTCTACTATTTTTCGAGATGGTAATGGATTTCTTAATAATCTTTAGACTTCTGTGATAATTTGAGAACCCGTTATATTTCCCGGCAAAATTTCACACTACTCAAATTTATTTTGTTTACCTGTTGTGCACCGACCCCTCTGTCATGAACTCAACCGAACTTGTGTACGCTAGTCACTGCGAAGTCGTGTGCGAAATTCGGCTGTGATGATAATGAATTCGGGTCGAGTCTAAATGGGTGCAAGTCTTTGGAAATTTCAATACGCTTTCTGTAATATCACAAACAGAGATTGACAAAAAATAGGTCTTATTGAAAAATCGTTGTTGAAACCCAGAGATCAAAATTTTCAGTACATAGTTTGAAATGTCGTATAGACTTCCTTATTTTACATTGCTGTCTTTGAGAACTCTGAAGAGGGTTAACAAAATTATTCTTAAAAACATGTCATCATCTAATTTTATTTGAAATTTGAATATTTATGTTCATGTCGCGGATTTGTTTTCCAAGTCGCGTATTTTATTTCGGAAGTCGCAAATTTCGCGGATGATATTTTGGAAATTTTGTAACAGCCCTGATATTCACATGTTCATAGCCATCGCTAGAACAGAAACGGGTTGAAAAAGCCTAACTTTCACAGCATACACATTTTTTTTTAAATGCTTTCAGCATGCAAAAAAACCGCAAAAGAAAATGCTGAATTTCAGTAACATTTTTGCTGAATCTCAGCACAACGTTGCTGATCAACTGTCAAAATTGCTGGATGGTTCAGCAAGTTGAAAAATAATTGCTGATACTAAGTATTTTGTATTGCTGAATGCAATCAGCAGGCAAAAAATCAGCTAAGTTTGCTGATTACCAGCAAACATATTTTGCAGTAAAGTGTCAATCTATTAGATGACCATTACAAGTTATGCAATCAAGCGAATTGTGCCGCGCATCTTCAGAATAATAAAACACACAATTCTATCACCTAACCCTGGCATCCACACACCAATGTGTGAACCCTCTGCCAACCATACCCCACCAACACTCCGACATCCACATGAATTTGTCCAAATGCAGAGGTATATTTGATCTGATGTGGACTCAAACGATTGCAGTCATCACTTCCTTTCCCTGCCCCACATTGACCTGCAACCTGACGTGGCAGGCGCCATTATCGCCTAAAAATAGAAGATCACCAATACTCACACTCTGAACATGCTTGCTAGTCCCCGGCAGATAATTCATTGGTTCCTTGTGTAAGTGAAGCTGGTCTGGCGATACTAGAGTAGCATCCCCGGGCGGTTAATCAAGCTCAAGCTCAAGCTCGAAAAACATCTTAACTGATCTGTCATCAAGTCTAGACTTTCTCAGCAGAAATGAGAAAAAAATCATGGTAATTTCATCTTTAGCTCCCCTAGTAATTTGTCCTTAATTTTTCATCCACTGTCTTTTTTAAATTTATTTCAAGTAAGGATGCTTTGAATTACCGTCAATTTAGACGTATTATCAGCAATTCCTTGCACTTTTCTTATATAATTTGTTTTAATAGTCAACAAACATCATCAGATATTTTCTCGAGAGTTCATAGCAGCAAGCCTTCTTTGCGTTTTTTTAGGAAATTTTGAGAACGTTTTTCGATCAGAGGTTTTTTAGGAGTTATTTTAAGAATTATTGAATAAAAGGCGAACCAGCTCTAAAGCTGAAAACTTCTTAAATAAAGACAAAACAAAAAAGTCTTGAGTATTTTTTTAGGATTTTATCCTATTGAAAATTTGTCCTGGCACTCCTCAAAGTATTTCATTACGTGTTCCTCTACAGATCACTCCTGCAACAACCCAAGCCATTTAAAAAAAAACTTCGAACATTTTTGAGAAAATGCTTTCCTGGTTTATTTATGTTACTTGTCCATCAGAAGTGTTCGATTGATTTCTCCTCAAATTCTGCCAGTTACATAAGCGGATCTCTACAAAAAAAAAATAATACCTTTGTGAACGTGTGGCAGTTTTCTTCAGAGGTTTTTTTTTATGAATTTTCTTTTGATGATTTGTTTTTAAATAGGGTGACAAAGGGTATTACCGGCAGGTTTGTTCTCTTCGTCATGGGAGGTTTTTATGGGCCGAATTGTTTGAAATTTGGGCATATAACTCAGCTTGGTTGGGAAGGATTTGAGGCCAACTTTGAGATCAACAGGTTTCGAAAAACCCCCATGACGAAGAGAACAAAACTGCCGAAAATACGTAAGTTTCCCTATGTCTGCATTGATTTCGCCAGAAATTCCTTCGAACATTTTTAAACTATTCCGATAACTTTGATCGATTATTTCTCCAGAAATTCTCAGTCATCCTACCAGGGATTCCTTTACTACATCTTGAGAAACTGTTTCATAGGATTTTGAAAAAAAAAGTATTTTTGATGTATTTTCTGTATTATTTGTACGAGCTTCATAAACAAAACTTTAAAAAGTTATGAATATAAATAAAAAAATGAAAAACTTAAAAATTTCAAAGAAATTTTTCTTAAATTTTCGCTGCGAATACGGTAATGACATTCAATTCCTCGTAAAATTGTTTATTTTTACAGATATTCTTTTGCAAAAAAAAACAAAAAAATCACAGGAAAACTTTGATAAAATCTGCAGAACTTTTTTAGATTAATATCTGTAGAAACCCACCAGACTTTCTAGAAGAATTGCAGGAAAAAATCTGCTTGGCAATGTTGGATCCCAGGAGGAATTTGTAGACGAATCTCTAAAATAACAATATAAATCAATTTCAAAATTCTTCATAAATGATGAACATAAAAAAATATATAAAAAAATATTAATCATAAATATAAAATAATATTATTGAAATTTTTTTAGAGTTCTCTGATGGGAAACTTGAACAATTTTGTGAAGCATTACGTGCAGGATTACCTAGGAGAATCTTGAAGCAAACCTTTATGGGTGCTCTGCAAAATGCCTGTTAGAATACTTTTCGGCAGCACAGGAAGTTTGTGCAGAAACTCAGGTAATTATCAGAGAATTTTATTTCATCGGCAAAAGCTCTGGAATTTTCAGTCAATTCTGTAGTTAATCTGGGAATATGGTTGAGATAACTATGTCCATGTATGTTAGGCTCCTTGGATGTTTGCACCCATAATGATTAGTGAGCAAATCATTGACAAATTCTATAAAAGTTGTAGAAATAAATATTATAAATGGTGCTTATAGTTGCGAAATTCTTGGTGTCACTTCAGTGGATACTTAGGATCAGATTTATCAAAACTTTTACTAAACAAGTATTTTTTAAATAAATTTAGGCGGATTTCACTTTCCGAATACTTTAACAAAAAATGCAAGGCAATATTCCATTTCCAGTGTTCAATTATCAACAAAAAAGAAAAAAGAGATGCAAGTCAAGTTCCAGTGTAATGTACGATCCAGTCAGAAAAAAGAAAAATAAAATGAGAAATTGTTGCAGAAACGTTTGAGGCAGGAAAAATGTCCATAACGTTCGAAACGACTCGAATCTTTCGTTTCACGTGCAGACGAAATTTGTGCACAATAATCAGTGTTGACTGAATTAGAGAAAAGAGATTTTTCACATCTTCAAAACATGCCTGTAGTCATTTTTAATTAATCCCGAATTTAGTTATTCTTTAAGAATTTTAATAAAACTGATAAAGATCAGAGGAATATCTGGTGAAACATATATTTCTAATATAATTCCTAAGAGAGATAGTCATTTCCTCCCGAAGCATGGTTATTACACGTGGGAGAATATTATTCTGAAAGCTCCAGAGGAATTTATAGTGAACATCGCTAGAATAGTTGCATGTGATTCAAGCAAAACTTTAACCAACAAACAAATCTAAGACAAAATTTCGAATGCCGGTGAAACTTTTCGAAAAATCCTGAACGAAGTTTTGAATGTGGGTTATGTTCTACTATCAGAAATTTCTCTAGGAAATCTCATGTGCCCATCAAGATATCGTTCGATAAGTTTCTTCATCATATACTGTTTGAAAATTTCCCAGATATTTTCTTTTTGGAAGATTTTTTAAATAATATTACAGAAACTGTAGATTCTCCTAAATTTCTATGCTACGGAAACGGCTAAGCAGTCTCGAGGAAATCAAACGATACTATTTGATTTTAACCAACGTTTCGACCACTTTTTTGGTCTTTAGGGGTTGGTTAATCGCTATTATCCTTTTTCGTCAAATTTTCTGCATAGAACCTTGAACTATTTAGTACATCAAGGTGGTGAATTAGTGATTCGTAGCTAGTATCTAATTTCACTTCACTAATTCTTCCACTTGTTTCAGGCACTATTTAGTTTTCTGTTTGCAACTGTGAAATTGCCTTATTTTCTGAATAATCTTTCAAGGATAAATACTCGGATTAGTCAAAAATGTTAACCGTTAACCAATACAGCAAATAAATCTTTGTGAATCTTTCCGGAGGGCCCATATAGCCGAGGCGGTAAACGCACGGGTTTTCAGCATGACCATGCTGAGGGTGACGGGTTCGATTCCCGGTCGGTCCAGGATCTTTTCGTAAAGGAAATTTCCTTGACTTCCTTGGGCATAGAGTATCTTCGTGGCTGCCACACGATATACGCATGCAAAATGGTCATTGGCAAAGGAAGCTCTCAGTTAATAACTGTGGAACATAGAACACTAAGTTGAGAAGCAGGCTTTGTCCCAGTGAGGACGTTACGCCAAGGAGAGGAGGAATCTTTCCGGAAAATCTATCTGTTTTTTTTTTTGACAATTAGGCCGGAACAAATCTAATTTTCTTCTTTTGTCACTTTGGTCGTTGTCTCGTCAAGGGGGCGGATGATAAATAATAAATGCATTTGATGAAAAAATACCCAAACAATTAGGAAAAATCGTCAAACTCATCGGAATTGTTAATAAATTTTCTCGACAATTCTAATTGCACTTAAAAATATTAAAATTCCTAAATAATTTATTTGTGTCCCTCCTCAAAATGTCGAAATCCGAAAAAAAATTTCCCATTGTGGTGGGGGGGAGGGGGGGGGGGAGGGGCGTTGATTAGTAGAAACCATGTGTAAAAGAATCGAGCATTATTTACAAATTTGGTGGATTTCCTGAATCTGGAAGAATACAAAAGTTGCTGATGAAATATTTGGAAAGATTTCTGAGAAAATATCGGAACAAATCCCTAGAAAAATCTTGGAAAATTTGGCTGAAATCACTGTAAAAAATCCCGAAATATTCCTCGGAAATCGCCGAAGAACTCACGAAGATGTTTCTGTGGTAGTTTTAGGAGACATCTTAAAGATTTTCTACATTTTAGTACACAAAAATTGGTGTTTGTTGGTGAACTTGTTCCATTTTTTCAATTGACAGTATAGGAAAAGAAATACTGTATTCTTGTATTTACTAATGTCCAGTCTCGGCCTCAGTTCTCGTTTCTTTTGTTTACTTTTATCGGTATTTAATGTATTTACAAGCATATCTGTTGGGAGGCATGGCGTTCAGTCTTTGGAGGAATAACTCAAAAACGGCTTAAAAATTTTTGAAACGGATGAAAGCTTAAGAATCCGTTTTTGAGTTATTCCTCCAAAGACTGAACGCCATACCTACCAACGTAATCATCAACAGTCGCAATTCGAAGAAAATATAAGCATATCTTTGAAACCTTAATTTTCAAAAGTATCAAACTGTTTAATGTTTCAGTCAAATGAATAAGTATTTTGGTTCAAGCTGAGATTGTATGAATCGTACCTTTTATCAAAGTTTCCCCTCTTCTTCAACAAAAACTAATTCCCGTGACGGTTGTGGAGATGCAGGGATGATCTTGGTCGCGTCATACTAGCATTGCTTATCATTTCCGATGACCGTTATTGACTGAAATTTTGTAATGGGTGGGTCTTCCGTTAGTCTCTTGTGGATAAGGCTTTGGGTAGCTCATCTGGCGACGGTGGATTCGATTCACATTCTAGTCGGGGAATTCAATCAATAACTGTGAAAGCTCTCATAAGAATGCTAAGTTGAAGAGAAGCAGGCCAAGTTCAAGTGGGAATGCAGAACCAGAAAGAGAGAAAAAGAATGACAGAAGTTTTCGAAGGTGTATTGGCATTAGCTCCGTGTTTGTTGATTCCTTGTGCAATTTCGATTCTATTGGCCAACATGGAGCAGCAACTATGAATTGTTGGGCATGAGCAGCTCAGTTGCGAACTGCTTCAGAAACTCGGCAAGTGTTGTTCTTAAAGAATTCTCTCAGGGATTCTCCCATAATTTTTCTTTCTCATGAAATTTTTTTCTGGATTTTCCAAAATAATTCCTGGACTTTCTGAAAAATGTGTTCAGAAATATTTAGCCTTTTTTTTTCAAGGAATTTCCCTGTCTGTATCCTACTCCTTTTTCTTTAAAAGCGCCTGTATGATGTCTTTCAGAAATTCCTCCAATAACATTTGTTAAGGATTTTTCCAAAATAGTCTGCAAAAATACGGAGAATTTCTCTGATTTTTTGTTTAGAAAATCTTGGATTAATCCTTAAATCTTTTGTCTTGGATGTCCTTTAAAAATCCAAGAAATTAATTTCAAGTAGTATTGCAGTAGTGCTCCCACCAAGGATCAGGTTAACTGTTTAGCAGACATTTTCACACAAGTTTTGGCATTAACTCTTCCAAGAATTTTCTCAGCCACTTTTTGCAATGGTTCTTTGCACAAACTTTTGGGTGCCTTTTCTCAGGATTTTTTTTTTGCAAAATTCCAAAAGCACAGTTTTGAGACAACCTTTTTGGAACTCATTTTTTATACACATTTTAGAAAAATATAAAACAATGTTCCTGAAGAAATTCCTGAATGGTGGAGAAGGCAACTAACCTGGTTTCTTGGATTTCATAAAAAAAAACCTTAAAGGTATTTCTGGGAAATACTAACAATAAGCTTAGATGGCAATAGAATTGTTAAACTTTTACTATGATTTTTTAAGGCTGTCTTTACTCGTTTTAGATACGATTTGTATTTTTTTATATTTGGTAGTTCAACTTCTTAAGCTGCTGAAATGGGACAACTTTTCAAATGCATGTACAATTATTTTGTTAGGAACAAAAATATGTACTACATTAGAAACAAATGGGGCAAATATTATTGACATGGAAGCAGTCATATTCTAGAATAACTTCTGATGGGTGCTTTTTTGTTACTCCAATTGAAATATGATCTTAAGGACAAACGTCTTGAAATCCCGCTTCAACAGTGCATTGAAACTTCAGATGCACAAATCTCAAGAAGCAAGCTTCAAACAACAGTGCATTTTATTATTCTGTGCTTGTTCACTTGTAACAAGCTTAAAATGCGAATATCAGGTGCGCTTGTGTTGTTTACGAAGAGTTTTGTGCGCTCGAAATCATGAGTGGGTGCTGAAGTCGGCCATTTTGGAATTCTAACAAGCAGAGATGTCCATATCCTCAGTGTGGGAAAGAGAAATAGAAAATACACCACTCACGCTGTGCATCTGAACAGGAGCCCTTCTCTTATATGTGGATCCACCACTGCGATTCGGATGCGCGCAAGCTTGGTGGGTAGAAATAAATCTCTTAGCTACCTGAGCACTAGGCCACACAAAAGTGCGGCGAGAGCGATTTAAAATTCTCTTCGGTGAAAGTGTAAAAAATCACCCGGGCGCGCGCTCCAGTGAGGTTTTTGCACCAGAGTGCGCGCTGCGGTGAAACACCGGAGAGTTCTCGCCCCGGCGACACCATGGTGATAATTCGGTGACTGCTGGGTGAAAACACGGGAGAGCGCCGGAGAGCGATGCGCGCGAAAGAGTGAGCCACACTCGATCCAAGGCGGACGAGCAAGAGCACTCACTAGCGCTTGGTCTACCTACCACCCAAAACAAGAGAAACTGGCTTCTTGGTGTGGTGAAAAATGTTCCTATCCCCAGTGTGGTCGATAAACTGACGCCGCAGTGAATCGCTACGGTGAAATGCCATCTCTGCTAACAAGTCTGTCCTTAAATTCTGTTTAATCTTTGATAGTGCTGACATCTTGAAAACTCTGTAATTTGAGCTCTTCGTCATGTGCTGAAATTATTATTTGAATACTTTAAACTCTATTAAAACTATTACTTACGCATTGGTGAGCTCATTCCATTTTATTTTATTACTTTCTTTTACACCCTTCCTTAGGTATTTAGATTTCTACCCGATCTTTTTTTTAAATTTAAACTCTTCGTCATGTGCTTAAATTATAATTTTAAAGCTCAAAAATTCATTAAAATAGTGATGTATGCATTGGTGAGCTCTTTCCACATTATTTTACTATGTTCTTCCAAACCGTTGCACATTGGGCAAAATCAAGCCCAAAGGTGGAAAAAATTAATAACTTTCTTAATACAAGACACTATGTGACCATCAATGGCTTATTCGAAAGCAAATTTTCTCATGAATTGGTTGGTGGATGATTCATGTACGGGCAACTTCTCTGAAACGAGTTATAGAGCCCGTTTTACCCCAGTTCCCCCTAATATTTGTGAATTTCTGTTATTTTACGGCACTTGTTATGATTTTAATGATTATTTCGCTGGGATACCATCGCCCCACTCCCATTGAGTAACGTTACATACAAAAAGTTATCAAAATGTTGGAATTTTAGGGTGTTTTGGGGTCAATTAGGCAATGGTATATTTTCAAGGTAGAAATTCATTTTTTATTTTTATTTATGACTAGCTGTCCCGGCAAACGTCGTTCTGCCTGCCTACTGTGTTTTTTGACATGCAGCTGACATACAAAAAGTTATCAAAATGTTGGAATTTTAGGGTGTTTTGGGGTCAATTAGGCAATGGTATATTTTCAAGGTAGAAATTCATTTTTTATTTTTATTTATGACTAGCTGTCCCGGCAAACGTCGTTCTGCCTGCCTACTGTGTTTTTTGACATGCAGCTCCATAGGGACGTCCCCGGTGAAGTCATCTGTATGGGAGCCCCCCGTTCCAGAGACCGAAGAGGTCCCGCACCAAGCTAAGAACCTTCCCCGGCCCCAAAAATACACACATACAAAATTTCACACCGATCGGTCCAGTAGTTTTTGAATCCATAGCGGTCAGACAGACAGACAGACAGACAGACAGACAGACAGACAGAAATTCATTTTTATATATATAGATTTTTTACGTGGCGATAACTAAATAAATGATCGAACACACATGGTTTATTCCTAAAGAAACCATTTTTGGCGAGTTTGATCTCAAATTATTGGTTATATTTAAGTTTTCCCGCATACGAATATGAGTAGTTCCCATCATTATACCACCGATTCCAAACATTTCCAAACGATGAGCCATTGCTTATATACTCCAAAAATATCCTAAATGTTGTTTGCGCATAGCCCCATAGACGGGAGGTGACGGCAGCATATAGTTTTAGAGCTTACTTTACCCAAACTCCCCTATAAACTTAATTTTTATTGTTTTTAAATTAAAACAACTTTAACTTGAAACTTCTATGCATGATATGAGTTAATATTGATGAAGAGCTAACCAGTAATATCACTGCATCCTATGAAATTTGGAAATTTAGGGTACAATGGGGTTAAATAAAAAAACAATCAAAAAGCTTGAATGACCATATAAGTTGACAAATAACTTGTTTAAAAGATAATATCCATACGAATTTATTAATGACTGATTGATGCACAGGTTGAACACATATAGCCGAAGCGCTAAACGCGCGATTATTCAACAAAACCATGCTGAGAGTGTTGGGTTCGATTTTGTGTCGGTCCGGGGTTTGGCATTATTGAAATTCCCTTGACATAATGTCAAATGAATGACAGCATTTCCTCAGAATTGATGGATGTATCAACATATTGACTTGATTTTTCGTATATGGATAGTACTGACCGTCAATTTTAATGTGGATTGATTAAAAATTCATTAAGTTATGTCGAAAAACAACCCGTGCAAAGAAAAAATTGAGTGTGTGTAATGTAGGGTGCAAGACTTTTTGGACAGGGTACGTGATTTTGCACAGTACGTACAGCAAAGTATCTAGCCGAATACAAAAAAATCAAGTCAATACCAACATCTTGAGGAATTTATATCTAACCTGAAGAGTTTTATTTTTTGTGCAATTGAACTTGATTAATTACTAAACTTTTCATTTGCATTGACCATATCCACCACTGATCTTCGTTAGCGAACAAGCAGGCGAAAGACTGTATATACGACATAAGTTTGTTCTAGAACATCTGGCAAGGGAATCATCCCCAGAGCAAAGTGCGTGAAATATGTATGTCTTTATAAAAACGATGAAATTGTACTACCACCACAAACGGGAAGATTCTACTTCAATGAACGCAACGCCAGATGAAGGTGACCTCGATTATGATCAGAAGTTCAAAGAGATGTGCTTAGGAAATCTAGTATCTATTACTAAAAGACATACACCGTCATAAGTAGAGACTCACAAAAAGTATTGCAATAATAATGGATCGCCCTAACTCACCTCGATATCTGTAAAACCAGAACACCTACAAAAATGCCACTTTCAGAAAAGTTGTTGCTTTTGGTCTTCTGAATAATATTGATGAAGACAGCATCTTTGTAAGGTATTGGAGATATCAAGGTGAGTAAATGCGATACAATATTGTTGCAATACATTTTTTGAGTATATACTTATGACGGGTAGTGTACTTGGCTAAGTGGAATAAGACTGTCATATTATTAGTGTATAGCTAAACAAAATAAATACCTGTTTGATGTTTCAGTTGCTATTTCGTTAACAAAAATATAACGAATGCATTTTGGAGACTTTTTACAATGTGTTACTACAACCCCCATAAAGTCTATCGGCAAGCAGCAGTTTGGATATTATCAAATTCATGCTACAGCTCTTCATCATGAAATGCTTGGAATGGTGAATAATGGAAGTGTGCGACATGGATTTTCAATATTATTTCACGTATTGATTACAAATTTCTTAATCTTCAATACCAAACCCTCAAACGTCATATTTATAAAATCTTTCATGTATACTCATTGGAATCAGAATGTTATGATATGAATGATATATTATATTAACTGCAATGGAACAATTTGATTATACTTTTAGGGAAATTGGGGTGAAACAGGCTTTACACCCCGCTGAAGCAATATCGTAAGTAGGGTATTGTACCATTTGGGCAGGTGTACCTATTTTGGGCACTTGCTGCTATAACTAAGTCAATTTCAAACCGATTGATTTGAATTTTTGAACAGAGTTAGATACTGTACGTGCCTAACTCGATACAAAATTTCAAATCAATCGGTTTGAAATTTACTTAGTTATTAGGGCAAGTGCCCAAAATAGGTACACCTGTCCAAATGGTACAAGACCCAACAAGAATCATTCGTATAGAAATTATCTGCCAAACAAGCTATTTGTCAACTTATATGGTCATTCAAGCTTTTTGAATGTTTTTTTCTCATTTAACCCCATTGTACCCTTAATTTCCAAATTTGCAGAAATATTACCGGTTAGCTCTTCATCAATATTAACTCATATCATGCATAGAAGTTTCAAGTTGAAGTTGTTTTAATTTAAAAACAATAAAAAATAAGTTTATAGGGGAGTTTGGGTAAACTAAGCTCTAAAACTATATGCTGCCGTCACCTCCCGTCTATGGGGCTATGCGCAAACAACATTTAGGATATTTTTGGAGTATATAAGCAATGGCTCATCGTTTGGAAATGTTTGGAATCGGTGGTATAATGATGGGAACTACTCATATTTGTATGCGGGAAAACTTAAATATAACCAATAATTTGAGATCAAACTCGCCAAAAATGGTTTCTTTACGAATAAACCTTGTGTGTTCGATCATTTATTTAGTTATTGTCACGTAAAAAATCATAAATAAAAATTAAAAATGAATTTCTACCTTGAAAATATACCATTGCCTAATTGACCCCAAAACACCCTAAAATTCCAACATTTTAATAACTTTTTGTATGTAACGTTACTCAATGGGAGTGGGGCGATGGTATACCAGCGAAATAATCATTAAAATCATAACAAGTGCCGTAAAATAACAGAAATTCACAAATATTAGGGGGAACTGGGGTAAAACGGGCTCTATAACTCGCTTCAGAGAAGTTGCCCGTACATGAATCATCCACCAACCAATTCTTGAGAAAATTTGCTTTCGAATAAGCCATTGATGGTCACATAGTGTCTTGTATTAAGAAAGTTATTAATTTTTTCCACCTTTGGGCTTGATTTTGCCCAATGTGCGTTGAGTATGTTTCAGATTTACCATTCTAAAAATATTTGCTCTAGAGATGTTCTACTTTACACATTCATTGCGACCTTCCATAAATAAAAACGAGTCAATGCCATTTTTTTTCCAGTTTATCTCTATCGGCAGTTATCACTTAGAGAGGTTGATAACAACCAACATTGACCATCGTGTGCCGTCTTCCAATGATTAGTATTGTAATCTGTAGTAATTTCAATTGCCAATTCAGTCTACAACGCGACGCTAATAGGTGTGAATTAGAATTCTCAAGAAACCCCCCATAGGTATCTCTATGGGAATACCGGTTCCACATACCCATGTGTGTATCCTACACCTATAAACAATTTACAATATCAGAGTGACGCTCGTACGGTACGCTGATAAGCTGGAATGTGACCATCTTTCGCGCCCGATAAGCCCCGACTGCAACATTCGGCACCAGCAGTCACCGGTTGGAGCTCTGATCAAATCCCACGCGACGACGAGCCAGCTGGCTCGTAATATTGCATTTTATGCTTCGTTTTGTTCGGATTAAGGTCATTCGACGCGATCGTACAGCTACCGCGGGATTCGAATCGTGTGCGTGTTTTAATCCTGGAACGCGACGACGCCGTTTTAATCGGAGAGACCACAACACGCGCCAAAACAGCAGCAGCGTTTCACGTTGCACACCGAACGAATACTGATTAATTCAAAATAAATTTCGTCTGACGTCACCCCGAACGAACGGTTAAGGCGGAGACAGCGGCAGCAGCAGCAGCATCAGCAGCGCATCGTCGTCGCCGGAATGCTCAAGTCTGTCCTACCGGACATTGTGCTGGAGCTGTTCGAGGTATGTTGAGCTCTTAAACAGACAGTCATCCTCTCGGAGGTGGGTTGTGTAATAAAGTTGCGGCCATTCTGTGTAGAGCCCATGATTCAGCAAACTGCGCGGAATGTGATTGGAATTTTAATTTCTTCATTAGTCTGCTCGGGGTGTTCCCATCTAGTCAGACAGCTAGCCAGAGCGGTCGGCGGTGGAGAGTGCTGAAGTAGTTCATCATCCTGATGAAGTGACAGCTATTGTCCTCCACACGGCCGGCGGCACGGTTAGCCGTGAGCAGCCGGGAGGACGTGGTCAGCAGTGTGGCGGTCGCAAAACAGCTATGTCGGTCTCTAGTTGCAAACCGCTAGTGAGTCTAATAAAAGTCAGCAAATGCGGGTGTGCGGCTGTTTGTGGGTCTGTGCCGGCCGACCGTCGATCCAGTGTCAATGTGTTGTCCACGGCAGGGGTTCCCAATTTGTTGTGTGTCATCATGATCGAAACAAAATTCTTTTGCTTCTTTTTGGTAGTGAATTACACAGCGTAACAAAAATTAGCTTTTGGTCTGTCTCAAGTGCAAACTTATGTGTCTCTGACAGATTTTGGGCCACTGAATCCGAATCCGGGCTCAGATTTGCTCCAACACGTCACAATTTTGAGCTATACCTCAATTTATGGGGCAAAATATGCGATTTTGGGCTTTTTTTGACTGCAAGTTATTAAGCATGGAAATATTTTTTTTTTGAGAAAGGTTAATTGGTCAATTAACATCTAAATTAACGACTCATGCAAAATATTTCGTTTTACTAAATCGAATTTGATAGTTTTAAGCGATTTATGTTAGGTACGATATTTCCCATACAAGTCACCCTCCAAAAGTTGCATGCAAGTTTTCATACTAACATAAAATGCTTAAATCTATCAAATTTGATTAGGTAAAATGAAATCTTTTGCATGAGTCGTTAGTTTAGATGTTAATTGACCAATTAACCTTTTGATTTCTCAAAAAAAAAAATATTTCCATGCTTTATAACTTGCAGTCAAAAAAAAAAGCCCAAAATCGCATATTTTGCCCCATAAATTGAGGTATACACAGTTAGAAAAAATCACCGACTTCGGTAATGTTTCACCGAAATCTCAACCGTTAAGTTTGTTTTACAGGAAAAATTCGGTAAAGGCAGCAACTTTTACCGAAATTCGTTAGAGTTTGACAGATAAACGATAACATTTTACCGAAATTTGATAATTTTTCACAGAATTTCGTTAAAACCCATTACCGAACGCTCAGCGGTTGAGATTTCGGTAAAAATTACCGAACACAATCACAGCTAATCAGCTGTGTAGCTCAAAATTGTGACGTGTTGGAGCAAATCTGAGTCCGGATTCGAATTCAGCGTCCCAAAATCCTTCGGAGACACATAAGTTTGCTCTTGAGACAAAAAAAAATGTTGCGCTGTGTTATAGTTTATATAAAGAGTCTATTGCACTTCAACTTTCGAGCAAACTGTAGACACGTTTGTGCATGAATACAAGTAGTGTTTACTACCATTTTTGACACGTTCATTCCGCTATAGATGTTGTTTATGATGATGCTTGAATTTCTATGAATGCAAAAATTCTCAAATTAACGGAAATCCTGAAAATACGATTGAAATTTAGCAATTTCAATTGAAAACAGACAGAACTGATAAAAACCTGAGTATATTCCGATAACTCTGAAGGAAACCTTTGATATCAAGAACCCTACCATTCTGCCAAGAAAATAAGTTTTTTCAGAGATTCGTTGGGGTATTTTCTTGAAAAACTATCCATAATCTTTTCCAATATTTTCCCAGAATTTAGGAATTCCAAGAATTCCATAAACTCCTTTCGTGATTACTTTCAGGAATCTTTCCGGGGTTTCCTACATGCATCCATGAATGTCTACCTAACTAGAACATTATGTCAAGTTTCTATCATACATGTTATGATGTTATATTATTTTTCTTCAACTTAATATGTCATTAACTAGATGCAGGATGATGTTAAAATAACTATAATTCAGTAACAAATTTTGAAAACGACGTATAATCAATGGTGTAGCATTGATTATACGTCGTTTTCAAAATTTGTTACTGAATTGTAACACAAAGTATTAAGTATCAGTAGGTCGTTCTCCTACACACAAAGTATCTTGATCTAATCAATAAAATAACTTATTTTGTTATAAGTAAATCAAAATTATATCAAAATGTGATATGAGATTTCTCTCGGAATTCCTCCTTAAATTCTTTTCGCAATGTTTCACAGAAGTTCTTCCCGGAATCGCTTTCAATGTTTTCTCAGGGATTTCGTCCGAAGTTCCTCCGGGATTTTTCTTAGATATTTCCTGGCAATCATTTCAGAGTTCCGTTCAAAGCTTGTCTATTACTAGGTGTATCCCGGAATTTCTGCCAGAATTTTCACGAGATGTCCTATAGTTTTCGTCGGAATTTATCCAGGGGCTCTCGCTGATTTTTTTTCCAGCCCTGTTTTCAGAGTTTTTCTTGCAATTTCTGCACGAGTACTTACTGAGATTTCTTCAGGAGTTCCTTCTGGGGTTTATTTCAAACTTGTTCCCAGATTTCTCTAGGAGCATCATCAGGTATTCCCGGAGTTCGACACAGTGTTCTTCTCGAAACTTCTTCCAGAGTGTCCCATAAAATTTCCTAAATTATTCCACCCGTGATTTCTCCTAGAGTTCTTCGCGGTATTCCTTGCACGATTTCTTCTGGAATTCCGATCGACTACCGTAACCCTTTTAGGCGTTCCTCAAATCAAATCTCCCAGAATAATGCAAGGAAAAATCATAGATGGGGTTCCCTGAAAAGAAGAAATCAAGAGTTCCTGGTGAAAAATCGCTGTAAAGCCAGAAGAAATCCTGGAGGAACTCCGATAGACATTCTGGAAGGGACTCTGAGAGAAATATTGAAAAAAAAAAACTTTTAGAGAAATTACATTAGGATCTCTGCTAGAAATCCCGGATAAATTCTAAGAGAAACTGTGGGAAATCCTATTGAAGATATCCCGTGATGAAATTCATGAGGAATATCTGGAGGAACATGAAAATAAAACTCCAGAAGAAATACCAAGAGAAACTACTGCAGAAATATTGGGAAAAAAATAAAAGAAATCTCGTATGATCTGAAAACTATCCCAGCAAAAAAATCTGAAAAATCCAATATCTTGAGAAAGCCCGAGGGAAGTCCAGGGGAAATCTTGCCAGCGGCTCTGTGAGCAACTCTTTCAGAAACATTGAAAGAAATCCTGGGATTAATCCTGGAACACTGATGTCTTATAGCCACTTCCGGATCCGGGTGCATTTCCTCCGGATCGAGATTCCGGACATTTCAAGTGAAACCAGCCGAATATACGGTGCGAAGGAAGGATCACATTTGTTCAGAGTATAACACCATTTGTTTAGTTTCCAATGCTTTTGAGGACAAATAAACAAAACAGTTTTAATTTCCGTGGATAAAATTACAGATCAATCGAACCTGTCTGGATAGAATCAAAAAGCTCGATTCCTGTGGAAATCGCTTGGAAAATCATTACGACATTTCCTTGAAAAATCTTCTAGAAATACTCACATGAGTTGATATAAAATTCCCTTTGCTTGTTGATTTGGAAATCCCTTTGAAATGTCTAAAGCACACTTATTTCTAAATCATTTGACAATGCATTGGCAATTCTCAAGACAAATCCTTCTAGATTTCGCTCTGTATTTTTTTTGGAAATCCTTCGATAATTTCTTGGAAAGTGCTTTCGGAAAACCCATCGTCAATTTCATTGCGAATTCCTTCAGTTATATATTTGGATTTTTCATCGGTATTTCTTGGCAATTATTTAAGCAGATATTCCCGGAATTACATTACTATTTTTTGTTTTGAATTGAATTTGAATCTGAATTTTGAAATTTTTCCACGGAGTTTCTAGCGGAGTTCAACAATTTTCTCAGATTTATCTTCCAGAGTTTTCAGAAATTGGTTTCAACGACTCCGGGATTTCTACACGGGCCTTTGATACATTTTCACGCGGTGTTCCCAAAGTATGTTGTGTTATTTTGACTCAATTTTTGTTTCAAAAAGTTTACCAAGATTTTTATAGTTTTTTTTCAATTTTTTCCATGAAATGTATCAGGATTTATTTTAAAGTTCCTCCCAGAATTTCTACTGCAGTGCCTCCTGGAGTTTTTCAAATTGTGTTTCTCGCGAGAATTCATCAACGAGGCTGTAATTTCTCACAGGTAGTCTTAGAGGAATTGCGTATAAGTTATTTCCGAAATTTACCGCAGTTGTTTGTTTTTTCGGAATTTCTTATAACGGTTTCTCTGGGAACTCTTTCAATCCCCCCCCCCCCCCGGGGTTTTTTCTCGAGCCTTCTGCAGAAGATTATTTCGGATTTTCTCCCGGGTTGCTCTCTAGGGTCGAATTCTTCCGTGATTTCATCCGGCGGTTTTCCCGCAATTGTTTTCAAAGTTTGTAACGGACTACTACCAGAATTCTGGAATTTTCCCGGAATTCTTTCTTTCATTCCTCTTAGGCTTTTTCAGTGATTGATTCCAGTGAATCCAAAGTCTATCAAAGATTTTTGCACGATTCTTTCAAAGTATGTCCTTGGATCGTAGAGTTCTGCGGAGTCCAAAGTAAGCACGATTTCCTGCCACAATGCGCCTCTGAATTTATCTGCTGGTGTCGTTGTCGGCGGTCACCAGTGAGCCCAAGTACACGAATTCTTAAACCGCCTCGATTTCATCAACCGTCGATATAAATTCGAGGTGGCGGGCGCGGAGATTCCTCCCTGGAGCCCTTTGCCATCATGTACTTTGTCTTCGACACATTGATGACTAATCCGATTCGCCGGGTTTCACTCTTCAGTCGGATGTACGTTTCCGCCATCGTCTCAAATTTACGAGCTATAATATCAATATCATCAGCGAAATTTATTAATTTCAAAACAAAATTATACAATACACTTTGCAGAACCCCCTGAAGAAGACAAAAAAGTGGTCGAAACGTTGGATAAAATAAAAAAATATCGTTTGACTTCCTCTAGACTGCTTAGCCGTTTCCTTAGCATTATTATCTTTTTCAGTTAAATTCTCCCAATCCTTTCACTTTTCTTATAGTACCTCGCTGGAATTCTCCAGGAGATCTTCCCGGAAAGTCCCTGAGAAGATGCCCGGGATTGCTTCCAGAATTCTTCCAGAAATTTACGATTTCTCCTAGTGTTATATCTGAAATAAGTTCCCATTGAGAGTTTCGTCGGAGTTCTTCTCGGGACCTATCTCAAAAACAATTCCCGAAAATATCTGCGGGAGACACTCCTGGAATTTATTTCGGAGTTCCTCCTGGGAACTTCTCTGAAGCTCCGCGTAATATTTCACCAGGGTGCCTACCGCAATTACTTCAAGAATTTCTCCCGGGTACCGTGATTTCTCATGGCAAGTCGCCCGGGAGAAATTTCCGGAAAAGTCTTGAAAGGAGCTCCGTGGGAAACATTGGAAGAAACTCTCAGCGAATTCTCGCGGGAAATCTCGGGATGAAATCTGCCAGAGATTCCGTAAGGATCAGTGTGTGGAGTTTCGTGAAAAGAGAAATTGCAGGACCTCGGTAGTTTGATATCCTGTGAGAGTCAACAGAAGACACATTGGATGGAATTTTGGTAGAAATCTTGGGAGAAAGTCCTGAAAAAAAATCTTCGAAGCAAATCCTGCAGAATTTCGGGAGAACTTTGGAAAAATCCTGGAAAAACTTTATGATATTTTTTGAGAGAAATTTAGATAGAAATCTTGCAAAGAACGCTGAAAGAAAGCCGGGACTACATCTAAGAGAACCCGTGCAAATTTCGGGAAGAACGTCAGCAGAAATTTTGGAAGGAAATCCAAGTCAAATGCTACAAGAACCTCTGAGAAATATCTTGTTAGAGACTTTCGTAGAAATCTCGGGAGAAACCCTAAGTAGAAATACCACGAACATATCTTGAAGAAATCCTGGAATAAATCCCGGAAGGAATGTATGTCAGAATTCAAAGATGAGTTCCGCAGGGTTTCCAAAAAAAAGGAATCTCGCAAAGATGCTCAGAAGAGTCATCGCTGGAATTCCTGAAACTATTCTTAGAATAAGGAAATTGCTTTCTATGTAAGAATCAACTGTATTCTTAAATGAATAATATTAGCGTCTACGCAGTCGGGTTTATTGCCTATTTAATGTCACATGGCACATCGCTTTTCACATGACTTTCATCAGCGAAATATTATTTAGTCATGTGTCGCAAAGTTAAAATTAGGACAGATATAGTTAGCCGAAATACTAAAGAAAAAACGAGAATATTATTTGTTTCCTGAAGAAGGCATCACTCCCCTGTGCCGAAACATTAGTTGAACAAAAATTTTATTACAAGAATGAAGACTGCGTAGCCACTTAAAGTTCTATAACGGAGAAATTCAAGTTGTTATCAGAACTTAAAATTTCACATGAGGTAGTTGGATAGCGTTCTCAGCAGCTGCTGACCGAGCTTTCCTGCCGGGTGAGCCTGCTGGAGATGCTGGGCTGGGATGCATTAAAAACTTTTCAGTTAGCAGCACTACTGTACAAGCCGTAAAAGTATTGATTCAAGTTGGATTTCACCCTCTACGGGATGCTAACATAAGGCTGAATTTCAAAAGGCTGAATGCACAAAAGGCTGAACACGAAAGGCTGAAAGTAACGTAAGGCTGAATTTCAAAAGGCTGAATGCCCAAAAGGCTGAAATTGCAAATATGCAGGAAATGAATTATAGTACTTCTTCTTCTTTTTTTATGGCGTAACGTCCCAACTGATACAAAGCCTGCTTTCAGCTTCTCTACGCATTTCAACAGTTATTAATTGAAATCCTTCTCTGCCAATGACCACTTTGCATTTGTATATCGTGTGACAGGCAGGAAGATACTTTATGCCCGCGGTTATCAAGGAATTTTCCATTACAAAAAGTTTCTGGCCCGAGGGAGAATCGAACCCGTCACCCTCAGCATGACTAGCCTTTCGCTAACCAGATCGGCTACATATGAGTCCTAGTCATAGAATGTGCTTAGTGAAGAGGCTAATGATGCATACCAACTAACACAAAAAATGACTGATGGTATTTAAATCGGAGATTTTTCCTTCTTTGAGCATGAGCTATTCTTTCGAGTCATGCTGTTATGGAGATTGGTTGCCATTACAGCTGCCAACAATGTGATCAGAGATTTTTCCTTCTTTTATATATATGCTATTCTTTGGAGAAATACTGTCATAGTTATGTAGGCGATCAATAATGTATACTTTAGCGCGGAATAACAGTCCTAACGCTTTCCGATTTCGAACATAGTAACGGAAGCATGTTCGTCCAATGAACCATCAACCAATGAGCGGTAGTGTGCGTCAAATGTCGAACTCAAGCAAAACCAATGAAAGTGTCAGGGCTGAGTGGTCGGCCAACTAGCAAATTTTCATTAAGAACATTATATCAGTGTACGATATGAATAATTATATGTTATGTCTATTTGTCTGTGATGTTAGTGTTGCCTTGAGGCTCGCCGTTTGAAAACTAGTCGAATCATTATTTCAGCCTTATGTTATTTCAGCCTTTTGACATTTTCAGCCTTTTGTGATTCAGCCTTTCGTAATACAGCCTTCTGTTATTTCAGCCTTTCGTGTTTCAGCCTTTTGTACGTAACCCCCCTCTACGCACCTCATCGTAATTGTAGTGTTGTGGTAGAGCGTGCGGCTCTCCTCTTACGTTTCAGATCTGGTAGGCAACATATTTTTTATTTGAACTTTACTTGTGAAATTAACAATTGAGGCTGCTTTGGAACTACTGAATCATGCTCCTAGGAACCTTAAAGTTCAGATCTAGTTCCTAAGAGCATTTTATACAGCTTTCAAGCTGCTTAAAAGGCTTACAAAAATCCATGCGGGAAGTTTTGTGTAAATTTCCGATAATGCTCAAAGTTAGCGTCCTAAGCAGCTTGCAATCTTTTGACGATGCTCCTTGGTACTTTATGTAACCTGATGTTGCTCGTGAGCTAGAAAATTCCGTTTGCAACTTGAGGAACTTGAAAGTGAGTAACTCTCACTGAGACCAGAACACTATTTACTCCTTGTCTTTAAAAGTGTTTAAGGTGTCGATCTTCTGAAAGTCCTCGCCAAAAAATTAAGGAAAATATATTTGGTTACTCAAATTGATAGACCCTCCGTTAGTAAGAGCCACAATCATTTTTGCGGACCCCTCGATTTTGGTTAACTGTTGTCTCATTTGAACTGTTATACCTCGAAAATTTCTTCTAAAACTCCCTAAAAATGAAACGTTGTTGAAAAGAGGAAAGGTAGTGTTACTTTTTGCAGTTATAAGAAGTCGCCATATAGAACTCAAAGCAAAACCATGATGGCAACCATGGTTTTTTTCACGTTAATCTCTGTAACATTTTTACACAACATGCCAAAAGATTGAAATAAATTCAAGTTGGCGACCAAAATCCTATTTTTTTTATAAATAAATGTAAATAGTAACTCTATCTCTCCTCTCTTCAACAACGGTTCATTTTAAAATAGTTAGAGAAGAAATTTTCGAATTATGAGCCAACAATTGAACAAAATCAAGGGATTTGGAAAAAAATAATTGTGACACTAACAAACGGGGGGTTCATCAATTTAAGTAACCAAATACATTTTCCTTACTTTTTGTCGAGGACTTTCAGAAAATCGACACCTTAAACATTTTTAAAGACAAGATGTAGGTAGTGGGCCGATCTCAGCGAGAGTTACTTGGATAGTAAGTATAATGTAGTATTAAAGCATAAAAATATCAGATAAACAGGTTTATTTGAACTAAATTGTATTGGTACTATATTCTGAAATAAATTAACATCTGTTATAGCACAGTCGCCACAGTTTGGAAACCCCTGCCATCCGTGTACCTTGGCATGGTTTGGACTTGGAGACGGAGTGACGTGAAGGTCCTTCTCTCACGTCGTCGCCGCGTTGTTTCCACTAGAGCAGCCAGCATAGCCAGTCAGTCACAGTCAGTGGTTGTGTACTGAATCATAGCACTGAGGTATATGTAGGTATGCGCACATGTAGGTGATAAGTGTTTAAAACGGCGGCGCTGAGGAGAGTACGTATACGTGAGTGGTGGGTGGCCGGACGGTTGTGCAGGTGAGACGAAGGTGTGCGAAAAACATGTGACTCAAGTGTTGTTGTGGTTGCTTTTTTTTCCTTCATGGAATGGGACGGCATTTGTAACGCATCATCAGCTGAGCAGAAGGAGCAAGGCTTTGAAAGTGCTACGATGCGATGCGATGGAAGAGAGTGTTCGGTGGTTGGTTGGTCGTCGTCGAATTCATGAGAAGGCTAATGGAACCTAGATCGTTGCAGGAGGTGTTTGGGCCACGGCGGCGCAGCCTGGCAAGGACGGGTTGGTCGTATAAAGTGACATCGCGGTCGGCAATGATGTTCTCGAATTTCGTACTGGTCTTGTAATAAGAGGCGGCGAATTTCGCATCATTAAATTTGACTCTATGAATGTAGGTACAGCGGGGACCGTAATGACGGCGGTCACTCACTTTCAGCTCACCTTCTGTTTCTTCTACTTCTTGGCGTGAAGTCCCAAATAGGGCAGAGCGGGCTTCTTTGCTATGTGTTCTATGGGCGCTTTAACATTAATAGATTGAGAGCAGCTTTTTCATCATTTCTATCATTTAGTATATCGTGTGACAGGCACGAAAATACTTTATGCCCAAGGAAATCCAGGAAATTTGCATTACGAAAAGTTCCTGGAACGACTATGAGGGGATGTTTACACTCACCGTAAACTACCGAAAAGTTAAATACGATGGGTTCCGTATTACACGAGTCACGACTGTACCGTGGTTGTAACGCATTGATTTCGTGGATGTTTACTCTCTACGCGATGATGCCATCGCTGTTGAGTTAAGTGACTCAGGATGGTGCGTTCCAATGTTGAATCTGCTATCCATGTAACATGATATAAAACCCTGTCGTTTTAAATCTCAGATAGTTCAAAGGTAATTGGAGATGTGCAAATCATGTTCATGAACTCCAAAATAGCCTGATTGAAAGAGAAGCTGAAAGTTGTGTAGGCACACGTTACCCTCTGTTTAACGCTGGTCAATAAACCCGATCGTGTTTTTTTTTTGTTTCCATACGCTCTGTCAACAAATGTGATTATTTCTGCCAAAATATGCGTCATCGCCTCGTCGCTTCGGTTTCCACTAACCGCAGTGGCAATATTTATTCTGTTTTATCATGTTAAATGGCATCAATCATTCCTGCCGGTGGCAGTGGCAGGACTGGTTTTGAGTGTATTTTTAACTGCTAATCGATAATTGAGTACTTCAATATTGCTCATTGTGCCAACTCCGAAACATTACATAAACTCTTTTCCTGGGCATCATGATTTCCCTAGAAATTTCGGTATGTTCTATTCTTCTCAAAGAAAATCTGAAATTACTCTTTCTTCTTTGTCTATTTTCTTCTGGTGTTACATCCCAACTGCGATAGATCCTACTTCTCATCTCTCGTTTTATGAGCGCTGAGACTTTTAGTAGGGTAGGGTACGGTGTGGATTTGCGAGTCACCAATAATTGGTAAGGCAATCATGCTAGTTGTAGATTAAATACGATTATGATTTGTTTCGTCGTGATAACCCGCACTGGAATAATGTTTGTACTCACGATAAAGAATCGTTCTATATTAGTCGTGTCACAATTCAAGGAAACGCTTGATACAGAACTGAACACGAATGATTCTGTCCTAGCGATACTCATCAATTAATGTTCTCGCGACACAGGGGTCCTAATTTCCACTTTGCGTTGTTATTCACATTAGAAGTCACTCATCAGCGAACGGTTGTTTGTGTGCCTGCTTGTCGGTGACGATAGTAAACTCCAGCGAACGCTTGAAATTGCAGCGAACGCTTGAAAGCCACACTCGGGTATTGTTCATTCGTTCTTATTCGCATCGCAAGCGATCGATCAACGATGCGATTTGGGAGTGAACATAAATGGTATGAGGCGGATGCACCGACGTCAGTAATAGTTTTCGTTGCAATCCCCCGCATTTTTTCTGCGATGTTGCCAAGAATCTCTCTCGCCTATTGTTGCACACTCCATGTTATTCTTATGAGCCGTGCAACAATTGGGAAATTACCCTAGTTGTGCTAGAAACGTATGGAGGATTTTCTCTAACTTACTACAAACCATTTTATCAGCAATGCTAATGAATTCCTAAGCACTTCACTGCGCTCTTTGTCTAAGTGGTTCACCGATACAATGTACATTTTAACTAACAGGATATCCATCCAAAACAAAACAAAAATTATCGATAATATAATAATTTTTTAATGTTCTGCATTCTGTGGTTTAGATGCATCTACAGGGGATACTCAAAATAACTGGGACGGGTAAAATTTTCACTTTTCAAAAAATGTTCAACTCGATGTAACTTTTCGAAAAGGGCATCAAATATTCTCAAATTTTTACTGTAAATTCATCAACTAGTTGTGTATCAGTGGTCAAAATTTGGAAAAGATCGGGTTATTCTACACGAAGTTATAAAGGTTCTAGAAAAAGGTAAAATTAATCGATAGCCAACTTTGAGCTGTTATATCTCCGGATTCAATGAACCGAATGCAATGAAATTTTGATCATTTATGACTTATATATTGAGCTTCTAAAAACTTTTGACTGAACTTAACATTCTTTACACGAAAGAAAATTATAACGATTAGATTATTTTGCCAAAACAACACCAATTTATCCAAAACTTCATCATTGTTGCAAAATTCGATTTAGTAATTATAGTTTTTTTAAATTCCCTCTAATTGACTTGAATATATTTATGTTTTAAAGGAAAGCAACCAAATAGCCAGCATTAAATTGAAAAAAGTAATGGGATGCATATGAAAAATAGATATATTAACTAAAAAAACATAGAATAAATGAAATCGCTATAACTATTTTTCTTATTAATAATTTTAAATTAAGCCAACTGTTTTTCAAAGTTCATTATATTAGTCATAAATGATCAAAATTTCATTGCATTCGATTCATTGAATCCGGAGATATAACAGCTCAAACATGGCTATCGGATAATTATACCTTTTTCTAGAATCATCACAACTTCGTGTAGAATGGCTCGATCTTTTCCAAATTTGAACCACTGATACACAACTAGTTGATGAACTTACAGTAAAAAATTGAGAATATTTGATGCCCTTTTCGAAAAGTTATAGCGAGTTGAACATTTTTTGAAAAGTGAAAATTTTACCTGTCCCAGTTATTTTGAGTATCCCCTGTAGTTCGATTTTTGTTTTCATTTTGTTCATGAAATTTCACTAAAATTATTGCATTTTTTTCATATTTTCTAATAATTTTAGACATTTATTCTGAAAGTTCTGGCATTTTCCATAATTTCTTAAGGAATATCGTTGCATATTCCTTAGAGATTTTTATAAACATAATTTCCGTAACTCCACGATGTCCTTCAGCAAAACTGTAAAACATTACTGGAAGTCCGAACTTTTCAAAATAAAAAAAAAATGCCAAGAAATACTCAAGGAATCATGTTTCTAAAATTCCGTTAAATTTCCTTCATAATATTGGGCGCAGTATCGTAACGTCCGAGGCCATAATGTCCCAGGAATTTATGACGCTTTTTTGTGGCAAAATGTCCAAACGTTCAGATGCGCCCCAAAATACTAGAAAATAAGGCACATAAGGATACTATGGCGCATCTAAGTTTTCGGACATTATTTCGAAAAAAAAATCACCATAAAAACCGGGACATTATGGCAACTGCCGTTATGATCCGGCCCCATAGTTTTGACGGAAATTATTTCTAAGGAAATGCAACAAAATACTACTGTCAGTCAATGAATGCTGTTAGAGCTCCCTTCCGAATGACCAGCAGATAATTTCTGGAATGAAAATTTCTGAAATTTCATGAGAATTCGTGGAGGAATTTCTAGAAGTTTGTTTTGGGGTATTTATGAAGAAATCTTTTAAAAGTATCTCCGCTGTAACTTCTGGATAATTTTGAGTCAATTCAAAAAGGAATCGGTAAGTAGTTTCCAGTAGTATGATTTTAAGAATTTGAGAAAATTCGATATTTCCGATATAATAAGTTTGTTTACGAGAAATTTCTGTAGATATTTGACGATACTTCAATGGATTGCTTCTCACAAAGATGGGTATCTGATGGTTTTTACTTGGGAAATAATTTCCGCAGTACAACTATTTGACAACTTGAAAACAACAAAAAAATACATGCATCTTACTACAAATTCATTTTTTTTACAGTTACAGTTACGTCTGAGTCAGTTGGCAACAATGGCTTCTTGAATGTCACCACAGCCTCACATAATCCGTAAACGTCTGGCAAGCTTTTTCAGAACAAATATTTTCTGCCCTCTTCAAGGTTTTGAAAAGTAATGTTTAAAAAAAAAACTAATTTTAAGATTTTTGTGAAGCAATCTAGAATTCTGAAAAATCCTGGTTTCAAATTCCTAAGATAATACACTGTTTTGGAAACGTTTTGGGGACTGAAGATTTTTGTAGAAATATAGATGCAACTTCAGTACACATGAAGCAATTTATAAGCCATTCGTGTTAGTATTTTTAGATATTTTGGAAAGAATTTCAAAATAAATAGTTTTGAATTCCTCAAGAATAAAAGGTATGCCGCTGTAGAGCGTCGAGGCTCATTGCAAGCAATATGCTGACTCTCATATTTTCGTTTGTAGAAACGGTTACGAATTTAGTTTGACTTTCTATCCGCAGAATCGTGACTTGTTCTGTGGCTTAGTTGGTTAAAGCGCTGATCAGGCGATACGGAGTAGTGGGTTCAAATCTCACTAGAACTCAGTGATGATTTTTTCACAAATTTATTCCTGACTTTATCAATTGGATACACATTCTACCTTTGAGTTTTGAGGTTTCTTGTCTGTTCCAGGCATAACAGTCGACTGATACGGCCGGTGGAGCAATAAATGAACTACCTGTAGGTATGTCTTTTTTCACAGATCATCAACTCTTCAAAACTCAATTTTACCATAATTAGTTTAAAGATACTCAACAAAAACTTTCTCATTTTTTTATATTTCTTTTCCTGGAAGTTTGGCTACCATAAACGAGGTAACTTATTACTATGATATCTTTTATAAGTTAAAAAAAGGGCAAACGTAGATCAAAACTATAAATATGAAAGTGCATCTTAGACGTATTTTCATTAAAACTAAGTTTATAATAATGTTTCTGGACAAGAAATAAAAATTGTCGATATTTTTGTCATTCGTCGCCTCTTTCAAACAATCGCTGTACAACTTCGTTCCGACTTTTTTTCAATTAATGGCCTCTTATTCTCGGTAGATCGATCATAGTAGATTCTCAATCTGGCTTTGAATCTCTTAACGAAACAAAGCCTTTACTGCTTTTCTGGACGCGAAGAAACACCGAATCGACCAAAAAAATATATAACACATCAGAACATTTGCTTTGTAGGCATTGTGTTTCTACAGTTCATAAATTTCAATTGTTCAATTTATTCAAAGTGTATCAACGTAGCATATACAATCGAATATTTTTATCGTTATACATTATAAATGACCGTTTCACCTAAATAAATGACTGATGGTTCCCATTTTAAAGCTATTACAATATCATGTCCTAAAATCGCACAGAACCATCTGAAAACGCAAATAATTTATTAAAAACATACTTCAATATCGGAACAAAGTCGTTTTCTAAATAATCCTGGAATTTAAATGCAGTTTTGTTATACTTCAAAAATTCCTTATATAAACCTCACACGGTAACCTGTAACGGCAATGCACAGTTATCAAAAGCAATGGCTGACTTCTGAGAATTGAATATATTTGATTGATTGATTTGTCTTTATTAAAGAGATTTTCAGCCCTTGGCTGGTTCGTCTCTGGTTGAATATATTTATTTCATGAATGGCATTAACTACAATAAATCTATCCCACTATTTTAAATTTATGAAACGCTGTTCATTTAATCGATAAACTTTGTTGGTATTAGAAGTGTCCAAAGTAGCCCCCATTCGGTTCTATATGAGATGGGTCTGATTGGTGTATGAACGACTTTTTTGTTTATTGATGGATTTAGTTCAAATTTTGCATACATCGTACATACATGCTCACGATTATTATGCGTAAAAACTGTGGAAATCCATTTACTACTCTGGGAGTTATAATGTCATGAAGTTGAAAAATCATGAAAGAGTGTGAAAAGAAGCCCTGCACGACGGTACTGTTGTGTTCAAAATTTGTTTATAAAAAATCAAAATAAACTCAAATAAAGAGAAATCACTATGCGTAGCATGTAATCATATTTTCATGTACCGTAAAAAATATATTTTCACGTAGATAATGGTTTTGGTAGTTAAACTCTCCGAGGTTTTCACTCAGTACTCCACATACTCACATTAATATGTAGAAATTTGTAAAAAAAAAATCCATGTTTTGACATAATCATTGAATATGATATATTCCACACAGCTTCTCTCATCATGTTTATGCTCGTAAGATTTCAATATTTTATAATTTTTAAGATTTGATGAATTTTTCAAGGCATTATCAAAGTTACCCCAAAATTAAAGCGTGATTCTTGCTAATGCAGGGTATAGGCAAAATGATCGGGAAAAACAAAATTTTCACTTTTCAAAAAAATGTTCAACTAGCTGTAACTTTTCGAAAAGTACATCAAATATTCTCTAATTTTTACTGTGAGTGCATCAACTAGTTGTGCATTACTGGTTCAAATTTGAAAAAATCGGGCCATTCTTCACGAAGTTATAAAGATTCTTGAAATAGGTAAAATTATCCGATAGCTAACTTTGAGCTGTTATATCTCCGTATTCAATGAACCGATTGAAATGAAATTTTGACCATTTATGACTTATATAATGAACTCTGGAAAACAATTGACTTAACTTAAAATATTTAACAAGAGACAAAATTATCATTTTATCTGCTCTTTCAATTGGAAAGGATAACCGATACCACAATACTAGTTTTGAAAATTTAAAACTAGGGAACATACTGTTACATGTAAAAATATTGAGGAAATTTGCTGAATAACTGTCAAAGTTACTCCGTTTTACGGTACCTTTTTTCTATGGGTTTTTCTAGAGAATTCCTTACCGAATTTCGCCAGGTAATTTTGTCTTCATGAACCCGGAGGTAAAGCAAGGAATTTCTCAAGTAGTTCCTTTAAAATTTCATCGAGCAGTCTCGCAAGTAATTCATTTGGAGGTTGTGCTATTTTTATACGGAAATTCAAAATCCACTATATTGACGGCGACTGTTTTGAAGACTATAGGGTAGTTTTTGGCATTGCACTCTTCTCGGGGGTCTAATACAACTACATGTTTTCTTCTTCCAACGTTTCGATCCTCATTGGATCTTCCTCAGGGAACTACTATGTATATTTTTGTTATTTTCATTGGCTTTTACACATTAGACTACACTTAACACATACACTATGGCCGCGGTCACCAAAGTGATGTCTAGTTCTCTATGTTACCGTAGAATTCTTTGCAATGTTTCTTAAGGAAGCTGTTCTACTCCAAAAATAATCAAGAATAACGTGTTGAATGTTTCATAAATCGACCCAGGTGTTGCAATACGAGCAGTTGAAAAAAGGGGCCTGAGGATCACTGCACTATGGGGAAAGTGGTGGCCAAAAATAGAAAAATTTACTTGCTTTGAATGACGCAAAATTTCCCAAAATTTCAGCCCTCTGTGATGGAAATTCATTGCGCCACAGATATCAGACTTAGAAAAATAGTGAAAATTGCAGAAAAAAATGCATTTTAAACAAAAAGACAATTACACCGTCTTCGACCTTTCGGCCTCTACAGACTGAACATTACAAACATTTGACAACGGACAACACATATAACACCCAGTGGCCCAGTGTAGAATTTTCCGTTTGACGAAAAGTTTTCCCCGACTGGAGCGGGAATCGAACCCACACTCCGAGGCTTACGACTGACGCGCTAACCGCTCGGCCACGAAGCCCACAAATGAAATATTCTCAGTGAAAAAACGGTTTAATTTTGAAATTTAATCCACTGTTGGAAATATTATTGTCTGAACTTCACAATGGGTTTGTTGTTGGGGTTACACGATTAACTGAAATTAGTAAAAATGGGTAATTATTGACAAAAACAACATTTTTTGCCTAAGTTGGTCTATATCTAACAAGCAGGGTCGAGCAGTCTCAAGAGACCGCCTCAGAAGTTTAGTTTGGGGTCTATACTACCTGTGGAACGCGAATCCAGCTGCGGATAGCTACGGATGAGCGTCATTTTGATACAAGCCCGAAAAATGGATTTTTTAAAAAATATTTTCTTGTTCATTACGATTATCGATTATGCCATGTTCAAGATTGGCGGAGATATGGGTTTAAAAAAAAATGACATGTTTTTGAGGGGGTGACCCAAAACTTTTGATCGGGAGTGTATAATAGGCTGAAAAACAGTCAAAATTTGAGAATTTTTGATGCATTCTATGAAAAAAGCAGCATGTTGACCTTTGTTGTGAGAGAAAAAAAAAAAGTTGCCTATCCCAAACATTTTGGTCACCCCCTGTAAATTCACGACTTAAGTTTTATTTTATAAACTAATGTCATCGTATATGAAAAGCTTTTTATAACGTTATTTGTTAAAAAAAAAACAAGAAAGTTGATAAAAATGTATAATGGAATACAAAAGAGTTGCGGGAACGTAGAAACAGGTAAAAAAAGAGGGATATGTTTTTACAACTGCATTAAAAACACCGGAACTCCTAGTATGTATATTATATTTCCGCGAGCATTATGATTATCACAAAATACTACCGGGAAAAGTGACCGCTCCGGGGCCATATTGCGGAAACACTCACCGAGGTCAACCGGCTGAATTGCATCCGGTGTGCGGATTTGTGAAAAGCCGTTTATAAATTCATAGTGCTTGTGAATTTGTTTATTTACGAGTTGCTTTTTCTGTGTTTGTTCATCACAAGGATATACCGAACAATCCCTAATGGAAGCCGCTTATCCAGTCAACCGATTCAAAACGCTGCCGCCTTTTTTCAAATCAATATTTTTATTGAAATGGTTGAGTTCAGGTATTATTATGAATCTATTGGGAAGGCTAATCGGCGTCCGGATAGGATGATATTTTAC
Organism: Aedes albopictus; assembly: GCF_035046485.1. NCBI lineage: Eukaryota > Metazoa > Arthropoda > Insecta > Diptera > Culicidae > Aedes > Aedes albopictus. Next base: position 71,606,956 of record NC_085137.1, read on the forward strand.
CGGGGAGGCATGGCAACAAGAGACGAGTGAGTAAACATCATCGGTGAACCACCACCGCCCATCAAGGATGAAATCAATTTCTGCGGTGAAATGAGAAAGGTTACTTCCCGATCAGAGGAAATTATTAGAATCATAGCTTGGTATGTTATTGATAAGAGCTAATGTCCTTATACATACGCTAGTTAGTGGGATTACATTTTTTGGTACTTGGTTTTTACTACCATTTTTTGGTTGGTTTTTACTACCAAGTATACAACAACTCTTGGTGTTCAAGTATTGACTACTGATCGAGTTCTGGTCCAATCTGTTGCTATTACACATATGTACACATTTCGTTTTCTACTTCTGTCGTCAGGAGGGAAAGGACAAAACCTCGATATTTCAGATCTCCACAATCTGTTGTTGTAGAAGGACCATATTGCAAATCGACTCTTATGACATTTGATTTTATGGTTATTGAATGTGGTAGCGAACTGCATACAGTATTGTTCGATTCGTGGGTTTGGTAGAAAGGATAAACATCCAATTCTTCATTGATAGTTCATAAGATTCTTTACAAATGTATGCATGTACTTATCTGTTCCCTTACAAAGGTTATGAAGTGCTGGAAAGGAATAAAACGCTGTTTGTCTTGTTTCTTATTTTTGTATTTTATGCTAGATGTGAGCACAAATATCACAAAAAGAACGAAATCAAATGCTGTCATAATAGCATTGTTTTCGAATAGGATGAGTTTGGGAGCGAAAGATTACTTAGGGCACGTCGCTCTTTTTATAAGTATACTTGGGAAAGCTTATTTTTAGAATTGTTGTTTGAAAGAGAAATGAGAGATAACTCCTCTAAGCTTAAGCTAACTAATTTCTTAAATACAAAATGAGAACTCCGAATCAATAGAGAAAGCACGTAAGAGCATTTCATCAACAATATGAAGGTAAACTGACGACCCATACATCAAAAGTAACATATTAAAGACCTTGAAGAGGTTCTAAAACCGTGGGAAAACCAAAATTATTTTATTTTTGTTTGGTAGTTCTAATGACCTCAGGTAATCCATTAGATCAGTCCTCACTAAAGTGCGGGCCGAGGGCCGCACGTGATGCCGAGTTCTCTATGTTGCCGTAGAATTTCTTGCGATGTTTCTTAAGGAGGTTCTTCTACTCCCAAAATAATCTAGAATAACGTGTTCAAAGTTTCACAAATAGATCGAGGAGGTGCAATACAAGCAGTTGAAAAAACAGGCCTGAGGATTGCTGCTAGATTAAAGAATGTTCTTGTAGCGACTTTTCGATACCCTCTCCGAATTAGTGTTATAGAGTTTGTACCTTATAACTCCGCCTCCGCCCTATTTTGCCAATCCTTTAACAGATACGCGTACTTCGACTACCACTTGTAATCTTCCTCAGTGGCAGTTATCCACTGATAACCGACATTGTTAAGATTATAAGTGGTAGTCGGAATACGCGTATCTGTCAAATCGAAAGAGGGTGGAATTATAAGTAGGGACAATGAAATTTCTCGGAAAGTTTTCTCATATTTCGCCGGCCAACATAGCGAATTTCGCGGTAATTTCGCGACTCTACCATTTTGACCGTATCGTTGAAGAAAATACCAATTTTACGTGCGAAATAAATAGTTAGCTTAGATTTTGTGAGGCGTAATAGTAAATTTTCAGGGAAAGTAGCCAGTTTGATGAAAAATCAAAAAAGAAGTAGATGTATAATGCATTAAGCTTTTATTTTTATTGGCGGAATTTTGAGTTTATTTCTAAATTTTCTCAGATTTCGTGTCATTTCGCGGGATTTTTTATATTTCGCGACCAATGCTTAATTTCGTGGCTTCCGCGGAATCGCGAATTTCCATTGTCCCTAATTATAAGGTACAAACTGATTATACTCATTCGAAGTAAAGAGTGTTACTTGAATTTTTCAACCTATCTAACCGAAACACGCGAATTTTTCACTCGGACTACAAACGATAACGTCGGCGACGGCGATGATGATGAAGGAACATTTTCATTCCACTGAGCATAGCTTCGCGCTCATGTTGCCATCTCGACCAGCAAGTATATTGCCACACTAGTAGTAGCAGAGAAGTGCACTAATGCTTTGGGCAAACGACGAAACTACGGTCTATGGATGTATCCTGTACGCTATAAACGAGCGTTAACGGCAACGACGGGATAAAGTGGAATCGCAAAAAAAAAATCCAGGCGACAAGTAAGCTTCAAAGAGCTTTTATTATCTTGCCATTTGCGAGCAGTCTTATGTTTTTTGAATGAGAAATGAGCGATTCATCATCAGGTTCTTTTTTCAACAGGCCGCCGCGCCGGTTCGCGTGGTGGAATCAGATAACAACCTACAGGCTAGGAAGATTTCAGTTTTGTCTTAAAAGAGCAGGTGGAAGTTGAACACTTCTTCCTTTTGGCGTAACATCCTAACTGGGGCAAAACATAAATCTACAGCTTCGTTTAGATTTGAACTCACGACCATCGTGCGCAAGACGAGTGATTTGTCAACTAAGCTACCAAGATGTTCTGAGTTGCCGAGTAATTAATGGACTCAGTAGCTTAGTTGGTAAAGTGCTTGTCTAGCGTACAAGGGTCGTAAGTTCTAATCTTACCTGAGCTGAGATTTTATATTCATAATTTTACGCATAATTTATCCACGTGTACAGGGGATGGCCAAAATGTTTGGGATAGGCAACTTTTTTTCTCCCACAAAAAAATTCAACATGCTGTAACTTTTCAAAGAGTGCTTCAAAAAATCTCAAATTTTGACTGTCTGTCAACCTATTATATGTGCATAATTGGTACAAATTTGGGCTCGATCGGTAAATCTTTCGCGAAGTTAGAACTGTTTTTGTAAAACACTATTTTTTAGACAACAAATTTTTGAACTGTCATATCTCCGAAACCAGTGAACCGAATTGGATGAAATTTTTAACGTTTATCAACAATATATTGATACTTAATACGACGTTTTAAAATGTAATATTTTCTCACGGCGAATTAAGTTATATCGGGTTGAAATTTTTACCCATATAGAGGAAAATAAGTAAAATTTACAATACCACACAAAAAATATTAAATGTGTTCTTCCTTCAATCTAAATAGGCTCTAATATATCTGATTAGAGATAATTTGAGAACAGAAGTGGAAAATCTTTGGATATCAATACAAAAATTTATTGACATTGATGTAAAAAAAATACATTTTTTCGAGAAAAGTCCAAAAAGTGTCAATCCATGATAACTTTTTTCAACGTTTAAAATGTACCTTTGTTTTAATAGTTTGTGAAGCATTTACATATTGTTAGTGTACGTTCAAAATTTCATTCAATTCGGTTCACTGGTTTCCGAGATATGACAGCTCAAAAATGAGTTGTCTAAAAAAAGGTGTTTTACCCGAACGGATCTAACTTTGCGAAATATTGATCAATCAAGCCCAAATTTGTACCAATGATGCGCATATAATAGGTTGACAAACAGTCGAAATTTGAGATTTTTTTATGCGCTCTATGAAAAGTTATAGCATGTTGAACTTTTTTGTGAGAGAAAAAAAAGTTGCCTATCCCAAACATTTTGGCCATCCCCTGTACATGTACAGTCGGTGACAAAAGTAAGGCGTTTCTCCATACAAAAAGCTCAAAATTGGAGTATTGTATCTCAGTCTCGATCTCAGTGTCCTGTAGCCCGATTTAACTAAAATTTTAGTTTGCCAGTATTTTATTGCGTTGTAGTTCGCAGTTAAAAAAAAATCAGAGGGTCGTTCAAAGTCAAATGTAAATAATCGAAAAACTTTTCAATTTATTTCTAAACCGAATGATTGTGGCTGGTTGACGTCATTCATTTAAATGAGACAAAGAAGTTTGTCAAACAAAGCCACTTGCTACAATTTTCGTTTCGACCCTTGATTACTTACTTTACTATTTAAGTTGGAACATAATTGAAAAAAAAACAATGATGTTTAACTGAAATTTCCTGATTTTCAGGTATCAACAGGTTTCACTGAAAAAAGAAATGCTTTGAAACAATCTGAGCAAGGAACACGATTTGCAGGATATAGTTGGTGAACCTTCGGAGAAAATTTCTAGAGACAGTAGAGTTCAAGGAAGATATCTTGAAAATAACAAATCTGTTAAGGAGAGCATAAATTCTGAAGAATATTATGATGAAGTTTCAAGCGAAGTTCAAGGAGGAAATCCCATATACTATTTCATACGACTTTAACTGGATTTCTGAGCAAATTTTAAGGTGATCTCAACATCATCTTACTGAATACGCGTGTGTTTACCGCTTCGGCCCTATGGGCCCTGATGGAATGTCTTGGATTCGATATTTGCTAACAAGCTTTAAAGGCACAAATCGGACGAATAACAGTAAACCACAGTGGTTTTCCTTATTTACGAGAGGACAAAAATAAGCACGATCCGATTCGTTAATATACTAATTTTATGAAATTTGTGCTCTTGAGAAGCGTCGACCATTCTAGCAGAAACGCTGAGATTATGTGGGGTTTCAGTGGAAAAATATTTTGTGGAGGTTTTGAGAACCGCAATAAAACCATAATCTTTTTATATCGATTTTATGGGAGTTTGAAGGACTTTTTGTTATCTATTTGATTAAAAAATGTCACTAGGATGAAACATTTAAGAAAGTTTTTGGGATGAATCTAAAATTATTTGATTTAAGACCAATAAGTCTTGTAGATATTTTGAGAACCGTCATAAAACCATAAACCTTTTATTTTTGTTTTATAGTGGTTCTTAGAACCTTTACTAGTCAATTTGACTGAAACATGTTACGTGGGATCTTATTGACGAACTGATGGCGAAACTATGTTGAGTTTCAAACTTAGAAAACAAACTTTCAAAAAAAAAAATGTAAAGCCATTTTAAAACCAAGGTGATTTTTTTTTCTTTATGGGGGATATAAACTTTCTTCGAAACTATTCGGTTTATAAAGGATATTATGAATAAAAAGGTCAAAACTTTGTTTTGAATAAATAATCGGCAAAAGATTTACTACAAAATAGGGAGTTGTGCTATGATCTTTATTACGTAATTTTAATCATGTTTTGTATAAATTAAACAAGTAAAACAAAATGTTGGAATAATCTTGGTGTTTCAAGTTTTGTTGTGTTTTTGTGCTTCCCATTTTTTCCGAGTCGATTCCAGAGAATCAAAATGCAAGTCATGTGAGCCTCTGAATACGAAAGATTATGACGTTGCATGTTTGCTTCCGCATATTGGTTCAAGCCAGGTTCAAGCTAGTATCTCGACTCGATTCAATACTGTTTTTAATGCCATACTTTTTTCCATACCCTTACAACTTACATACATCAAGACGACGTCGATTCCGAAAGATGATCAAATCACCGTCATGCGATGAAGTTCCGATGTGCCTTAACGTTTATGTAGTATGGTAGTGGAAAAAAAGTCTAGGAAAAAACTACATCAATGCAAAATGTGTTCTTTCTCGGCTCATATATGTAGAGAAAAAATCAATTCAGCAAACGTTTGCACACCCGTCTCCAAGCAAGACAAAAAAGGAAACATCCCGGAAGCGTAGGTTTATTAGCTTTGGACGAAGATTTTTGCAATAACTGATAAACTAATAGTCATAAAATAAACTAAAATTGTTCGAATGCAAAAATTTTATATTTTTAAAACAAAAAGAACAGAAATGGGAATTGCACTCCTAATATGATGCATAATCTTCATGGGATTTAACATTATAACCTCTAGTGTTTCATTTGAAAAAATGGTTCATTTTACGGAGTTTTGCAAAACATTGGACCAAATATAGGGTGACAAGGGGTATTATCGGCAGGTTGGTTCTCTTCGTCATGGGGGGTTTTTGTCAGCCAAATTGCCTGAAACTTGGCCATATAATTCAACTTAGTCGGGAAGGATTGAAGACCAACTCTGAGCTCAATAGGTTTCAAAAAACCCCCAAAGACGAAGAGAACAAAACGGCTGAGAATAGGTAGTTTCCCCTAAATAAAATAAATAAATATAAAATTCTTCAGAGAATTCACATTTGCGGAAGTAATTTTCAGTTTTAAATTTTGCATATAACAGGGCCGGTAGCAAGTCACTTTTTAGTGACTTAGTCACTTTTTTTGGGTTGGTCACTAAAAAGTCTCTTTTTTCAAGGTCAGGTCACTAAAGTCACTATTTTCACCAAAAAAGTAACTTTTTCAACTTTTTTGGGAAATTGATAAAATACGGATTGAAAAATATTCAAAAATGTTAAACCATCAAATGATGCCACATTAAAAAAATCAAATTTTCCCTATACAAACCGTTCCACACAAAAAAAATCGCTTCGCAACTACTTTTATGTCTTTCTTTAGGATCCATGGGAGACATTGAAAGAAAATTGGCTACTACTTGCTCCTATCCTGCAATTTCAATCAAGTTGTCGGCGATGATAGAAATATTCCAACATAAAATTACCATAATAGCCATTAAATACCTCTGAGGAAACATTTGGTCATCATGACCGCTTTTCTCGGTAGATCAATTACTGCAGAATCTAAATCTGGAATTAGATTTCTTAGTGAAGCGTGTTTTTACGGATTGGAATCCATTTTGTAGACTGGAACAGCCATCTTCATGTACAGATAAACGCCCAAAAGTAAGCAATGCCCTTGTAATTTCATAGTGTTGAAACTGTTGTGTTAAAATTTTTTACTTAAATCTTTACAACACCTCAAATAATGAGAGTGAACCATGCACGGCCTTGAATAATATTTAAAGACCATTACAGCGCTTTGCGGACCTCTTAATTCCTTCGCAGACATTATTACATTACGGACATTACGGACCTTCACAGACCTGCACAAGCACTGGTTGTTTTGTGGACTGGACATATACCATGTACCATGTATACAGTTCAATATAATACTCCATTTACTTGTTAGAAGGGTCATTGGTCTAGGGCAAAGGTTCCCAAACTTTCAGGTCGCGCGACCCCCTTTTGTCAGCAGACGTAGTTCTCGCGACCCCCCATAGAAATTCCCTCATTTATTGTCTGTTACAGTAAAATATTTTACTTTCCCTCGCGACCCCCTGAATGAAGGCCGGCGACCCTCCTAGGGGGTCGCGACCCACAGTTTGGGAAACCATGGTCTAGGGCGTATAGAATAGTCATTCGTATAATACAAGTTTTGCTTGTAGATCCTGCACCTACATTTCATGGAGTTTTGGGACGACCTAGATCAGTGCTTCCCAAACTGTGCGCCGCGGCGCCCTGGTGCGCCGCGAACCACTCCCAGGTGCGCCGCAGTTTTTTGAGTTGTGACGAAACAAACAAAAATAAACTCTTTATTTGTATTGCGGAACACCTTCAATTTTGTTTTGTTCAGTAAAACTAGTGTCGCCACATTTTTTTTTTTAATCTTTCCCTGAGTCTTCGATTGTTCCATAGGATTTCTGGTATCCTTTTTAAACTTATCAATTGACACAAAATTTTAAAATGTTTAAATTTTAAGCTATTAAAATTGTTAAATGCTTTAGCTTTTTAAGGGTCTGTGTCAATTGGCGAATTAAAATTAATTTTTACTTAAATTTTTCAGTTCAACACTTAAACTTGACAGTTTTCCTAAGGAAATAATTATCGAACTGTCAAGTTTAAGTGAAAATTAATTTTAATTCGCCAATTGACACAGACCCTAAGAACCTTATTTGCGTTCTTTTCAGAATAATTACATGGTCTTCGGGACAGCTAGCGGCATGCAGGTTGGCCGTTGTGACATTGTGAAGAGCTAGCTTTAACCTTTTTGAACCGGACTGTTTCATCAGTACTGCCGCAACCTCACTTAACTTTGAATAAGTTTGCCATGCTCGGTTCCATCACTATATGGCCACTCCAGCCTTAAAGGGTAAAGTCGAAAATTATGAAACTAAAAATTTCAATCAAAGTCCACCTGACAGGTTCTTCAAAATCTCTTCATGTGCCGAAATTTTCCAAAATAAATAAAAGTGTTTGAAAGTGTTGCTTTGCGATTTCCGTAAAAATTGAAACTTTTGTCATGTTTTGTGAAGTCATTTTATTTCAATTGGAATTATTTAATTATTGCAAACGCTTTAGAATTTTTGGCAGTTTGTATTACCTGTACATCTGAGTTTTTTGCTCTTGATGAAATCAACATGATTTTTGAAATCTTACAAACATCTTCGAGATAGTTTATTTAAAAAAAAGTTTTTCAAATTTTCTCTGAATTCTAAGAAAACATGATATTAGAAGTGTTTCGCGATTTTGCCATTGACATTTTAAAATGAAAGCTGTTTATAATTTAAAAAAAAAACCTTTTTAAAATCTTTGGTGCGCCGCGACATTTTTGGAAATTTTAAAGGGCGCCGCGATAGCAAAAAGTTTGGGAACCTCTGACCTAGATCATATGTAGAACTAAAAGTAGTAAAACTGTTATAGAAATCTTTAAAACATATGCCTTAAAAAAGAACATCAATGGAATCCAATCACTGTACGTGTGTCTCGAAACAACTTTTATATATATTGGAAGACTGAATTCCATAAAGTTTGGAGAGTTTTATAAACTAACGCAAACATATTTTGTATGGGGCCGCCCCATGATGCGTCGATGAGAGTGCAAGCCTAATAGCAAGTCGCTATTTAGTGGCTTGGTCATTATTTTAAGTCCCCAAATAAAATTAACAACTTCTCCCAGAATGCTTGTATTTTATGAAAATTAAACCAGAAACTATGAGACAATTCAAATAAATTAGTAAATATGGGACATTTTGAAGAAATTAAGAGTTCTATTACATTTTCATAGGCCATTAAAAAAAACCGTTGTTTTCTTCTTGTAATTTTTCTGAAAATTTCCAAGGGGGTAGAGAAATATTTCAAGTATTACATCAAAACTACTTAATTATTTTCTGTTATTCATTTTATTTTATTTTGAGAGAATTTTTGCAAAAATATTCTACAAATCATATTTGTAAAATTCTTATTTAAATCCATTCGCACATTTTTAAGCATTTGTCTATCTAAGTTTCCATCAAGGTGAAATTCATGACAGAAAACATCCAACAAGTTTTCCAAGAGTTTCATAATTTATTTATTTTTTCTTGACAGAATTTTCATGCCATGCTCATCTAGCTCTGCACAATGTATTCTATAAAATTGTAAATACATGCAGCTTTGTACAATTTTAGGAATGGAAGATGAAAGTTTTTCTTGAACATTTTCATTATGCGAGTTACCGCATGCGAGTTACAGGGTTTTCTGAATCAATTTCGTTCTATAATGTTTCCTCACTAAGCATATTTTTGTGCCAAAAGTCACTATTTAGCCACTTTTTTTTGCCATCTGAAAGTCACTATTTGGTCACTATTTCATAGATTTTGGTCACTAAAATAACTATTTTGACCATCAGTTCCTGCTACCAGCCCTGATATAAGTGTTTCCATGAAAACCATTCCTCTGTTTTACCAAAATGAATCAGTTTGTTGTATGCCATGATGTGTATTCCGAGGCCGCATTAAATAGGTTACCATTCCTTACACGGGAGCACAACACAGCATCTTCGCAAGTGCGCTGTTGCAGCTCAGCTAGGAACGGCAACGATTGACGACACGTTGTCTAGGACAACCGGCAACCGGTCGATGGCCCAGTCAACCATCGAATCCAAATTTGAAATCTGTCCAATTGCTGTCGCCATTATTACCGGATCCACAGTACGAGAACGTTCAGTAATGGACAGAATATGATAATGACGACGATAGGAAAACGTGGAGAGCCACGTGTGTAGCCCGCGGAGCCTTGCTATGGCCCGTGGCCAGCAATGATCCGGTCGAAACCTTGCCGAGTGCCGGCGACGATGTTTTGAATTCCAAATTGTTGCAAGGATCCACGAAATTCCGTATAATGAACAGAGACGGAGACAAGGCAATTTGGAGTTGAATCGGTACGCGAGTAGAATTGCCTTGATCCGTCGTATGACATATGTCCAGGTCCACTCAGAACAAGCGAGCTGCGCCATTGTTTCCATTAGCAGTGAGTGTAGTTTTCCCATATTTATCTCCAAGTCATTACAATTTCATACGAGTGCGGTCGGTCGGTGCGGTGGGTATAAGGCACAATCTGCAATCTTTTCCCCACGATTATAGGAATCGTGCACACTGGAAAAGCCTTGTTTATGGCCTTCAGATGATTTTAACAATCACGTACGGTACAATGCGGTGTATATCTGACTAAACAACAAGAATGCATTGCAAAAATGCAGCGTGAATTTAACTGAATCGAGATTGCTTGGTGATTTACTTTGCCAAGCTTCCATAACGGAAAATTCAACTATGAAAAATCATGCTGTAAAATCTTAACTGAAACATCAAGATTTTCTATGTTTCAAGGTATAGATGAAGCCTGCCGTAATAAAGATCGCAATACGCACGTCTATCAAAACACGTTATAAAAATGACTCATTAAATCAAACGAATGGGGATCTTCCCTCGTATCAAAACACTTCCGTCGTGCGTACGTCACATTTGCGTATGACTAATTCCACGTTAAACTATTACCCTAAACAAGCAAAACTTTACTCATCGCATTCCTAGACGCACCTTTCCCCAGAGCTATGGGGCAATTCCGCCTCTCTTGAATCTTATCGCATCGAAGCGTCGTCGCAGTGGTCGTCATTGGCTCAAGCGCGCGTTTCGTCGCCGCCGCCGACGCCAACACCGACGACGCCACCAACAACGCCGATATACGGTCTGCTATCGCAGCTGTTTTGGCTTATCGTTATCGTATTCCACCCACCCACGAGCCAACAACACAGCCCACAATCCAATATGATGTTTGCTCTCATGTGCAATTTGTACTGCACTGCACTGCTCTGCCACCATGCCGCGGCTACGAACACTCGAGCTTTTCAGATCTTTTAATCCCATATATCACTGCGCTATGGAGGACGTAGCACAAATTAATTGGAGGGTACTGCTTTGGAAAATCCCGTGGAAACGACATTTTACCCTATTAAAGCAACCCTACCCGGTAATGGAAAAGAAGAGCGACTGTGCGCAGCAGAACGTACGCAAATTCATCTGCCGGGCACGTGATTCAACAATTTTTTACGGATAGGTTCAATAGGTACCACACACCGCCTGTTTCATATTTGATCCTCTGCGAACTGAGCGGTGAAACAAGATTCAACCCTATCGCTTCATTCATATGGCAAAACTCTCAATTTTCTACGACAACACCGGGCGGTGGTGTTACATGTGAGTTTTCAAGCAAATATCGTTTAGTACCCAACTGCATGATAGTTGAAAGAAAATTACTTAAAATATGCTAAACCTAATCAAAAAAACGTGTGATCAATTTCGACCCGAAGATCAATTTGACCCGGTTCACGGTACAAATTTTAGCTCGATTGGTTAATCTTTCGCGAAGTTTGAATCGTTCTGGTAAAACACTATGATATCTCGGTAACCAGAGTGAACCGAATTGAATGAAATTTTGAACGTTTATCAACCATATATTGATACGATATTGACGACAAATTACTAAATGTGTTCTTCCTTTAATCAAAATAGGCTCTAATGTATCTTATTATAGATATCTTGAGAACAGAAGCAGAAAATCTTTAGATATCGAAACTTAAATGTAATGACATTGATGTAAAAAAAATATTTTTTTTGAGAAAGATCCAAATAGTGTCAATCCATCATAACTTTTTTCAACGTTCAAAATTTCATTCAATTCGGCTCATTGGTTTCCCAGATATGACAGTTCAAAAATTCAGACGCGAATGACCAAAGTGGTTAAAGCGTCTATAAACAAAAAAAAAGTTCAAAAATAAGTTGTCTAAAAAATAGTGAAAAGTTACAGCACGTTGAACTTTTTTGTGAGAGAAAAAAAGTTGCCTGTCCCTAACATTTCGGCCACCCCCTGTATATATCTGACGACAGACACCCACGAACGCCTTCTTTTGAACCCTGCCCGCCATCACATCTCACTATCACAAATGGCAGTCGTAAAAGGTGGAAATTTGATTGCTCACGCGCGCCGTAACAATATTACCTACAACCCAACCGCGTCACCAGCACATTCCGCCATCAAAATTAGGGTAGGGTAATTCATTCTCATGTAGAAATGGTCACACAAAAATAAGAGGTGGCCTTGCCTAGGTTTGATTCTAAAACAAAATAAAAATAAAATAAAATAAAATAAAATGTTCCAGAAATTTCATCATTCATGGTCTTGTCACGGTCGCCATGTAATGTCTTGCCTTAGGTTCTCGTTATGAATCGAAATAATTCACACAGAGTAGTTTGGGATGCGAATGATCAATATATTTTTTTTAAGTGCCCCAATAAAATATTGCACAATGAGACAGTTAATTGTGATAAAAAATATAAGAAAGCTCGGAAATTTTCTTTCCTCCCATAGTACTCTTGAATAGTCGGCGAGCACGCAACTTTTTCGTTGGTAATTTTGCCGATGGCCTCCAATGTTTTCAGATCAAATACTCAGCTATTTGCACTGATAATAAACAACGTTGTGCTTATATTCAGTAAAACGTTGCCAAAATTCAGCAAGAGTTTGGCCACCCTAATCAGTTGATGCTGTTTGCTCGATGTCGTGGTCGCGCCAACCCGTTATGATGTGTAACTGATAGCGTCGTCACCGTTGTCACTTGGCGTGCGGATCGACCGATTGTTACCGGCGGCGCGAGAGGGCGGATCCGGAGGTTAGCCACCCCGCCAGAATACGAAGATGGCGTAGGATTTGCACTTCCCGGTGTAGTCACGCACGCTTTGCTCCTCTGCCCACTGACTGACTGTGAGCTTGCGACATGCAAATCAAATCATCTTAAAAATGTGGCAACCGTTGTTGTTCGTGACTGGATTGTTAGGAGAGGTGATTTTTAGATACTCATAGAGACATCCAGTTCGTCCGGACTGGCTGGCATGGGATTGTGATTTGTCTCGATCTCCAGTCAGGTAAAACCGACAAGGGAGAAAAGCTTTCCAAGCGTTGATTCGGCTGTTTTATTTTTAGCAATGCGTTGGCAAAAATAAGTTTAAGAGCAAAAACCAATATGTAACAACACAAAGAATAGAATAGGGGAAGAAAAATTTAAATATGTAGCGACTGAACATATATATAAGGAAAATTGAGATGTATTTGTGGCTTAGGGTAGAAATATACTTCGTCAAATGCGCTAATTCCCGTCATATACATCGGAAAATAGCTAAAAATTATATATATTCCAACTTACCTTTGCCATTTGATGAGTCATTGGCAAAAATAAGCTGGAATATCTGTAATTTTTGGCTATTTTTCTACTAATATGACGGGGATTAGCTATATAGCCACAAATTCGAAAAAAAATGGTAGCAAAATTATGTAGACAATCGATAACCAGACCCTATAGCACTGGAAATCGAAAAATTACGGTAAATTTTACGTTGCAATTGCACTTCACTTACGAGTTGACAATTTTCTTCGTTTTGTGTATGCCGAAGGCAACCGCACCAAAGCAGCAGCTGGCTGAATTCGTTCTTCATCACCGTTCAATCTTCATTTCGTCAGATTCACTTATTGAACCAATTCACCAATATTGAACCTTCAATTCACACCCCACAAAAGCTCTGTCTCACTTCAAACTTGAATTTAACCGCTGCAGAATGCAGCAAAAGCTGTTCAAATAATTAAATAAATCACTTTTTATCCGTCGGTAAAGTGTACACAACAAGCTGTCCTCGTCTAGGGTGTATGTCAGCATATGTGTAAGTGCATTTTCTGCATACGAAACATCGTATTTCACACCCACAGAGAAAGATTTCTTCGTTGCACTGTATGCACTGGTGGGTGAAAATATCAATTGAAATATTTTGGGCATTTTTTTCTTATCTGTATTATCGTGATTTTTAGGCCTTTGCTAGTTCATCTCGGGACCCACGTTTTACTTCCCTTCCGAAGGAAGAACTTACATTTCGCAAGTTTGTCGGGAGTGGGATTCGATCCCTGGTCCTCGGCGTGATAGTCAAGTGTTCTAACCATCACACCCGGTCCGCTCCACATTTTGGTCATTATTCAGAAATTACGTCTATCTCAAATGAAAAGCTTTCTACTCAAAAGAACTCCGAACATATGATTTGATTTGGATTGTGAAGAATTTGACCGACTGCGGTCAAATCACAATTTTTGACCATCCTATTTACCATAGTGCTACGTAGAAGGTGTGCCGGGATTTGAATTCAGGTTGTGCCCGAAATAGAAGTGGACTTGACGGAAAAAGAATACGAGGGACAATTATTCAATCTCATTATTTTGGTGAAATTATAGTTGTTTCACAATATTCTTACATGATATGAAAGCTAATTTATGAATTAGTAAATGATACCAGATTGGCCATGAGGCATTAGGCGAGATGCAAAAATAAACTCGATAAATGTTAATCGTTGCTAAGTTAGACGGAAATTAGATAAAAAACACCTTTTGAATGAGTTTCCAACGAAATTTTTGAATAGACTAAATGGAATGTAACAGTAACTGTTCTGCGAGTTCTGCCAAAATGTTCGGCAAACTTTGTATCAAATGGGTTTCTCCATCATTGTCTCTCGAGATAACATCAAGAGGGCTTTATATCCATTTTTGCAACCTGGGATTCGTTCGAGTTTTTTTATGCTGCTTTCCCGACTTTTGAAAGTTGTTTCTGAGACAGAAATACAGATGTTTCCTTGAGGATTTTAGCAGGTGCTTATCATTGGGTGTATATAGGTTTTCTAGGAAATCCTTCCAAAATTTATCCTAAGTTGCTTCAAAAAATTATCTTAGCAGTTTTCCGGGATGGCTTTTTGACTGCTGTTCCCTCCTTGAGTTCCTCTTTAAAATTGCTCAGTTTCCTCCCAGGATTACTCCCAGACTTTTTATTTACAAGATATGATAATGTTTCTCAGGATTTCTATAGAAGTTCCTCTCGATGTTTCTCCAACACGCCTTTGCGGAGTTTCTCAAAAGATTTACCCTGCATTTCACCCGATGTTCATCACATCCGGAAACTCATCACAAAGAACTTCGTAGGTTATCCAGGAAACAAGCTCCTGCAAATTCCTGCAAGAAAATGGATGGAGTTCGATGGAGCCACCATTGAAGAAATCCCAAAAGGAACACCTGGAGTCTTGGGATAATTTACGATAGGGAACAACTTTGGGAGTAATCTCGGATTAAGAAAATCTCAGGAGATTCGCTATAAGAAATCTTGTAAACAACTAGGGGGAAAAGCCTACAGAAACCTCTAAAAGAAACCGTAAAGAAAAACTGCTGCAAAAATATCGTAAAAATCCCGGGAAATTTCAGTAATACACCCGCTGAGAAATTCCAAAAGAAACTCCGGAAGAAACCGTGGCAAAAATCTTGTGAGAAAGTTCAGGGGATAATTCCAGTAAAATTCTGAGAGACTCCACAGGAGAAACCGGTGAAAAGCTTCTAAGAGAAACCTTGGAAGAATCTCCGATAGAAACCTCACTGAAAACTCCAGGATAAATCGCGCGAGAAGAAGAAGAAGAATAAATCCCTGAAGATCCTGGAAAAACTCCGGGAGAAAGTTCACGAAATTTTCTTGAAGGACGTCGGTAGTATTCCGGGTAAAACTCCTGTGAAATACACTTGAAGAAATCCTCGGAGGATCTCTTCAGAAATAACTCCAGTAGTAACTCTGGGGGAAATCTAGGGAAGATCTACAGGGGAAGTCGCAAGAGGAACATTGAAATCCAAGGTAAATCCCGAAAAACTCTCTGAATGAAAAGAAATTTCGCTAAAAATTCGGCAAAACTGTTTGAAAGCCCTCCTGGAAAGCCACTGAGAGAAATACTACCCCGTTGTTGGGTCAATATATCTCTTTTAAATTGTCTACAACATCGTTAGGTGAAGAGAGGGAGAGCAATCTAATTTTGGGTTAATTTTACCCAAAAAGATTCAAACGCAGAATCCTAACTACCGGCGTTGGGGGTGGGAATGGGTCAAAAATGCATACTTTCACATACATTGTTCAATAACGTTTGCTTCTTTGCATGAAAAAGTTCTTTGATCACTGGAATGTGATCTTTGGTATTGCATGCTTAAATTGTTTGGAGTTCGTCAATTCTCCTTAAAACTACAAGTGTATGAAAATTGACCCATTCTCACCCCTTCGAGGGGGTGACTGTGGGTCAAGGGAAACGAATTTGTTCCGCATTAACAACAAAGTAAAAATATATTATGAGATGCCTATGAGTTTGAGATTTTAAAAAGTATCAATTCACCTAAAAGTGTGAAGCTTCATCGAACCTTTAAAGAGGCATTTTTAAAAAGGACTTATTTTTAAGATTTTTTCGATGATTTATCAAAAATTAACTAAAACTTTTCGACAAAAACTGCTGGCAATTACGAGGATGGCACCATAAAGTTTTTGATTCGATCGCAATATTTGATGATATATTTCAGAT
Organism: Aedes albopictus; assembly: GCF_035046485.1. Taxonomy (NCBI): domain Eukaryota; kingdom Metazoa; phylum Arthropoda; class Insecta; order Diptera; family Culicidae; genus Aedes; species Aedes albopictus. The sequence continues at coordinate 71,623,416 of NC_085137.1, forward strand.
AATGTTTTGACTCAATCTCGCCCCTCTGACCCATTGTCACCCCCAACGGCGGTACGGTTTTTTTGTTTTGATTGTGGAAAAAGCACACCATGTGCTATTCGGAACTACGACGGTGATTTTGTTTGCGGTTTTCCGTAAGAAAATGAAGGAGGGAAGTACATAAAACCTCTAGTAGCAACAACGGTTGTCGAACTAACATTCCTTCCCTTCCCCGGTTGACCATACGGACGTGTCCAGCGCCATTATTGACCCAATAATGTTTGAATTCTGGGGGCCCAGATAGCCGAGGCGGTAAACGCACGGGTATTCAGCATGACCATGCTGAGGGTGACGGGTTCGATTCCCGGTCGGTCCAGGATCTTTTCGTAAAGGAAATTTCCTTGACTTCCTTGGGCATAGAGTATCTTCGTGCCTGCCACACGATATACACATGCAAAATGGTCATTGGCAGAGGAAGCTCTCAGTTAATAACTGTGGAAGTGCTCATAGAACACTAAGCTGAGAAGCAGGCTTTGTCCCAGTGAGGACGTTACGCCAAGAAGAGGAGAGGAATGTTTGAATTCTCGAAACGTGTACGTGAAATTTTGCTAGCTCGGGTCAATCACGGAGTAGCAACTACGAAGTGTACGGTCACCAATGCTCATGCTCGCTCATACGTTCTTAAGAAACCCCGTAAGAAAAAACAGCGTGTCCAGCTTCATCTTCCTTCATAGTTATGAACAGTAGGATCGACTTCAGTTCTACGCCAGACGTCAATTGCCTCTAAGCTAATAATAAGTGCCCGTATAGCAAATTGAGAGTTGTGGTTTCGATACCCACCGGAACACGTTTATTTATAGGTGGCTCCAGAGAGGAGCGGACCTGGTGTACCAGTCTTGTGCATTATCACCATTATAACACAAAAAAGCCGCAACATCAACATTGCCCTTCTTCCTCCATCAACGCTAGAGCCGACCGTCTCTATGTCGCTAACGAACACATTCGAGACGAACGCATTGATACGGTGGCTGCCGCCGTCACGCTCTTTCTTTGCATATCTCCTGGACAGCCGAACGCTTGTTAACGGTCGTTCCGACGCAGAGCTATGCCACTCACTGCTGGGTTACTCTCATCTGAAAGGGCCAGGATGAAGGTCAATTTGTTAAGTAGTATTGAATGGCGCAACAAACACAAACATAGCACGCCCTATGAATATGAATGCAAGGCGTAGAACAAAACAGCACAACCCTGGTTAGAGCACGTGACTATCATGCTGACGACCTGAGATCTAATCCCACTCCCGAAAAACTCGCAAATGGTGAATTCTTTTTTTAGAAGGAAAGTAAAGCGTGGTAGATGGCTCCATTTTCACCATTAACTCGTGCTGATCTCCCACCAGAAAATAGACCAGAGATTAAGTCAAGAAATTAATTAGAAGATGATCCAGAAATTCTATCAGAAACTTTTCCAGGATAAGGTCACTCGAAGCATATATTGCTGTGTGCATTCAAAATGCAAATATCAAATGCGGGAGCACCAAATGCGGTAAGATTTTCTAACAAGTAACCCGATGTCAGTGGGAGCTTTCGAATCCTAGGTTGGCGGTGATATTGACTATGGATGCTACGTTGCCTTTGGTAACATATGTTACCGCGTTTGAAGCGCATTTGGGCACCGTTTGCATCTTGAACGCACACAGCAATATCTTCACTAGTGGTAGGAAATGCCATAAAAATGTCATTGTGTTATTCGCATATATCATTGCACCTAGTGAAAAATGATTACACTAGTTCACAAAATAAAACGAAAGTCGTGAACTTCTGTCAGCGACCAAAATTTTTTAAGCACAATTCAGCGCTGATTTTGAAACGGTGCTTCAAAAAATTTTAAGTAGAGCAGTTTTTGAGTTTTAGCTCAATATCGAGTTTTACAACTTTTCCAAATATGAAATTTACTAAAACTCAAATATCTTGAGATTTGTTCAACCAATTTTAAATATTTTTCCATAAAAATAAAGCTGAATACAATAGCATTCGATCATCTGAATGCAGGTTCTGCGTCAGATAGATAAAATTCAAGATATTAACGAGTTTTAGGGACGATCTCCTTAAATTTTAGCAAAATTTCCAAAAAATATATGAAGAACTGTATATTAATATATATAAGAAAAAACAATCTAAAAATTCTTTCTCAACGTTTGTGAAGGCGAGTTACAGTAAAAAATTCCGCTCAATCGGAGCATTCATTACGGATAATTAGATGTGTGAAGTGAGCGACTCTGCTTAAGAATAGAAAAAAACCAGATTAATCCACCTAGTGGTGATAGTGCCTTTCTCGTCGAATATGTACTCATGAACTTTTCGTCAACGTTAGCCAAAATGTTCCTGAATCCTGAAAACACTTCATATAGAAAAGCAACAAATTTAACAAAGCTATCATCGATTTTCGAAACTTATTGATGATACATATTCCAATGTAATGTTCAACAGCAAAACAGAGCTGAAAAATATCAGCCCTCTCAGTTGACTGCTTGACCACCTTAACCCTAGTCGTGTACTGGAGTCATCATGACCCCATTCCATCCACTACGGCAGCGGGGTGAGCGTCAGCTAATGCATGATGAAGGCTAACTTTATTCACAATCACAGATCACTTTGTGATCTTCGCCAATGTTTATTTCAGCACACTTTAGGCTATGTTTTATTATCATTGGGTACATGATTCATGTGAATTTTGACCTTACTACGAGAAAATGCAGAAAATGTAAATTTTCCATTCATATTTTAATCGCAATAAAAAGAGTGAGGGCTCAACCAGCCGCACCGAAATTGTGAGCTATAATTTTAGAAGCATAAGGAGATTGAAGATTGAAAAACTGGATAAGGTGTTGATGCGATTAAATTATATTTTTTCCATAAAACGTTGATCCATCGTACTATACATTTTCACCGCAGGAATCTGAAATGGTGTGATTTGAAGAGATCGCTTTGGTCACGATTTTGTTCTCTTGCACATATGAAGACTTTGACCATTTCTTCACTTACATAATCTTACCCAACGTTTAAATGCTATCACAAAAGCCACAATTTGATTTATCGCTTTGACCTTTAAGGCTGATACAAATTATATTTTGACTTTTTGTCTTTCCCCCCCTTCAAAACATTTTGGCTGGATTTTGCATTTTGAGGGGGCATTTGAAAAAATATTTATCAATATTTCGGGGTTTGGTGAAAATTCTTCAACAAATCCGATGAGTTTTAAATATTTTTCAGATTAAATGCTTTATTATTTTTATCCCCCCCCCCCTCGACCAGCCAAAGAGTGGTGGGACAAAAAGTTAAATAAATATTTGTAACGGCCTAAATTCCGCTATTTGATGTGCAGCTTGCATGGGTTTTGTTAAATTTTACGTTTAGCCTCTTCCGGCGGCACACCTGGAACCGATTCCGGTTGCCTCAAATATGGTCTGAGATTATGTTTTTGTCAACTGTTCATCGGGTTATCTGAAAAGCCGAAAATTAATGTGATCTGAGGCTATTTTCCTGCTAACCGTTCGGCAAATTTTTGAAAAAGTCGCGATTTTATGTATCGCATGCATGTCGTATTCCGGGTAATTAAAACCATATTAGCCAGGACTTTGATTTCGGATATAGCATTGAAAAAGCGAACATCTCACAATCCAATTCTTTAATCGTAGCAACAGACAACTGCTCTGCTGTACGTATCGATCACAACTCCCTAAAACTACACACAATTTATTTTGATCCACATACAAAAGGTGATAATATTGGTTCATCTAGAGATGCTCAGTTTGCTGCCCAACATGCATGATTTTGGTTCACTTCTATTAAATCACTTCCGATGGAACACCCGCAACCGATTCCGAAATATTATTACAAGTTCTAGATGTGGCCCGAGACTGGCCAAGTTCGCAGGGGTTGACGGTATTAAAGTGAAGGAGTTTCATTTTGATTATTGTAATGTATTTAGTGTTCTCTAGTGAAACATATCACCTTTTTAACACTTTAATGCGCCTCCAACGGTTCATCACGAACCGGCTGCTGCAGATGGAGTATGGCTGATCATATGCATCAGACATGCTCGATAAACATGGAGGATCCGCCGGGGCTCATTAGAGTCTATTCCCAAGCAATAGTTCCAAGTCGGTTGGATTTGAGAAGGTTTTGATGATCGTTACAAATCCTAATAAAAGTATTATAGGATTTGTGACAGGTTTTGGAACCTTTTACAGCCAGCTGACTTCAAAATGTTGTTTGGGCTCTATTTCCCACGTTTCTCGGTTGATTTTGATTAGTAATTTATTGATGTCATAGTCGCTTTTTCGAATGTTTACAATATTAGTTGGTCATATTTTCTTTAAATAAATCAATTAAAATCGACCGAAGAACTAATAGTGGGAAGGAGATTTGCAGCACTTAATTGTGCTGATAGATTCGAAGCTAACGTGCGAACACTTGAACGCATTGTTGACGTCAATGCGTTCGACGAGACATTTTGGACAAAAACTGACTGCTTTTATTAACTGAACAACGTTACATGTGTATGATTAGGTTGACATTTCTAGGCTACACTTGAGAAAATGACATGGTTTATCTAGGTAGGACCGATAGGACAATTGAACGAATTCGAATATTTTTCATATTTATTGTGGGATGAATACATAATAGACAAGCAATCTTTATTATTTTAAAATTTTATTGCAATCAACTGACCAATTTGGCGTATGTTTATCTCTTAGATGGTATTATGACACAACAGAAAAATAAGAGAAGTTCAGTTACATGTTTCTGTGGGTTTTGGACCGATGACAATGTAAGGACACAAAAGATGAACACAGAGAAATAGGAAACGATTAGCGAAATCAAGAAAACAATTTAACACAGGATCGACTATATTTTAACATACGGGGTTCGACTGATTCGATGAGATAAAAAAAACAAACATACGACAACTGACTTAACGTGACCATTACACTACATAGGCAATTCCTGACTGACTGACCAATTGAAAACTTGCCAATCTTCTACCGTAACTTTCTGAGACAGTTTGCAACAGTGTCTTAATGAATGTCATTTTCTGCGTACGTCTGGCAAACTGCTTCTGAAAGATTACGTACTCTTTTCGTATCTTCAGGTCTAATGTAGAGGTTTCAACTCTATTCAGAGTGCAGCTAGAAACCTAGCAAAAATATGTATATATATTTTTTTCCGCGCGAGATAATGGCGGACGCGATCGATTATGCTGCGATGCTCATCACTTACAGACACAGGAACAACACAATACTAAACACTAAACACCCGCGTATCTATTGTTTTTGCTCCCGCGCGAGACAGTGGCGAACGCGATCGATAATGCTGCGATACTCATCAAATACAGGAGCAATGCATGCACAGCATCGAATAACACAATACTCTTGATTAGCTTTTCAACGCGGTCCGGCATACAAAAACACATAGTGAAAACGGCAATAAATGGGAAACTTTTATTAAAACTATTTTTGTTCAACGCAGGCCAAAACAGTGTCGACTTGGGCCACGATATGCCTACGTACTTCTGTGTGTTGAAACAAAAATAGAGGCTCATAGAAGCAAACGTTGGGAAAGGGTGCGGTGTAGAACATCAGCACAGTGTGCTACCGCCGTAATCACTATGAAAAAAAAAAAAAAAAAAAAAAAAAGTTCTAGATGTGGCCCGAGACTATTTTCTTATTGATCGTTCATCAGATTATCAAAAACGCCGCTATGGTTTAGTTCCCTTCTTTATTTTACTACTTCCGACGCGTTACTCGTCTTGTCACCAGTTCTGGAACACTATCGGTTCTTCCAAATATGGTCTGAGATTATTTGTTGGTTAACCGTTTTTCTTGGTACTGAATAAGTCATTGATATGTCGCATCCGCATGCATTGGTTCTCTTTTACATTTGACCATTTCTGGTGGGACACCCGTAATCGGTTCCGTAACACACTGATATGGCTTGCGTATATTTTCTTGCAACTGTTCATCATGTTGCCTAAAAGCCGTGATTTGAGCTATCGCATGCATGAGTTTGGTGTCACTTCCCTGGAACCGGTTGCGGAATACTACTGATAGTCTCTTAAATAGTCGGAGCCTATTTGCTTGCTAAAGTTTATTAGTTTATCAAAAAAGCCATGGGTTTGGTTCAATTTTATATTTAGCCGCTTCCGGAGGGAAACCCGGAACTAGTTTCGGCACTACTGACAGTTCATAATGTGGTCTTAGCCTACTTCCTCAATAACCGGTCATCAAGTTGTCGAAAAAGCCGTGATTTGATGTGCCGCATACAAAAGTTTTGTCAACTTTTATATACGGCCACTTCCGGCGGAACACCCGGAACCGGTTCCGAAACACTACCAGTTCAGATATGGTCTGAGACTGTTTTATTCCTAACTGCTCATCAGGTTATCGAAAATGCCGCAGTTTGATGTGTCGCATGCATGGATTTGGTTCACATTTATATTTGGCCACTTTCGGCGGGACATCCGGAACCGGTTCCGGAACACAACCGGTTTAGATATGGTCTGAGACTTTTTCTTGCTAACTGTCCATCGGGTTATCAAAATTGCCGCAATTTGATGTGTCGCATGCATGGATTTGGTTCACTTTTATATTTGGTCACTTCCGGCGAGACACCCGGACCGGTTCCGGAACACTACCGGTTCAGATATGGTCTGAGACTGTTTTCTTGCTAACTGTTCATCAGGTTATTCATGATTCTACACTAAAAATGATCATCAGCTGCCAGAAAAAAAAACTTCATATGCATGGTTGTAGGAGTTTCTAGTTTCTGATTCCAGCGATGCCTGCGACGGCCTGAGATGTAGGAAAGAGAGATAAGGTAAATAGACAGGAATGAAACCTTCTGCATACGAATTAGAAGCGAGCTACTATACCAATCCCATAATCGATAACTAACGTTGTTTTTGCTATCAATAAGCCGGACAAGTTATTGACATCAGTTGCAGATGACCTAAATCAGTCATTTAATGTTACGCTACCCTGAGAACGCATCAGCAGCAAGTAGCAATCACTGCGCTCCATCCAACGATGCTGTTTACTATCAACAAACGATGCAGGCCAATTCAATCGCGCGGCGGCCAACAAGACCAGACCAGACCAGACCAACGACAACAAATCGTAATTTCAATTAAATAATTTGTATCAACATCATCACCACCGCGAGGCCGGTCGTCTCGTCATCTCTATATGCTACCTTCAATTACCCATCAGCAGCGTCATGATCACCAACCAACTGTGTGCGATCATCTTGAGTGGTGGTGGTGCAACTTTGATGATTCTGTGAAAGATACATACGGCAATACGGCCGGCGGGCGGTAGCGCTGCAATTTCATTGCCAAAGCCAAACCCAGCTCACCGAGAGTCATCAAATGCAAATGAAATAAGCCTCGCGGCCGCCGCCGGTTGCTGTAACTGGCAATTGCCGGTCCGCCACTTGTTTAATGCCCATCCATTTGTAATGGCAGTTGCTTTTTGATGATCAAATGGATCGTTGACTTCTGAGGATTATTCAATCCGAGCTGGGCGGGTTTCCCTATGTCCGAATTGTTTCGAGGTGGTATTTTTTGCTTCACTGTTTGCAGGTCCAACAACAAATTTGAACAGTTTTGCAAAACAGTCATTATACAGTGCGATAAATAAGTATTAAGACAAAGCCGTTTTCCATACTGTACGGATGTTTTCCCAAATCTATAAGCAAACCAGTTTTTGGTGTGGTTAGCTATAAGCTGCAATTTAAGTTTTATTATTAACATTTCCAAATTCTCTATTTTTCCACTTACAATTTTTGGTGAAACACCTTTCGAAATTGGATCACGAATCTACACTTTGGGCCACTGTGTATTTGCCTTCTGCATGAAATTATTAAGTCTAGATTAAGGATGGTTTTTATAAGTATTTTTAACAAACATGCTAGATCTTTGCATATTTACCCTGGCTCTATCTCCACTACAGTTCAGTTGGCAATCTATTAACTCTAACGATATACTATAGTTTAGGCTCAAATTCACTTCTGAACTTTACTTTTAACTAGATTTAAGCACAGAACTATATATTTAGTAGGAATTCAATTATATTTTAGGGAAAATTAATTTCGTCAACTCTATTGGCTTTACAGCATGACTTTCGGTTTTCAATCTTTTGTTCGAGGTATCCTATCGTTTGTTGTTGTCTGGTCATCCGTTGGTCATTTTATTCTTCGCGTGGTAGTGTGTGGCTATCGGTGGCGTGGTTCGCTGATGGACCACGAGTAATTGCCTCATCGGCCACAATGCCACCGTGGAGGAGATCCGCATCGTAACACATACAAAATAATCATGTTTAGGGATCAAAATCTCTTTTTCTAGCGATTCGATTGTTATGGAGTTTTGTCTGCAACCTTAAAATAACTAGAATTTTGGCTAGAAATATAAATCATCATCCATGAAAACGTTTATATCGACTTTTCAGATTCAAATAAATATAAAGACACTTATTTCCATATAAAAATGAGTCTTAACTTGTGTTTTGTATGTCGAAGTAGCATAGCAATGCATTCGTTAACTAGGCACCGTTTGAAGTCCTTGAACTGAATGACAACTTGTTGAAACAGTCACCTGCTCAGCCGGGGTGATTCATGTAGAGGTCTGGAAGTCAGCGAGATGTTGAAAGTCACACATGATATTCGTCATCACCGGCGAGGCTGTTACGAGGCTCCGGCAATAATTAAGAGACTTCGCCGGTTCGTAGAATTCCCCACTGAACTGAATCAGCTTTATTACCGTAATAGATGTGTACTTTGCTTGCTTGATGGAGTCTCCATATCATTCTTTGAAATAGACAGTTACCTAAAGTTCAGAATTTTCTTCTCCAGAGACGACACTGACCGGACGGGCTGACTGAAGTTTGATTGCGAAAGGTTATGTTGATTTTTCAATTAAGCCTATTTTGTTCGCGAAGATGTTGTCTCTATCTCGCTTGCTTCATTCATCCAAGGCAAGCTAGCTCGCTAGGTAGGCCGGGTCGCTCTATTGCCGCGCGGAGCACTTTTTCAATTAAATTGATACAAATGGTTCTCTTTGCGAGAGGAGGCAGTACACCAGTCATCATCGCCGCCGTCGTCGTCGTAAATACGGGGGTGCTACCGAGAGTTTTAGACGCGCCCAACCGGCTGTTCTGTTGCCTCTAGATTATTTTCTCAAGATGATCGGCGAAAAAAATGGAAAACGTTATTTGAATGGGCCCCCATGTTTACGCGCTATTCGCGCGCTAGTTGATGGGGGTGAAGTGTTGTTGGCTGTTAGTGTTGGTTGGGTCACCGGCCATGGAGGGGTCGTGAACGCAATTTGTTGCGTTGATGTCTCTGCCTGCCCACCGCCACCGGCAATAACGTTGTTGGTGTAGGCCCAGCTGATTGCGCTGCTGTGAGAAGTAGGTAAATGAAATCTTGTGCCTTGCTTGAATTGTGGGAAGCGGAATAATTAGTGGCCAGATATGAAAAACGGTTCGCTTAGCGCCCGTTTGGTTAGGAAACGGTAAGTGATGGATGTAAACTGAACAAATGAAGTGAACTGTTTTGCAATAGCGAAATACCGTAGATTTTAACGATACTGTTTCATTTTTTCCATTGTTAAGACAGTCTTTGAAGATAGAAAATTAAAGAAAAAAGTTTAATATGCAACACATTCTTGTTTTGTTTTCCTGTATCATCAAGAAAATTTTAGTAAAATTTATTGTAGGGTAAATCGCCAATTGTTGCACGGCCTGAAAATTTGCCAAATATTGCACGAGTTTTCAAGCAGTACAACAATAGGTGGTTTAGTCTAGATTGCAAAGTCTTTGGCAAAAATAGTTAGCAAAACTATTAACAAAATTTAGTGTAGAATTAGCAAATGTTAAACAACACAAATAAAAAAATGTTAACAAAATAACTGATAAATTTACTGAACAAATAGTAGAGGTACCATTCCAATAGACATCCGACTGTGTTTATATTTGATTTTGAATTTCCTTTAGGGTAGTTTTTGGCGTCTCAGTCTTTTCGGGGATCAAAAACAACTAATTGTTTTCTTCTTCCAACGTTTCGATCCTTATTGGTACTTCCTCAAGGAATCTGTAATTTAATTTGTCATTTTCATTAGCTTTTACACATTAGACTACGCTTAACACATATCGACGAGCTGCAAAACGGTGAGTCGATAAGGAGAGCGTCCAATATAGCTCTGGTCCTCACAAGTTCCTACCTCATGCTTCCACTGGTCAAGCGATGACAAAGACCGCCAGCTAAGAGTTGTGTGATTAGCTGGTAGTGCAGCCTGGGCACTGTTGTCCTTCTGATTTCAGCTAGATTGAGGAAGTACGATACGAGCGTCTGTTCACCAAGGAGGTGCGGCTCAAACAGCGTCTGTTCTGGCATCCAGCGGCTGAGTAAGAAACGCTGCACCACGCCCAGCTAGATCGAAGGTGGTAGCCCCATCAGCGTGGTCGTCCCAGTGTTGGTTGGGACGTTAAACAGAACTGGCACGATGGCCCTCCGGCGAGACAGGAGTGTTGGCGTAGGCCCAATAAGCCACCCGTAAAAATCCCCATTGCGAATAACATAGGAGAAAATACGACTCGATACAATCGGCAAAGACCCACGCGACGAAATAAGGACTACGATTTTAAACTTGGAACATGGAATTGCAAGTCACTAGGTTTCGCAGGATGTGACAGGATAATCTACGACGAACTACACCCCCGCAACTTCGACATCGTGGCGTTGCAGGAACTTTGTTGGACTGGACAGAAAGTGTGGAAAAGCGGGCATCGAGCGGCTACCTTCTACCATAGCTGTGGCACCACCAATGAACTGGGAACAGGATTTATAGTGTTGGGCAAGATGCGACAACGTGTGATCGGGTGGCAGCCGATCAACGCAAGGATATGCATGTTGAGAGTTAAGGGCCGTTTCTTCAACTACAGCATCATCAACGTCCACTGCCCACACGATGGGAGACCCGATGACGAGAAAGAAGCGTTCAACGCGCAGTTAGAGCAAACATACGATGGTTGCTCGCCGCGTGTCGTGGAAATCGTTGTCGGCGAGATGAACGCGCAGGTAGGAAGGGAGGAAATGTACAGACCGGTAATCGGGCGAAACAGCCTGCACCCAGTATCGAATGATAACGGCTAGCGATGCGTAAATTTTGCAGCCTCCCGTGGTATGGTAGTCCGAAACACCTTCTTCCCCCGCAAAGATTAACGTTCTAATCGACGGTAAATTCTTCTCGGATATAACCAACCAACGACAGTTATCGCCACGCGTCGAAGTCGAACGCCGCGACTCATCATCGAGCAGCTGCGTAACGTAGAAGTGGCTCAAGATTACGCGCAGCAGTTAGCAGTGGCCCTACCAACGGAAGAGCAGCTTGGCGCAGCTACACTTGAAGATGGCTGAAGGGGCATCCGATCCGCCATAGGTAGTACCTCAGCTACAGCACTGGGCTTCGCGACTCCGAATCACAGTAACGACTGGTACGACGGCGAATGTGAACAGTTGAAAAACGAGAAGAATGCGGCATGGGTGAGAATACTGCAACACCGTCCGAGAGCGAATGAGGCACGTTACAGACAGGCGCGGAACAGGCAGAACTCAGTCTTCCGGATGAAAAAGCGCCAGCAGGAAGAACGAGATCGCGAAGCGAAGGAAGAGCTGTACCGCGCTAAGGATACAGGAAAGTTCTACGAGAAGCTGAACCGCTCGCGCAGAGGCTTTGTGCCACAAGCCGACATGTGCCGAGATAATCACGGGAATATTCTCACGAGCGAGCGTGAGGTGGTCGAGAGGTGGCGGCAGCATTACGATGAGCACCTCAATGGCGACGTTGCAAGTACCTAAGGTGGCGTGGTAACAGATCTAGGAGTATGTGCACAGGACGAAAGACTTCCGGCCCCTGACCTCCAAGAGATTGAGGAGGAGGTTGGCCGGTTGAAAAACAACAAAGCCGCTGGAGCAGATCAACTACCAAGCGAGCTTCCAAAATACGGTGGAGAAGCACTGGTGAGAGCACTACACTGGGTCTTTACCAAGATTTGGGAGGAGGAAGTATTACCGGAGGAATGGATGGAAGGTATCGTATGCCCCAATGCCCCATCTACAAAAAGGGCGACAAGTTGGATTGCGGGAACTATCGCGCGATCACACTACTGAGTGCTGCCTTGTAGATACTCTCTCAAATTTTATGCCGCCATATATCGAAGATAACAAGAGAGTTCGTGGGGCAATATCAGGCTGGATTTATGGGTGAACGCGCTACAACGGACCAGATGTTCGCCATCCGCCAGGTGTTGCAGAAGTGCCGCGAATACAACGTGCCCACACATCACTTGTTCATCGATTTCAAATCGGCGTATGATACAATCGATCGAGAATAGCTATTGCAGATTATGCACGAATACTGATTCTCGGATAAACTGATACGATTAATCAAGGCGACGATGGATCGAGTGATGTGCGTAGTTCGAGTATCAGGGACACTCTCGAGTTCCTTCGAATCTCGCAGAGGGAGAGGGTTACGGCAAGGTGATGGTCTTTCGTGCTTGCTGTTCAACATTGCGTTAAGGAGAGCGGGGATAAACATGAGCGGAACGATTTTTACGAAGTCCGTTTAGTTGCTTGGTTTCGCTGATGATATTGATATTATAGCTCGTAAATTTGAAACGATGGCGGAAACGTACATCCGACTAAAGAGTGAAATGGCAAGGGCTCCATGGAGGAATCATTGCGCCCGCCACCCCGAATTTATATCGACGGTTATGAAATCGAGGCGGTTGAAGAATTCATGTATTTGGGCTCACTGGTGACCACCGACAACGACACCAGCAGAGAAATTCAGAGGCGCATTGTGGCAGGCAATCGTGCTTACTTTGGACTCCGCTCTACGATCGAATAAAGCTCGCCGTAACACGAATTTAACTATCTACAAACGCTGACCAGTCGTCCTCTATGGGCACGAAACATGGACTCTACGTGCAGAGGACCAACGCGCCCTTGGAGTTTTCGAACGGATGGTGTTGCGTACCATCTACAGCGGAGTGCAGATGGAAGACGGGACTTGGAGAAGGTGAATGAACCACGAGCTGCATCAGCTGCTGAGAGAACCAACCATCGTCCACACCGCGAAAATCGGGAGGCTGCGGTGGGCGGGTCACGTCATCAGGATGTCGGATAGCAACCCGACTAAAATGGTTCTCGAGAATCATCCGACCGGTACTAGAAGACGTGGAGCGCAGCGAGTTAGGTGGGTCGACCAAGTGGAGGATGATCTGCGGACCCTGCGCTGAGTGCGGAACTGGAGAGTAACAGCCATGGACCGAGTGGAATGGAGGCGGCTACTATGTACAGCAGAGGCCACCCCGGCCTTAGCCTGATCGGTAAGGTAAGTAAGTTAGCCGATGTCCGACTCCTCAAGTGGCCTCAGTCTGCTGAACAAAACGCGTAACAGCATCTTGTATGCGGGATTATGTAGGATGATCTCTTTATTTACTAGAACGCTCTAGTTTTCTATATTTCTAGTTTTCCATATGGGCATATGGTGTCTCCAGCTTTTAGATAATTCCAAATCGTACCATATCGTCAAGGGTATCTGGTGGATTGTTCAATGCATATTGGTTTTGAGGAGTTCTACCAGAATTTCAGTTCCAGAAGCCTTATTGTTTTTTTTTTTCAACGTCATCATATGTTGGATGTAGTCCATGACCGTCATTATCCATTCAACAAATCTTTAAAATGCTGCTTCCACCTGCCTGACAATATTGTTTTGTCTGTCAGCATTTTTTCTTTGCGGTCATAGGATATAGGTCATAAGCGGGCACAGGCGCAGTCTTCTACTGCGTACCATCGACAGCTTCATACAACCTCCGCATATCATGCCGATCCATGCTTTCAGGCGTTCTAGCAATCACACTCTTTGTGCTGCCGTTTCTTTGTGCGTTGCATACATTTCTCTTCTGCTCTGTTGAGCCGGGTGCCGGCTACTAGCATGCTCGACACCTGGCGGCATTTTTCTGATTCGTCACCCCTCTTTGTACCAACCATTACGTGGGCGTTGATGCTTGTGCTGTTGTTATCACTGTTTCATGGATAGACTCCCATAAACTTACTGGTTACATCACCAGATCAGTTGATGTCTATTCGTGGAAGATACGGGGCGAATGAACTCCAATGTTTGAGAAGTGACTCAAAATCCAATGAGCAAGCGGTGTGAATCAAAAACAATGTTTCAAACCACCCCAATAGCAGATATAAAGATGGAGCTTGTTGGTTTCGCTCTTCTCAGCGATATCATCATCATGGGACTCTTATCGCTCCGCTTTGCGGCCGGCGCCGTATGCATAATTTCGAGATTGTAATAATTCCTGGTACAGTATTATTGGAACGCGAGTACCACAACAGCCACAACCTCGATGGCGACGAATGATTATTAGTAGCAATGGCACTACACCACTTGTGACAGTACGATTCTGCAATCACAAGATGATGTCAACGATGCTGGCTGACGATGATGTTGTTGGATTGTTTGAATTACGTCCTCATTTTCTGCTGTCGGAATTGCTGCAATTCATTCGTTTCGCTTATCAAATATATGCAAGAACGTTTCTCCCGGTACAAGTCCTGTCACTCGCCGCGCCCTGGGAGGTCTCATTTATTATTAGCTAATGAAATGCATTTAGGTTAGGTGGAATGGATGGACGAGGTGGTAGAATGTTTCCATTTCCTGTGATAAAACATTCATTGCATTTGTATTTACTCTAGCGTGCAGTTAGTTCTAGGGGACGGGAGTTTTAATGACCATCTGGATGTGTAAATTTAGCCATCTAGGGAATCCTGAGTAGGTGCGAGTAGTTGATTAGCACCTAATTAAGTATAATAGAATTGCTATAACAATCTACAATCTACATGTATAATTTAAAGCGAATAATGTTATAATAGTCCAGTGTTGTAAAAGGGGGTAATGTATCAGATAGCAGGGGGTTTCTGAACAATTGCCACGAGGAGCACTTTGTGGTTATACTTCGCTACTCGATGCATCCGTGCTGTAATTTTAATATATTTAAAACCACCATTGCCTAATTTACTCTACGTGCATTTAACATTGCTAGGGATGAGTCCACTAGAATTATTCCTACGAAACAACCCACATCGCACGTTACATACATCGCTAATTCCCGATTTCGTTTTTCTCTTCCTTCCTATCCCCAAACAGATGTCGGCGGACCAGCCCCTGGCCTCGCGGCCCCACAGGCCCAAGTCAGACAAGGAGCGCAAGATCGGCCATCGGAGGGTGGGCGAGGGCGGCGAAATCACCTACAAGAAGATCCAAACGACGCAGATCATGGGCTCGATCCAGCTCGGTATTCAGCACACGGTCGGCAGTCTGGCGTCCAAGCCCCGCCGAGATCTGCTGATGATGGACTTTTGGGAGCTGGAGACGATATCGTTTCCCCCGGAGGGCTCCAGCATGACGCCGGCGCACCACTTTAGCGAATTTAAGTTCAAAATCTACGCCCCGATTGCGTTTCGGTACTTTCGGGACCTGTTCGGCATTCAGCCGGACGATTTCATGGTAAGACTATATGATGAGATATCATTTTTGTTGATCCAGCTTTGACTAACCGCCGCCGCTCGTTTCAGATGTCAATGTGTTCAGCCCCGCTGCGGGAACTCTCGAATCCGGGTGCGTCCGGGTCGATATTCTATCTAACCGATGACGACGAGTTCATCATCAAGACTGTACAGCATAAGGAGGGCGAATTTCTGCAAAAACTGTTACCAGGGTAGGTGTTTTCGGTTTTGTCTGGCAATTCAGATTGATTTTGTGTTTTGTTCCCACGCCGCCCGGTCTTACGCACCCTTGTCGATACAGACGGGTGTGGGTCGGTCAGGACAAAGCTCGCACCCACGCGCGCACGGGCTGGGGGAAAAGCGATTGAATTGATTAATTTCGTGTCTGCTCGAATATGGGTGGGCGTGAAATGCACTGCTCCGTGAATTTAGGATGAAATTTTTAGGAAAGTGGAATAGGATATAACCCTTAATTATCCGTGGTGTGGAACCCGCTCATGAGCGTAGAGAAGCAATACTTACCTAACTTATAATATTTTGGAGCAGGCACGGGCACATCGGCTTAAAATAAAAGTTTGGGAAATAGGGATTTCCAAGGGTTTTGTGAAGGTATTTCGCAAGTAATACCATTAAATATCCTGCTAGAGTTTTGTTTACGATAATCCTGAACAAATGCGCAATGCAAATTAGCGTAAGGTACACCGGGACAAGCTGAAACGGGTGGGGTACGATGGAACAGTGGGTTAACATGATGTTTTCTAATGATGATAAACAATTTGATTGCCATGACACCTAGTTTTGGTTCAAACAATCTTTCAGCAAAGGATAAATTTTCAAATTTTATTGAAATCTATTTCAAAACTTCGCGTTTTATCTGGTCGCACCCGTTCCAACTTGTCCCGGTGTACCTTAGATCCGAAGGCAATTTTCCATTTTTTTTCTCTAGAGATCTATCAATTCCGATATTTTTTTGGGGTCAAAAAGTTTATATTTCTTTAGAAGAACCTTTCATTAATTTGAATAGGTATATCTTCATTGTGCAGTAAAGGTTGTTTTAGGATTTCATAAGGAAACTTGTTAATTTTTTTTTCGAGGAACTCTTCAAAGAAAATTTTAAAAATAAAATATTAGAGAGGACTCCCAATATTTTTTTTCAGGAATTATTCCAAATATTCCAAAGTAAATACAAATATTCATTTTGAAAATTTCTCAGGACATTATTATTCCTGTTGTGCTGTTTCTTTGTAAAACAATTCCAACAATTTACTCATGTTTTACTACATCCAGACATTTTCGCGGTATCCAGGAATTTAATGGAGACCAGAGAGCTCTCCAGCATATTTTTTTTAATTCTCTAGGATTTCTTTAGAAGTTCTCTTTGATGAATTGTCCAAAAATAAATTTCTTCGGTAAATACTCGAGGTGAATTTTTATTTGTTTGTGAATTTTCACTTATTGTCGATTCTTTACGCAAAATTCTAACGGATAACCTATTCAGTAATTGCTGATTGAGTATTTTTAGGAACTCATATTGGAGATAAGATGTAAAACTATCAGAAATAATATCAAAATTTAGTATGGAGAAGTGCTAAATATTCGGTAATATATTACAAGATTATAACAATATCAGACAAGATTTGTATATATTTTTCCTTCAAAAAATAGATAATTCAAGCTTAGAATGCTCAGGCAACGATGCTTAGCACTCAACTGTGGCGCACTGTTGTGAATATTAGGGGAGTAAGAGCATAAGGTTTTTCGTTTCACAGCTAAGAAAGGGGCACATGGCATTTCACTAGCATCGAGTCATCTCTAAGGGTGTATGTGTTCCATTTCGTTCAGAAGAATTAAATTTGTTGGAAATTTTCAGAAATCTTTGAATAATACATGTGAATTACATCGAGATATGACATCTAAAATTGGACATCTTGAGATACGATTTAGATATACCCGTCTACTCGGGTATTGTTGTATTCATGCTTTCCAGAGGTTGCTGAATTCTTTCCTATGTAGATTGCTGGGGGATTTTCAGTAGATACTCAATGAATATTACTCATATAGAAATCCTCCAAAACTGGAATCGGTTCAGTAGATGTTTCTCTAAGGATGGTTTCTAAAATCTCTCTGAAAATTATTTCGGGTATTGTATTTAGAATTTTTCGTTTAGTTTCGTTCTTCAGATCTTTTTCGTTGACTTTTAGAAGCATTCTCATAAAAAAATCGGCAATATCTCAGATATTGCTTCTAACACTAATCCATGATCTTCTTCAGAATTTCACCGGTTTTGAATCCTATAGGGAAGATTGAGGAGACTTGAAGATTTTTTTCGGAATCAAAACTAGTTTGCTTCTAGCACACTTTTTTTCAAAATTACTTTTGGACAAAAGACTTTGTTGAAGGACAAACGTTTTGGAATCTCGCTTCAACAGTGCATCAGAACTTCAGACGCACAAATCTCAAAAAGCAAGCTTCCCTTTTGATGAATCGTGAGCTCAAAAGGGGATCAAATGTGATCCATTTTTGTAAAATATATCATAAGAAATGCCTCTTTAAAACACAGTTTAACTTTAACAATAATTTAAGGTCTTTCTGTTGTGTATAAGTTTGCAATAGATGTTTACCTGCCATTTGGACACAAATGTTAACTTATCCGGTAAAGTGTCTTTAATAAAACATAATAATAATAACTACCTATCATTATAAGTAAAAATCGGATCTAGTTTTGTGTTTTCTTTAAAGTTACAGGCAAATTAAGAAAAAAGGATTAAGTCTATCCAGTCTTCCCTATGAACTAGCCCAACATGCTGTAATAAATAATTACTACAAAGATTTTTTGGGATAGTTTCTCATGGCTTAACTTCTTCACTCAAGAAATTTCTCCAAAAATATCACGCAAGAGGTTTTTTTGAGAGATTCTAGGATTCATCTAGGTATAATATAGGAATATATTCCATCAGTGTTGCAGTAGCCGCTCGTGTTCTAATCGGTTCAGTACTTTTTTTTTTAACAATTCAAACAAAAAGCGGCTTTTTTCAAATTTTTGGCACTTAACAATTGTACAACCAGTGTGCACTATTTTTTTTCTGCAGAACTGGCGACACTGTCCTGATTTTTATTTATAAAACTTTTACAGTGTCATCACATCTGCTTATTGTGACATAGTGCTACACATTAACGGTTAGATCAAACTGAATGAAATTTTGGCACAATACTTCTACATGCATACTTTACGTACAGAAACGTTTTCATTGAAATCGGTTCAGTATTTATGGCTCCACAGATTTAGGTTAAAAAAATGATATTTTTTAAAGTGTTTGTTTGCCCAAGGTTCTCAAATGGTAAGTCTCTTATTTTTAAGATATCCCCGCCTCGACCGATTTCAATTGAATTTTCTTTGGTATAAGCTACACATAAGGTATTATTCCCAATTTAAAAGTCGGCTATTTTTGTGCACGCAATCAAAAGTTATACATTAATTTGTTTGTCTCATATTTTTCGTGTCCAGTCTTCATGTTACCTTAAATAATACACTTGACATCTTTCCATGGATTCTTATTTTTCCGGAAATTCTTCCACAACTGGATGCACCGTGATATTTTTTAACTGTTTCAAGGAAAATTTTCTCTAGAATTTTGTTCTCTTAACCCTCGAGCGGTCGCGCTGTTGTATTTTGTACAACAGGCTAGAAAAATCTCGCTTTTTGTACTCAGCATTAGCGTGGTGCTGGCGGTGGAGACCAACCGCGCGATTGACGGAAGGTTAAGATTGAGAATAGAGTTAGGTTTGATAAAGTCGAATAAGGTTTCTTGAGATTAAACCTTCAGGATTACTCGACGATTTCTACCAGAGAGGTCTCCTATTATTCATTCTTGTATTGTAGTTCTAGTCATATTAAGTCACACATCCAGCTCCTTGCAGAGTTGTTTTTCGGATTCAGAATATTCTCCATTGATTTTTTTTTAAATTCGCAAATTACTCATTTAATTTTATCGAATGTTTTTAGAAGTTTCTTCAGGAAGAAATATGGAAGATGCCAGCAAAAACTATTTTCATATTTCAATAAAAAAAATATCCTGTGCTTACTTTTGGGATTTTTTTCAGGCTTCCCTTCAGGAGCTTTATCAGAGATGTTTTTCAGAGTATCTTTTAGGAAATTATTTGAAGATTTTCTGGTAATTTTCATCGGGAATTACTTCATAAATTAGTTTTACGATTTATATAAAGAGACAATAATTATTGTTTTAGTTTTAGTTATTTAGTTCTTCCGGAACTTCCCGCACAGTTTTATTAAATTTAACTAAATATTTTCTCAATATTTCTTTATGCCACAAATTTCAACTGAGATTCAAGTTTTTCTTGTGAAACTTCATTCATACTACCCCAAAGAATCTTTCTGGTTTTCTTTTCCAAAGATTCCTTCAAGAATTTATTGAAGAAATCTCTTTTGCAACTCCTTTTTTGAAAATTCTAGCACAAACTTCTTCACAACGTCCTCCCTTAAACATTTATTTACAGATTTTGATAAAAACCATCCAAAAATTCAAAAACTTTCGTAGAGGTCACTTTATTATCGTACAGCTGTTGGTCTCCAGAAATTTATCTTTGATTTATTCCGGGATGTGTTGTAGTAATTTCCATAGAAAATTTTCAAAATTTACCACAATAATCCTTTATGTTCCCTTTATCCCTGTGTAACTTTGGAACCCACCATTCCAATCAAGAGTTTTTCCAAATTCTTCCATAGTTTTTTTTTTAATTATTCGAAAAGTTTTATAAGAAATCCTTTAGAAATTGCTTCAAAACATGCTTCAGAAATCTCTCCTAAGTCCGTTAAATGGAGCTTGTATCCAGAATAATCTGGAATCATACATGCAACTCTAACTCTGTAATTGATCGATTAAGTTGATCAAATAAAAGGCTTTGATGCAAGATTACACTAGTTTACAAAATAAATTAGAAGTCCTGAACTTCTATCGACGACCATGATGCATAATTATTTGCTAATTTCAAAACGGTACTTGTAAAAATTTTAAGTAGAACAGTTTATGAGTTTTTTTTCTGAAAGTTGAGCTCTACAGTTTTTGAAAACATAAAATCTACTAAAATTTAAATATGTTGCGTTACAGTCAATCAATTTTCAGTCTTTTTGCATGAATAGAAATCTAAATACAATATATTTTAATCATCTGAACTCAGTTTTTGCTTCAGAATAATCAAAGGTAATTTATTGCAGTGTATGTGGGACAGGCTCCTAACATTTTAGCAAAATTAAAAAATGGAGTTCATTTTTCTTAATAAAATAAAATAATTTAAAAGTTGTTCCTCAGCGTTAGATGTTTTCGAGCTCCAGTCAAATTTTCTGCTCCATCGGAGCATTGGTTACGAAGAATGAGATATACGAAGGGAGCAACTTTGTTTAAAATAGAACAAAAATAGAATTCAAATCGTCAGGTTTGTATGGAAAGTCGATTTTTTTTTCAATCTTCTGTATTATTTTTTTCATGTTTTCGAACTACGGGCAGATTCTACTTACGGATATCAAAAATGCTGAAAACTAGTGTTATCAAGTATCCTGCCAGAGTTGGCTTCGAAAATCTAAAAAGAATGATCAGTAGAAAAGCTCTCTTTAGGTTTTGAGTTTTTTTTTTTGCAAATATTTCGTTACAAATTTATTCAGAGATTCTTTTAGGATTCGATCCAGTTTATTTGTTACAAGATTTCTTCAGCAATTTCAGCAGATATTTCCTTTCTGAAGTGATAAATATTTCAAAATATCTATAGAAATTCGGTCAAATTTGGTTTTATTTTCAAGAAACTATTAAATGAAATTTATATCTTCAAGATATTTTAACAATTTCTTCAGGAAATCTGCAAAACTTCTCTGAATTATTTCAGTGCATTTTTATAGCTTAAAATTTTTGTAAAAAAATCATCCTGACTAGGGAAGGTTACGATGGTGTTCCATGAGAATTTCAACCGGACTTTTGTTGGATTCTACTTGTGGAAATATGAATAAATCCAAAGCGTTTTGGGTGATCGACCAGTACTGTCCATAAGGAGGGCCTCAAAGGGGCTAGCTGAAAGTCTCTTAAATAAAGACAAATCAATCAATCAATCAAAGGGTCTAATTTGACCATATGTAATGTTATCTGAAAATTCCATCTTTATGAAAATGTTAATTTATTAATTTTGTAATAGAAATAGGCATAATTATCATGAATAAATAATTTCATATCAAATTAAATATGCCTTATGTCTTGCAACGGCGCAGATTTGATGATACTTTTTTTTTTTAAATAAAATGTGATACAAAAATTCCCACACCATAAACGCCTATAATTTTGTTGCTGTATCACACATTTGTGTTTGTCCTTCTTGTGTCTACTACAATAAATAGAAAATCAGCATTATTATGAAGTTTGGTTCTTCAATAATGTTCCATTTGGCCAAATTTGCCCCTTTAAGGGCCCCTCCTGGATACACCGCTGGTCGATCTCCCGAAAGGCTTTAGTTTTTTTCCGTATTTCCACGAAAGCCAGAGAGTAATTCAGAAAGTTCTTTTTATATATTTTCTCAAGGATTCCTTTAAAAGTTCCCTTACTTTCATGAATACTGTAAATATTCTTTTCTTCTAAAGATACTCTTCCATTTTTTCAGATATTGTTGTTTACATTCGTTATTGTATTGTTCATTCAAAAGTCCTCCAGAACTTGTTTCTGGTATTTCAATCCTTTTAGTACTGCCAGAATCTAAGATTCAGAAGTTTTTCGAAGATTCTTCCGAAAATTAATCCAGAGATATCATCAGGATATAATCAGGAAAGAGAATCCTCACATATCTTTGAGAGATCCTCACATATCTTTGAGAGATTTCGTCAAAATATGTCTGAAAATTTAAAGTTTTGAGCTTCATGTAGGATAAGTGTACCAATTATGGCTATAGTACCAACTATTCGCCATGGTTGATTTTCACCCTTTAAAGGAGTCAAGCTCCAACGTTTTTAGAAAATTCATTGGAAAGTCTCACATCTCAGGTAAATTCCGCTTTCATCCCCCAACGCAAACCGATTTGGAGGGGTATTGTTACTCTAAGATTATAACCAACGACCTCTCGCTCTCTTCCTTTCTCCGTTTTTCTAGATATTACATGAATCTAAATCAAAACCCCCGCACGTTGCTGCCGAAATTCTTCGGCCTGTACTGCTACCAGTGCAATAGTAAAAACGTTCGACTAGTGGCCATGAACAATTTGCTACCTTCGTACGTGAAGATGCATTTAAAGTACGATCTGAAAGGGTCGACCTACAAGCGAAAGGTAAGTCGTCAAGTCTTCTCGACACCAAAATCTGATTCTGAATAATACCTCTCGTCCTCGATAAAACAGGCCAACAAAGCGGAACGGCTGAAACCGTCGCCCACCTACAAGGATCTGGACTTTATGGAGCACCACCCCAATGGGATCCTGCTCGAGGCGGACACGTGCAATGCCCTGATCAAAACCATCCAGCGGGACTGTCGGGTGCTGGAATCGTTCAAAATCATGGACTACTCGCTGCTAGTCGGGGTGCACAATCTGGACCAGGCGCTAAAAGAGAAACAGGAAGCGGCGGCGAAAGCCAAATCCGAAGGGGAAAGCGACTACGAGGACGCACCGGAAGCCGACCAGTATATGGTGCAGGAGCGGGAAGAACAACGAGCGACGGCCCTGAACCGGAGCAGGTAAGGAAGGGTGAGGGGGGGAGCCACGAATCACTGTCGTGATTATTTGGTGTTTGTTTCGCTAGTACTGATGTGTTCAGCCATCAAGTTAGTTTTGATTTCAATGCTTGTCGGTAAAATCTCTCTCTGGGGGGGGGGGGGGATCGACGCCGTTGTGTCATATGTTTCCTCCTTTTAAGGATTTCCGCTTTTTTATAATCTAAAATGCAGTTTATGATGGCTGAAAGCGATGTATATTTACGTTGATGTGCTTGAGCGTTAGTTTCAAAGCATGATTCAGTTGCTTTAAGGAACGATGATTCTGTAACCGTACTATGCACCCACACTGAACACGATACGATACGATAACTTGTTACATTTGACACAATCATGGGCAATGTGTCGAGTTGATTGAATGCTGAAGGTGGGTTAGACCCGGAAAATCGGTTAAGAGATGCAAAAACATGCTTTTCAGCAACTATGTACCAGCGGTTCTCAAACATGCGGTGGGGTGGCGTGTTTCGTAGAAAACATATAGGTTTCATCGGTACATTTTGTTTGATGTGATAGATCATGAGTTTTCAGATCACTGGCATTGAGGTGCTCTTTTTTGAACACAATTTGAGTTCGGAATTTTAGAAAATTGTAGTTTTTCGTGTTTCATCCAAAAGAGCATCTTTTTTGGAGCCTACGTGCATTTTTTGCTCTACTTTTGCATTTCTTGGTTGCTGAAGTTTTTCAGCTAATTTCACCGGTGCTGTGCTGCTTACAACGTGCTAATAGGGCTGCCTGCTTAGGTGTAGTTAACGCGATACAGCATTTCATACTGTAGCGTGGAAGAACGGCGGTTCAATATGGTGGCTCCATAGAGGAGTCATGACTTCATATAGATTCACGGGTGGGGGGAAAATGAGAAAAAGTGTTTCCCCAAAAAATGTAGATGGACAAAGGACTAAGTTGCAGCTTATAGCTAACCACACGCAAAAAAAGATTTGCTCATATAGTTGAGAAAGCATCTGTATACTACACATATGTACATAATATGTAACATTTTCTCGTGGCATATCAACATCATATCATATTTAGATCTTGTAAAATCTAACCAATAGTCAAATATTTGGTTCTCTATTGTTCAGAGGTTGCAAAAGACACATTCTACCGTGACGTTACAACGTTTTGACACCTTTTTGGTCAGATTTTTCACAAATTCAACCGAAAACCCTCAAATATTTTTGCATATTCGGATTCCTTGTAAAATTTCCAAAAATTTTAATATACAGTCGAACCTCCATGAGTCGATGTTCCTTGACTCGATATCGACTCATGGAGGTATTTTTTTCCATGGTAAAAAAATAATTTCTGGGTTACTATGATGGTCCCCCCAAAAAACTTCCCAAAGGATTTTTGTTCCACTACTCGATATTTCCTTGAGTCGATGGTCCTTTCAATATCGACTCATGGAGGTTTTACTGTATTGAACAATTAGTATTCATTGGAAAAATATGTTATAAATGGGAATTAGTAGCGTAACGTTACAACGTTGTAACGTCACGGTACTAATTCTTTTTTTAACCTACTCTTCCAATGAAAACCAACTGTTCAACTGATTAAACTTATTGGAAATTTTACAAGGAATCCGAATATGGAAAAATATATGAGGGTTTACGGTCGAATTTACGAGTTATAGTGAAAAATCTGACCAAAAAGGCGTCAAAACGTTGTAACGTCACGGTAGAATGTGTCAAAAACAATTCTTGGTTTTATTTTCAGATTTTTTATCTCCTTTCCTAGTATTTCACCTCTACCCGGAATTGTAGAAAGAGGCTTGGAGATCACTGATTTGAAATATTGAAACCAATGACTTTCTATCGAATGTTTGAGAACCGCTGTTTTACATTACTTGGATGGGGTAATACCCGTTCAACGACACTAGATTGCGTGTACAGGAGAAACTTAATTTTCGGTTGCAGAAGCGCTACCACGAGGTGGTATGATTAGATTTTCATGGGATGCTGGGGGGTATTAGACGACAGCACTAGAAGTACGCCGCAAGAGGAATATGTTTCCGCCAAACTGTGATTACAAATATTGAAAAGCACATATGCGCCCGCCCACACACAAACGCGCACGTCAA
Source organism: Aedes albopictus (assembly GCF_035046485.1). Taxonomy (NCBI): domain Eukaryota; kingdom Metazoa; phylum Arthropoda; class Insecta; order Diptera; family Culicidae; genus Aedes; species Aedes albopictus. The sequence continues at coordinate 71,648,867 of NC_085137.1, forward strand.
TGAACGAGTTCTATCTAGCAGGATACCTTTCCACCCCCGACACAAACAATGTGCCTGCGGCAGGTAGAGCACCACACCAGCGCAGCGGCGCGAGGCATGAACATAGTCGTCGTTTATAGAGAGCATGAGAATGAAGAGAATTTAATCTGCTATCAGGACGGCGTGATTGGCAATTCTCTTTTTGCTTTTTTGATTTGATTTATTTAATCGCAAAAGCTGGCTGATATTTCTCGGATTGTGATTCGTTTAAAATCTGTATATTGATAGTTTCTTAAAGGCATTATATAATAATCAAGGGATTAGTTTTGAGGACTTTATGTCCTCATCTTTGCATGGTTGTAAAACTTTTCGGAAGTGTATTTTATACCTCGTTTTACTATTTTTTGTTAATGTCATTTTTAAAAAGTTTATTTTATTTTTTTTGTTTTTTTTATTATTTACAAAGACATCGATAATATTTTTTTGTAATTGATATGTCTCTACTCAATGCGTACAGATTTTTAATGTTACATACTAATGTTCTGTTGAAAAATACTTAAAGATTATTCTTTAATGTATATATGAGTTATGTTTGCTAATGTCCAGTTCATTGTTAAAAAAAATACAAATAATTTCATCACTGCACCGCTATTTGAATCACAAATTTATTCCACGCTCACGTTTACGTAGGGAAATCCTGTTTTACGTGTATTTCCAAATGAGCTTTTCGTCCGTGTACATACAAACTACATCAACAATACCCCCGTGTCAGGGCCACATCCTGTAGCGAGAGATCGTTGCAAACCCGACAGTTGTTCATACACCAGACAGCCTCCAAAGTGCACCCAGTCAGTTAACATGGATGTCTTGTTTCTTTTGATTCCTAAGTTCCAATGCATTGTTTCGCAGATTAGGCGAAACCGACCATCGCAAAGTCCTGTCGCCTGTTCCAAATCCCTAGGACTGTGTTCTTTTTAGGACCCATATTCCAAAGATAGGCTGAAGGGTTTTTTTCGTCTTGCTGTTTTCTAGTTGTAGTGATGGTTATGTTTAAAGCAGCAAATAAATCCTTCCTCAACCTCAATAGTCAATGTTGGACGAAGAAGAACGCAAACGACTAAACTTACATTCCGTTTTTTGTCCCCTCTCTCTGGAAATCTCCTTCCCGATACAGGAACTCAACGTACGGAAAAATGATCATTAGGTAGGAATCCCTCTCGCTTGCAGGAACCGAAAGCGTACGGAGCGGCCGTTTTTCGTTTTTCACGACATGTTGTTTATTTTTTGTACTATTGTTTGGATTACACAGTTCTCGAGTTGGTTTTAGCCCTTCTGTAGGTTGACTAACTTTCTCGGAACTTTCATATTCTATAAAGCAGTTCAATGCCATTTCTCATAGGCTTTTATACATATGTATAAGGACCATGCGTAAATGCTAAACAGTTGGTCATATATCAGAATCCTCATATTTTTAACACTGACCATCATTCGACTTGTCAGTCCAAGTTGCTGATTCCTAAAAAAATGTACTATATTTACTTCACGATTGCCCGTAGTTTTGAAAATTGTTACTTGCTTAAGTCAGTAATACATTGTAGAAATTTCAATCAGTTTACTGGACCGACTGATGATATTGCAATCTTATCGCAACATTTCTCTCATTATTAAGGACATTTAATATTTCAGACATCACCTTGTCCATCGAAATCATTTGCTTTTACTTCCCTTTATTTTCTTCTCAATCCATAACACTTTTCTTTTGTTCCTTCCCCCAAAATCAACAAATCCACAGATCGATCAACCGACAGCGACTTGTTGCGCACTCGACTGCAATGGAAAGTATTCAGGCCGAAAGTGAACCGATTGACGAAGAGGATGATGTACCGTAAGTACCCCCAGAAAATTTGGCTCTGAGTATGGGCCCATAACCCTCGCTAGACTTACGTATTCCTTCTGCTTCCCAACCCCTCCAGACCGGGTGGTATTCCAGCGCGCAGCGAAAAGGGTGAGCGGCTCCTACTGTTCATCGGTATCATCGACATCCTGCAGTCCTATAGGTTAAGGAAAAAGCTCGAACACACGTGGAAAAGTATTATTCACGATGGTGTAAGTGTCCGGCGATGATCAGTGTAGTGTAGTGTAGTGTTTAATGATTTTACTTCTTCTTCTTCTTGTAGGATACCGTATCGGTACACCGGCCTTCCTTCTATGCACAACGCTTTCAGGACTTTATGGCGAAAACCGTCTTCAAGAAAATTCCATCCTGTAAGTGTGAGGCTCTTTGCTGGGGCTATATCTTGGATTGTAATCTTAGCTGCTACTGGATCAATTCCATATAGATACCATACCTTCCACAGCAGTATTAATATTTTACATTTAACGACACATTTGGATCTTCTTATTTCCTCATTACCATATTTATTCTAGTGTTCTGCATAACGGCTACTCTGAAAATTGGATTTTTACTAATACCGGAGGAATTACTTTTTTGTATTTAAGTAATATAAATGTTTTTCTTGGAAATTGCATTTTGTGATACTAATCATTACATCTTTATCAAAAAAAAAAAAAAAAGAAAACGAGGCTCAGTTAATTACATATTTTCGCTTCATCTGGGATTGAATTCTTGTTGTAGAATCTCTTTGCATTATGTAAGTTCATTCAAAAATGATTTTCCGAATTTTACCGATATATTTTTTCAGTGACTTGTAAGCTTTCCAGAGTCCATTCAGTCCTTTCAAAAAGTCATATGAACAAAATTTAGTAAATTTGAGTAACCTACATTTTGGTAGTAAATGCTATTTGTGAGGTTTTCTACACTACAACTCTTGAACATAATTATAACAACGCGTTCGGAATGAATGAAAATAGTATTTTAAATTTTGAATAGTTAGCCCCAGCAATATTGATATTCCGATCAAAATCCTAAGGAAATCCGGAAACTACGTTGGAATATCTATAATTTCGATTAAAAACGAACAGTACCGAAATAATCCTGTGATCCCAAGCACTCTTTCAATGGTTATGATTTTCTTCAGAGATGTGTTTAGAAATTTGATTGGACATTATCCTTGAATTTCTACCGAAATTTCTTCTAAAAGTTCTTACGCATTGCCCGGAGATATTCCTGGACGTTCACCGGAGTTTCTTTCTAGAATTCTCCAGGAATTCCTCCCAAGATTCCATCCATGGGGTTTCCCAGACTTGCTCCAAGAGTTCCTCCCAGGATTTTCCGGTGTTTCTTCCGGGAATTCTGAGAGTAGTTGCTGGGATTTCTTTCACAGTTCATTCTAGGATCTCTGTAGAAGTTTTTCACGGGGTTTCTGCAGTAGTACCTCCCGGGATGTCTTCCAATGGGTTTCCCTGTACATCTGAGTTTCTCGAGGGATTTCTCCCACATAATTTTCCGCTATTTCTGTGGGTTCTTTGGGAATTTTCAACCGTAGTTCCTTCGGGAATATCTCTCTAAGGTTTCCAGAGTTCCTTCCGGAATTTCTCTTATGTTTCCACCCAAGATTACACACACAAGTTTTTCTGACAAGTTTCAGATTTTCTCGGGATTCTCTAATAATTCTTCTCGGAATTCCTCGCGAGACTCCATCAGGATTCTTTCCGATATATCTCCGGGAATTTCTCTCAAGGAATTTCGTTGGCAATCCCAGTAGGTATTTAGAGAAAAACTCATGTAAAATTCCGACAAGAACTCCCGGAGTAACCATTAGAGAAATTCTGAGAAGAAACGCCCAAAGAAAGCCCGGGAGGGATTCTGGAAAGAATGGGGCACGTTCGGTGAAGTACTAGATTGGTAGTAATAAGCTGAATTTTTGTATATAACTCAAACAGCATCAAATTAGGCAAGGAATCATTATACCCACGCTTTTACGCCATTTCATAGCAGAAACGGAAAAATTATCAGGAGGATCACAGCAAGAATTCTCGGAAACAATTGAGAAAGTAAAGTCTGGAGGAACCTCAGAAAGAAATCGCTGGAAGAACTCCTCAAGAATAGGTCCTGTGAAACTCCAGAAGAAATCTAAGGAAAAAGGCAAGGATAAATCTTAATAAATTCTGAGAGGTATCCCGAGAGCAACACTTGAGAAAATATTCTAAGAGAAAACGCAGGAGGAACTCTGGGAGAAATTTCGCGAAGGACTTTTATCTCTGAAAGAAATCTTGCAATATCTTTGCGAAAATCTCCGGGCGAAATCGGTCGGAATTCAGGAATTTTGGAACATGCTCAAAGAGGAATCCAAGTAAACATTCCTTAAATTTTGTAAAAATGCCGGTGTAAATCCTGGAGGGCATTCCAAGAGGTATCTCTAAATCAGTTCCAGAAAGAATCCCTGATGTAATTTATAGAAAAATCCCTGTGGAGGAATTTCCTGGATCAATTTTAACTCCCAGATACATCCGCGTCCACCTGGAATTCGCAGCATCTTATCGGAATCGTCGACTTGCTGGAAATATCTGCCTGATTTAACCCGTTCAGCGAAGAATTGACGGATTTGAATACCCCCTGAAGAAGACCCCTAAAGTGGTCGAAACGTTGGGCAAATTAAAATAAAATCGTTTGATTTCCTCGAGACGGCTTAGCCGTTTCCGTAGGATAATTAATGGATTTATTCAGAAATTTGGCTTTCTTACTGAGAACCCTATTGAGATTATTTTAGGAACTACTACTGGGATTCGATGATACATTTCTGGTAGAATTTTTTCTGGGTTTTCCATGTAATACCTGCAGGGAATCCTCCAGGAATGCCTGACGGACTCTCAAAGATAATAATTGGAGATATTCCTGGATAAATCCTTGAAGAAATCTCTGCAGGAATCATAGCACAATTTCTAAAAAAAAAATAATGGACTCCCTTGAGGAGTCCTCCAGGAGAAAATCCTAAAGGAATTCAATGAGGAATTTTCGGAGAAACTCCAGCAGGCATCCCTATAGGAACTCTAAGATAAATTACTGGAGAAATCTTTTGAAAAATCCTTATGGAATTCCTACAGGAATGCCTGATTTCTCCACTGAGATTTATCCATAGATTTCCCAAGGATTCTTCCAGCAATTTTAGGGATTTCTGTAAGAATTCCTCTAGAAATTCGTCTCGGAATATCTCCAGAAATTATTGCTGGGACTTCTAAAGCATTTCCAGATGGTATTTCTCCAGGGATTTCTAGAATATTTCCATCAGGGATTGCTTGAGGAATCCCAGCAAGATTTCTTGCAAGATTCCCACCATTAATTCCTGGAGAAATCCCAGCAGCATTTCAGAATCAATTTCAACAGAAATTCCCAAAGGAATCTGAAAAGGTTTTCCAGTAGGAATACGAAGAGGAATTCCTGGAAGAATCCCTAGAAGTCTGATGGAGTCCATGGAAAAAAATGTCGGATGAATTTCTGGAGGAATCCATGGAGATTCTCCAGAAGTTTCCCCCAGGATTTCTATACAAATTCGTCCTGTAATTCCTCCTTGGATTCTCCAAGAATTTCCTTCCTTGGATTCTCCAAGAATTTCCTTCCTTGGACTTCTCCAAGAATTTCTATATGAATTTCTTTCGGAATACTAGCTGAATTTACAGCTTGGATTCCTTCAGATATTTCTACTAGGCTTACTTCAGGAATTCTTGCTGGGTTTTCTCAAACATTTTCAGCTGGGATTTCTTCAGTTATTACTCTTAGGAATCCTCCAAGTAATCCTAGAGGATTCCCAGCAGGAAGAGCATGAAGAATTCTAGCATGATTTCTTGGTGGATTCAACCAGATATTCCTGAATGAATCCCAGCCGCAATCCTGGATCAATCCCAGCAAGAATTCCTGGATTTCTTCCATCCTCTTAACCTTCTTCGTACATTAGCTGACGCTCACCGTGCTGACGTGCACTAGCTCAATCTGTCTGTCTGGGTCATAATGACCCTAATGCACCACTAGGATTAAGAGAATATCCCAGGAAGAATTCGTGTTGAAATCTCGAAACAAATCCTTTATTTTTCCAAAGGATTCCTAAACTAATTCCAACGAAAACTTCAGGAGAAATCTTGGAGGGAACACCGTCGGAAAGTAATCCGGGTAAAATTCCACAATCAGCTCCGGGAGAAATTTCGGGATGAAGTATTAGGAAAGCGTCGGAAAAAGCTAGTGTAGACATTCCAGGAAAAACTTCCAGGAAATGAATTTCCGAAAGGGTTTCCGAGAGAGATGTCTCAACTCGGAACTCTGGAAAACTAGGGACAATTGGAAGAAATTCCAGATATAACTTACGGAGGGATCATGCAAGGAGCTCTTGATTAAGTTTGGTGAAAATCTCAGGAAAATGGGAAAAGACTCTGAAACATTCCCGGGAGAAACTATAGGAAAATGCTAGAAGAAACTCCAGGAGGAATCACAGTAACACAGAAACTCTTTTGGGATTCCTAGAGGGATTCTTTTGAAGATTTTTCCTAAGATTCTTCCAGACATGTTCCTGTTGTTCCTTTAGGAAATATCGTAAGATTATCCCCTTTTTTTTCTAATTAATCAAGTTTCTAAAGTTTTTCCAGGTTATTAGTTGGAGTTTTTTGGCATTTCCCAAGAAGTTTCTTCTGGGATTTTCGCAGAAGATCCGCTTGAAATTCCTCCAGAAAGTCCATTGATAGTTCCTTCAGGGATTCTCCATGAATTTCTTCTGAGATTCCTCCAGGAATTCCTTCACGGATTTCTTTAGATGCTTTTTTTTGAGTTATTTTTTATTGCTTCAATTCAGAAATTGTCAGCCATGGGCTGGTTCGTCTCTTGTGGATCGTCCGTCTTCTGAGTTTAGAGTTAAGAAAATCGCATGAGTTTTTTTATGCAATCTTTTGGAAATCCTTCGGAACTCCTTTCAGGTTTCCCCTAGAGGTTCCTTCTAGAATTCCTCGTGAAATGTTACTGGGATTCCTCTTGGCAATCCCGTATAGTTCCGCATGGTTGTCTCTTGAAATTTGATGACAAGGTTTTGTTTGAATGCCGAAGAGTTCCTGACTTCCGGGATTTCTCAGTGAATTTATTTTGGGATTTCTTTCTGAAATTAATCCAGAAGCCCCATTTTTATTTCCTCCTGGAATTTGTACTGTGATTCCTTCAGGAAGGCTACCAGGAATCGGAATTCCTTAAGAAATTAAATCTGGATTTTAACAAAGCACTTTTTGAATGTCTCCAGAAGTTCCCTCTGAGATTCATCTAGAAGCTCCATCTGTACCTCCAGGAGTTTCTCCGGTATTCTTTCCGGAAAATCTTTACGAAATTTGTCCAGAAATTTGTCCACGAGTTTCTTCTGGGGTTCTCCGAGAATCTTGTGGGAGTTGTTTTTCTAGGATTCCAGCAGAAGTTCTTTTTGGGATTCTTACAGGAGTTCCTTCAGGAACTCTGGTCTCTGGGAACCCTACAGGAGTTCCCTCTAGGAATCCTCAATGTATTTCCTCTGGGAATAATGCAAGAGTTCCCTCTGAGAATCTTGCAGGAGTTCGCTCTGGGAATCCTCAAAGAGTCCCCTCTGAGAATCCTGTAAGAGTTTCCTCTAGGAGTCCTAAAGGATTTGCCTCCGGGAATCCCGAAGGAGTTCTCTCTAGGAATCCTTAGGAATCTTCAAGGGGAAATCCCTTTGGGAATCCCCAACGACTTCGCTCTGGGAATCCTGCAGGTGTTCCCTCTCGGAATCCTCAAGGAGTTCTCTCTAGGAATCCCTAGAAATCCTCAAAGAGTTTCTTCTAGGAATTCTCTAGTAGTATGCTCTGGGAAACCTGCTAGAGTTTTGGGGAATCCTCAAGAAGTTTGCTCTAAGTTCTCTTCAGAAGTCCTCGAAGAACCGGCCTCTGGGAATCTTCAAGGAGTTTTCTCTGAGAATCTTCAAGGAGTTCCCTCTGGGAATCCTACAGGAGTTCTCTCTAGGAATCCTCATAGAGATCCCTCTGGCCTCTGGGAATCATGCAGGAGTTCCCTCTAGGAATCTTCAAGAAGATCGCTCTGGTGTCTGGGAATCCTGTAGGAGTTTCCTCTGGGAATCCTCATAGGATTTCCTCTGGAAACCCTCAGGGAATACCCTCTGGGAATTCTCAAAGAGTCCCCTCTGGGAATCCTGCAAGAGTTCCCGCAAGGAGTCCTAAAGTATCTGTCTCCGGGAATCCCAGGAGTTCTCTCTAGCAATCCTCAAGGAATTCCCTCTAGGAATCCTCAAGGTGTTCCCTCTGGGAACCCTAAGGGAATTTCTCTGGGAATCCTCAAGAAGTCCCCTCTGGGAATCCTACTAGAGTTCCCTCTGGAAATCCTGCAGGAGTTCCTTCTGGAAATTATCAAGAAGTGTGCTCTGGGAATCTGCAGGAGTTGCCTCTGGGAATCCTTACGGAATCGTCTCTGGGAATTCTCAACGAGTTCCCTCTGGGAATCCTGCAGGAGTTCTCTCTAGGAATCCCTAGGAATCCTTAAGGAGTATCCTCTGACAATCCTACTGGAGTCACTTCTGGGAATCCTGCAGGAGCTTCATCTAGGAATCCTCAAGGAATTCACTCTAGGAATCTTCATGGAGTTTTCTCTGGGAATCCTCTAGGAGTTCTCTATGGAAATCCTGAAAGGATTCCGTCTGGAAACCTCCAGAGTATTCCCTCTGGGAATCCTCAAGGAGGCCCCTTTGGGAATCCTCACGGAGTTCCTACTAGGAATCCCTAGGAATCCTCAAGGAGTTCGCTCTGGAAATCCTCGACGACTTCCTTGTGGGAATCCTGCAGGAGTTCCTTCTAAGAATCCTCAAGGAGATCCCTCTGACCTCTGGGAATCTTGTAAGAGTTCCCTCTAGGAAGGAAGGAATTCCCTCCGGGAATCCTGCAAGAGTTCACTCTGGGAGTTTCCTCTGAAAATCCTTATGGAGTTGCTTCTGGGAATTCTCAAGGAGTTCACTCAAGGAATCCTCAAGGAGTTTTCTCTGGGAGTCCTCAAGGAATTGCCTCTGGGAATTCTCAATGAGTTTTTGTGGGCATCCTCAAAAAGTTCTCTGGGAATCGTCATTGAGTTTCCTCTAGGAAGCTTCAAGGAGTTTTTCTCTGAGAATCCTCATGGAGTTCTCTCTGAGAATCCTCTAGGAGTTTCCTTTGGAAAATCCTCTAGAACTTCCCTCTGGGATTTTTCAAGGAGCTCCCACGTGTTTCTAGTGTTCAATTAATATTGAAATTGCGAAAACAAATCCAGGTGCTTTGGTAGGAATCAAACCCACAATTAGCTATTTGTTAGAAGGGCGCCTATATTCAGTAAAGAGCTTTATCAAATTGTTCTCTTCACTTCTGTGAAATCTTTCAAAAAATGACACAAATCGATGCAAGCATCTCGAAATGACGTATGAAGTAAAAAAAGCAAATATGATGACTTGTATAGAGATAATCTCCCAATATTATTATCGAAGTACACAATTTACTACTTCTGGGAGGTATCGCGTCTTTCAATTTTCTTATCATGGTCCAATTATAAAGTGTTCTTTTTCTCTTCTCATTCTCTTTTTCTCTTTGCATACACACGCTGCCTTGCAAAATGACAAAACCAAACAAACCTGTACAAAAAAAAATCAAATCGTGACCGTCTTCTGTTGTTGTGTATTGAAATAATGCTGAACCAACCAACCGCACTCTTCCCCGTTGTACATAAACTCGCGATGCGAAACCTAACCACACAATTGCTAATACTTAGTGGATCTTCCCGAGATCAAGGGCAATCATAGAAAATTTCGCACGTTGGTCACCAGTTATATAGGTAATCTAACAAAGCCCCCTGTTCTTCTGCTTCTTCTTCTACTACTACTATAACGCTCGCCTAGTAACTGCCTGTTTGTCTGCTATACGACTGCGTAAACTTTTGTTGAACTCTAGCGTAATATTTCGATTGCCTTACTGCGAATGGATCTGTAGTTACTGTAATTGCTTCTGTTTCTTCTTCTACTGATTATTTTAATTATGCTTCTGCCTAACTTAAACTCCTTCGACTTGTTCCATTTTTAGTGAACCGTATGACTTGCTTCCTTTCGCTTGCTGTTCTGTTGCAAAGCTCTGCAAACCTCACGGTTTGACCTCCCCTTTTCCTACCTGTAATACTACCTAGTTTGCGAAATCATTGATTGCTACTTTCTATATTCCTTTGGTTTGTACCATACAAATTTAGTTTACGAATTTTGTTCAAGTATTGAGTTTGATTTGCATAAAACATTTGGTTGAAACTTCGTACTACAAGTTTGCGATACGGTTTCCTTAGAGGTGCCTATGAAGATCCTTAGGATTGTTAGCAATATGGTTTATCTAGGATGAATAGTTACGCTGCCGGATGCCTTAAGTTATTACGCTCGATAGAAATTGGGAGTTACCTGTAATCTTCCCAACAAGACAATTGTGTAAATATTGTAAGCTGCAAACGGAAAGAAATTTCATGTACAAATCAGAGGATGTTCCAAAGAAAAACAAGAGTGATTCAAAGCTGTACAGTGAACCTCGCACAGTTCTTCCTCATTTTCCTGGTTTCCTTCGCAGTTACGTACACAATTTTCTGAACCCTCACCACCACACCATGTTATGCATATTGGTTGCGCTTTTCCGTCCCTGGCTGCTGGAGGCGGATGCTTTCTGAAGAATTAGTTCCTGTGTTTGAGATATTCATTTAGGGTTGGATTAAAGCATGGTTCTGATTGGTTTTGTTCCCATTTAGGTTCATTTATGATTAGTTGGAGTATGCTAATTTAGTGCGTGCTTTTGATTTTGTTTTTAGTGAGTTTGTTTTGTGATTTTTTGGTAGCTTACCAAACAATCTTTTTACCCGAAGATTTTTGTTTTTGTTTGGCATATTTTTGCTTGCAGTATCTAACGTTTGTAAGAATCCCAGTTTTTGATTTTCAACCTGCTCGTCCTGAGCAGATTTTTCATTTATTCCTTCTTAGTGTATAAATCACATTAAATTTTTACCCCAAATCCAAACAAAAAAGAAATGGCTCCAACTGTGTATGTTTTTGTTCTTTTTTCTCTCTTTTTATTTTACGATTCCGATCATTCCCGCAAAATCGAATAAACTGCCTCCAATCGTCGCACCAACCATCGCTCGCCACGAATCGATAAATAAAAAAAAACAATCGAACATTACAAACAATCCGGTTAACGAACGAACCGTTTCCAATCTGCCGCGTGATATTGAAAATCGCAGCGCTTAAACATTCGCCATCGAAGAGAAAAAGCCTCTCGCGAGCAGCACAGAGAGCAAGAAATGATGAAACTGATAGTCAACGTAAGTGTGAAGTATGATTTTGATTTTTTTTTTCGGTTTTCAATCAAAGGGTTTTGGTTTAGTTTTGAAATGTTTTTCCGTATCTTTTCTAACCGTTTTTGATTTTTGTTGTCGTCTATGTAAAACTTGAATATTTTTTTTCTTCTAAATCTGCACGAATGTTTATGTTGAACTTCATATCGATCTTGATCAAGCCTAACAACGATTTCAACCCTCATGTCACTATCTTTCATTCTAATGTGATGCCTTATTGAGTTACTTTCCATTCCATCGATAACTTTCTATGAGCTACCAAAAAAACATTGATGACATCGAAAACTTGCGCTATTCATTTTCAAGCGTGCACGATTTACCCCAAACTTCGCCTTCCATATACTAATAACATGTTATCTATTCTTTCGCGATTGCATCGTAATACAACAGCTGTAGCAGGCAGCTCCCATCAGCATCATCACCACAATAATCAGCAACAGCAGCAGCAACAACAACAACAACAACAGCGTGACCAGCAGCGCGAACAGCAGCAACAACAGCAATCGCAGCAACAGCAACAACAGCAGCAATTCCACCCCACGCAGACGCATTTCAATCAGCACACCACTGGAACGCCAAAGTCTGGTAAGTTAAACCGAGGTGTGGGAAAATCTCTGCTTAAACAAACTCTGGGTTGAAATTGCTGAAAGCATGATTGGCATGCAGCAGCAACTTTTGAATTTCAGCACTGTGAGACGCATTTTGACGCCAATTAGATTGAATTTTGAATTTCAAATAACTCAACGTACATATGTACAGATGGGTAAATTATTGGTTAAATTGGGAAAAAATCCACAGCTCAGGTGAGATTTGAACTCACGACCCTTATTCGCTAGACAAGTGCTTTACCAACTAAGCTACCGAGCCAATTAATGACCCGGCAACTTAGTTGTCATAAGGTTCAATTCTAATCTCATCGATCTATATCATCTTCCCCTAAACCGCAAATATAACCATCTCTGTTCTACATATGTACGAAGAGCGAAAGCGATTTGTTTATTGTTTGAAACTGTTTGCCTATCGTACAGGCATCGCTTCCCCAACCACTTGTAGAGGAAGAACAATGCTACCTGGAAGGCGATCAAACGCGTCGTTCGCATTCTGTTTGATACAACGGATAACTACGTAGAGGTAGATGCTCGAAAACGATTGAATTTGTTTTTTTTTTTTACATTCCTATGAATCTACTCGCGATGTCTTTTCGAAACATGCTCGACAAATTTATAGAACATCACATTTCCCGAGATTCCACTTCTCGGAATGTCTTCTTTTTTGGTTAAGAAGTGTGTCATTCCGGGAAGCGTCATTCCGTAAAACGTCATCGAAACAGATAACCGGAAGCCGACTCGTGGCCATTGACGTTACTTGCCCAGTCTGCATCAACAAAAGTTTTCAGATCTTGTGAATCGCACGCATTATCGAAAACGAATGTCTCACTTTGGGGAGTCCACCAAGGTAGCACGCTGGCGCTTAGCCAGTTTCCCGAGTGGACCTTACCACTCCTTTTTTCCTCGGAAGGCACGCAGACACCACGCCTGCTTCCATCTGCAGAGCAAGTATCAAGAACTGATACCACGTGCACAACGATTTGTGCTTCACGTAAGTACGGCCCTGTCAGCCAGTACACAGAAGGACGTGCCGATATAGGGCCTCCACCTGCCCCGACCTTGCTGGGAACTCCTTTCCAACCACGGGCTCGGATCCAATCCAGTAGACCGACGCCACGACAGCAACGCTACCAGAATGTTCTCCCCGCAGCCACTTATTCGCCTAATCGTCACCTTCTTTGTAGCTCCAAGACAGCTACAGTGATGTAAGTGATAGCCGTTGAAACGGCATTCCAGCCAAACTCATCATTACACAGATTCTGTCAGAAGCAACCATGGCCCGGAAGGGCCTTAGTCAGGTGGGATGTTACTTCCCTGTTAGCGCAACTATCTACCCTCGGGTTCAACCTGTGGGTCCTCCTTCCTTTGGTGGAACTGTCTCATACGCGCTGCCGTTTGACCATGGAGGTCAATCTGGCAGTACTGCGTGTGCCTCTTGTGCCGCGGATCTCGAAGCACTCTATATCCTCCCCGATAAAGGATACCGACTGGCACCATACCACTGATAACGCAGAGCGCGTTGTGTGACACGGTACGATATGCACTCGCAACCCTCAGGCACATTAGCCTATAAGTACTTTCCAGCTTACCACGGTAGCTTTCGGTACTTAGTACCATACCTTAGTATGGACGAGGCGAAACGCATACACCGCAGAGCTTCATCATCTGGGACAGTGCCACTATTTATAGCTGTGGAGGCTCTTTTGCAGGCATAATCAACGTAGCTACCGAAGGTAAGCTTATCGTCGATCATCACCCACAAGTATTTGACGTAGCGCTTCGAAGTGCAATCGCCTACCCTACACTGATCACCGCTTGTTGCTCCGACGTTCAGTTGTTCACAACCACTACCTCAGTTTTGTGGTGAGCCAACTCCTGGATCTCATCCACTCCACCATAACTGCGATCGACTGGGCAGTAGTCATTTCCACTTCTTCGATCGATTCACCATAGACCTCCAGCATAATGTCGTCATCAAAGCTGACGATCTTCACTCCCACCGGGAACTCTAACCTCAACACCTCATCGTACATGACATTCCATAACACCGGATCCAGGATGGAACCTTGCGGGACTCCTGAGGTTATGTGAAAGCACTTGCGACCCATCTCCGTGTCATAAACTAGTACTTGATTCTGGAATTAACTTCCGAGAATCTTGTACAGGTTCCCGGGTATACCCAGACGCAGGAGCGCATCGGCAGTAGCCGCCCAACTGGCACTATTGAACGCGTTCCTTACATCCAGAGTCACTACTGCACAGTAGCGAATCCCCTTTCTCTTACGTTGGAGCGCTATCTCGGCGGTTTTTGTAACCGACAGTATAGCGTCTACGGTCGACCTCCCCCTCCGGGAGCCGTACTGGCTGCTGGAGAGACCATTTACACCCTCGGTATGCCTCAACATTCTATTGAGGATGGTCTTTTCGAGCACCTTCCCCGCCGTGTCGAACAAGCATATTGGTCTATATGCCGACGGTTCTCCGGATGGTTTCCCTGCCTTTGGCAATAGAACCAGGTTCTGCCGCTTCCAAACCTGTGGGAAAACTCCTTCGTCCAAGAATTTCTGCATACCAGACGTGAACATGTTGGGAGCCTCTCCAATAGCTACTTTTAAGGCCAGATTAGGAGCTCCGTCCGGACCTGGGGCCTTACCTACGCCAAGGGACTTTGCTATCCCCGCAAGGTCCACATCGGTGACCCTCGCCTCATCGCCAGTCCCTGTCCCCGGCTGTCCTACGAAAGGAGGCCAAGGACTAGGATCATGGCGTGGAAAAAGCCCCTCGATGATCCCCTCCAACATCTTTGGAGACTGATCTGTAGGAGCCATTACAACTCTAGTCTTGGCCATTACGATCCTGTTGTCATCACCCCCACGGATTCGCATTGGCACTCTGACAGAGACCCTCGAAGCAGGCCTTTCTGCTTGCCCTTATCATGGTCTTCAGCGCGGCTTTTGCAGCGCCGAACACCACCCGCCGTTCGTTTCGCTTTTCCTCAGATCATGCTCGCTGCATCCGCCGCCTAGCCCGTAGGCAGGTCCGCAATCGCTTGAGTCAACCAGTAAGCTGGTAGTCTCCCATTTCTATGGTGGGCTCGCCTAGGCATGGTCGCATCGCATGCACGCGAGAGCACCGCTACGAGCTCGTCACCATCTAAACCGAGTAAGTTTCGCTCACGACTGAGCGCTTCCCTAAATAGTAAATACCCTTCGTCGAAGTATGATGTCTGCCACCTTCGAGGCCTTGGCCTTGGCCTAGCCGCCGCTTCCTCTACTCGCTGACTGCTGTTGTTGTAGTCGATACTGTAGCGGACCGCCAGATGATCGCTGTGAGTGTAGCTGTCATCTAATCTCCAGTTCGAACTACTTGTTAGGCCAGGACTACAAAAAGTAACGTCAATAATCGACTCCGCACCGTTCCGACTAAAGGTACTCTCGATAACGACACTAGCCAGGTCGACATCTAGTATGGCCAGTGTCTTTAGCAGGATCTGACCCGCAGGTTCGTAAAACGGCTTCCCCATTCCACGGCCCAGGCATTGAAGTCACCCGCTATTACCACCGGCCTTCGCCCTGTTAGCACGGTCGTCATGCGGTTCAGCATCTGCGTGAACTACTCGATCGGGAACCACGGAGGGCGCATAACAGCTACAGAAAATGACCTCGTTTACTTTGGCGACCACGAAGCCCTCATAGGTAGTAGACACCAACTCCTGGACGGGGTATTTACCCGTTGTCCATATCGCCGCCATTTTTCTGGACCCATCCGCGACCCCGTTGCCGTTGCTGGCGGGTACTCGGTATGGGTCCGCTATGATGGCGATATCCGTTCCCCACTCAGATACCGCCTGACAAATCAGTTGCTGAGCTGCGACGCAGTTGTTCAGGTTCAGCTGAACCAGGCGTTAGATGCCTGTTGTTCACGGATTTCCCGGTACAAATCACACAAATGAGTGGACTCTTGCAGCCTTGTACCTTATGGGCGCCGCATCTCCTACACAGTTTGCTTCTGTCAGGGCTTTTGCAATCCCATGACTTGTGTCCTGGCTCCAGACACCTGAAACAAACCTCCGGTGGCTCGTGGAAGGTCAGATGACATACGCACCAGTCTACCTTGATTCTCGTTACTTTAACGGACTTTTTTTTCGTCCGCCACAGGTAGCTGAACCAAGGCTACCTGTGTTCCTGCCGGCCCCTCCTGTAGCCGAACGACTGCGGTGGCCGCCTGCACGTCGCGTTGTTGCCGCAGTGCCGTGACGAGCTCTTCCGCTTTGGTGACCTCGTCTAGGTTTTTTACCTTCAGAGTCGCCTCTGCTGTAAGAGCCCTCACCTCTACCCCTTCGCAAAGGAACTCTTCCGCCAAGCTTTTGTAGGCGGCGCCCTTGCGTTCATTGTCGCGCTTCAGCTCCAGGATCATCTCGCCCGTACGAGTACGTCTGATACTGCGCACGTCGGCTCCCGGATCCACGAGCTTGGCGTCGCTTTGCATTGCCTTCAAGACGTCCGAGTACTTAGACTGTTCGGTCTTGATGACGAGCGCGTCTCCTTTTTCGCGCTCTTTTACGCTTTCTTGGTTTGGCGTCCCTGTTCTCATCGACCTGCGGATTTTTCTTCTTCCTCTTCCGCTCGACTTTCGTCCAAGGGGGGGTCCTCCTCTTGGTTCACCCTACTCTGCGGTTACTGAGGGCCTAAAAACGGTCGCGACTCCCTGCTCCCTTCCATCCGAGACGGGCCAGCATTTTCAGGCCCACCCTTCCCAGCTTTCCGGGACGCCTGGCTGGGGTCCGACGTGCCGGCATTACTGCCGACTTTCGGGATTAATATCTTCCTAGCCTTGTGAGCACCGCCAGACAGCTTCTTACCTGACGGCTGCCTTACCCGCTTCAGCGAGTGCTTATCACGAGCAGTCACATCTGCCACACCTTTTGAGCTTCCTGAGAAAGCGATGACCTCCGTCTGGGTAGACTTCGTAACCTTTACTTTCGCCGGTTCCACCGCTGCTGCACTTTTCACGAGTCTCACATGATCCTGATTGGCATCGTCCGTCGACTTACGAAGCCGCAACAGGGCCGTTTTTAAGTCCTTACTTATGCTGGACTTCGTGGATGCAAAGTCGATGATCTTGCCAAGCTGCTGCTCAGTCACCTCTATCTCGGACAGCCCGTATCTCCTTTTGGTTGATTACCGGGGAATGAAACGGAGCACCCACGCTGGAGCTGCGCACGCAGCTTCCCGCGCCTGACTCCTCACTTCTCCTTAACGGAGACCTCGCCAATCCACTCCTTGCGAAGGGGTTGGCCTCGCCAATACCACAACTTCCTGTTTGATTTGTTTGTTTAAATTTGTCATCATAGTTAATCCCACGCGTTGCACGGTAAAAGGGGTTCACCACGTCAGAGCCCTGCATTAATGCGGTAAGGGACAAAATACTGTGGGGGTGCCCAGGTACCCAACGGGATCCAATAACGATCAAGAATCTTTTTCACCCCCTCGACTAGATTGGGGTTAGTAGTCCTATTCTTAGCAGGCAACTACACGGGTGACTCGCAATCTGGGCAGGCCCCGGGACTGTAGTCCCTGCTGCCCCAGAGTCTCCAGTTTGATGGAGATCTTGTGCTGTACCAATCGGATCAGTAGCGAACACCAATTTTGAAGTGTTGTTGTGTGGCATTCTTGAAACATGCCTTGCCCACCATATCCTCCCGGCTTTGGCCACCTTCTGGATGCTGGGTTCGCCGCAGCGTGCAGTGCGCTCGAAGATATGGTCCGTTGTCGACCGGCCGATAACTTCCCACGAACTCATTCGTTTTAGACGACGGAAGACGATCTTGGATAGCATTTTGTAGGCAGCATTCAAAATGGAAATTGCTCGGAAGTTTTCAAATCCCAAATGGCCAAATATTCTTATATGGTGACCATGGGTATTATCGGCAGGTTTGTTCTCTTCGTCATGAGGGCTTTTTGTCGGCCAAATTCCCTGAAACTTGGTCATATAATTCAGCTTGATTGAGAAAGATTTGAGGTCAACTTTGAGTTCAACAGCTTAAAAAAACCATGACCAAGAGAACAAAACTGCAGAAAATACACAATTTCTTCTATTTCATAGACTTTTCTAATATTTCCACTCTAGTTTGTAAGAGTTTGAATTAATCATTCAGGTGATATGATTTTCAGGTTTATTTTTTTATCGCTGCATGATTCAGCCAGCCTTAGTATTAACGTTTTCAGGAGTTGTTCAGACCAACGCTGGTTCATTTCCATCAATCTTTTGGGACATCATATTACACAGGTCAGAATTTTTGTCTTCTCTCGGCAATTTCTCGGCTGTTTCCCAATCCTACAGGGTTTTTTTAAAAGTAAGGGCCTGCCCATAAACTACGTAGACTCTGATGGGGGGACGAGGGTTCTGGGCAAAGCCTACGGTCCATTTTTTTTCCTCCCCTGTTGGGGAAATTAAGCCACTGCGTCCAATAGGCTGAACTTTTGTGGCATGTCCCGTTTTGATATTCGCATCTAGCCAGCTAATTACCATGTGTCAAGTAATCAGCTACTGCCACGACGCGTCGTCTCCCAGTCAGGTGCAATGGAATTGATAAACTCCAAGACCTTCCCAGGTTCTGCAGACCAGATCTCACTGGGTTGCAAGCAACCACTATTTAGAAATCGTTGCCTGCGCGTATATAAAGCACCACAACTGCAAAGCAGATGTTCCGAGATTTCACGTTCCGTATTACAGAAACGACAGATATCACTCTGAATATGGCTAATATTTTTCAAGTGATACCTGCTCGGGCAGTGTCCAGTTACTAGGCCAGTGTATGTGCGTACATAGAGCTCTCTTGTTGAGCTCTAATAGCTTTTTGGTTTTATAAGCATTTGATGTTATAAATTGCTTTGACTGATTGCAATTTTTGGCATCCATCCAATTGGATATCACCCTCTGTTCAGCCCAGCGTTTCAGGTCCATTTTAATTGTACAGTTTGATATACCACAGAATGGTTCTGGGCCAGCAAACTGTAAATTGGAACCACTTTTAGCAAGCTCGTCTGCCATTTCATTCCCTTCAATGCCACAGTGACCTGGAACCCAGTATAAGTTTACTGAATTCCCTTGACACAGCCTGCGCAGTGAAAGAATGCATTCCCAGACAAGCTTTGAAGCACATTTGTAAGCGCACAATGCTTTTAGTGCAGCTTGACTATCTGAGAAAATACAAATATTTGCATATCTGTATTTTCTCTCAAGGCAGATATTTGCGCATTTCAAAATAGCAAGAATCTCTGCTTGAAACACCGTAGGATAGTGTCCCATCGCCACTGAAATTTGTATTCCAGGGCCGTAGATTCCTGCTCCCGTTTTTATTCCAACTTTTGAGCCATCTGTAAAGAATTTGAAGAAAATCTAATTGCATTTTCCACTCTCAGATTTCCCAATTCATTTGAATGATCTTTTGCAAGCAGGAGTGCTGTTTATGTTTTCACATGTCAGCATCCAAGATTTTCTTTTCGATTTTCGTATTTCGTTGTTGTAATCAGTCAGGGCTTTCCTGTACTGGTCCAATCTCCCGTTTGTTTCGCTCTATTGAACATTTTACGAGAAAATTTTCTAAGGCGATCCAGTTTAAAGTTCCACCATGGCACGTCTCTAGTAGAAGACGATTGTATGGTGGGACAACTTCTGTTAAAGGAATTGATGATACTTTCATTTACCCTTTGAGAAAATGATTCTAACTTTTGGGATGAATCAATAGTTTCTCCCATTGTAAATGAATGCGTATTCAACAATTCTACATATTGATCCCAGTTTGTCCTCCTGGGATTTCTAAATGCCATAAAAAAAAATCATTTACCCACTTTTATTAAGCCTTGGAATTGAGACGTAAGAAAAGTGGCCGATTATCCCGGAGACGAAGAAGGTCCACTGCGTCATTGCTCCGTTTAACACAGTTAGGGCAAAATACTGTGGAGGGTGCCCTGGTACTCCACAGGCTCCGTTCACGGTTAAGTTTTTATAAGACCCCCCTAACCATTCATTCCTAGGCACGGTACGCTTGACACCATGAACTAGGGGTCGCCTGTTTGGTGGACTTTTACCACCGGATCAGGCAATCCGTAGTGATATTCTTAGCCAGTTGAGGGAACTGCTACCGCCACTACACGGCTATCTAGGCTGATCGGGAATAGAAATTAATATTGATGATCAACTTCAACAGCCGGCACGGTCCATACAAATTTTCAAATTTTTGTATGAACAAAAGGCTACGGAGCGGGAGGGGGGGGGGTCTGAGATTGCCAAAAATGAGTGTACGTAGTTTATGGACAGCGCCTAACAAGGTCATGGTATCCTATCAAACACACTAAGAAATCAACTCCATTGAACGCATGATAGCCGAAAATGAGGGCAGATGTACTGAGTATACCCCATTAGGCATAAATACGTTGGTATAAGGTCGTCTGGTATAAGTACGTAAGCGTAAGATGATAAAGTGGAAGTCATATGCGTGCATGTCTCCATTTAGGCGCATGTAAAATGTACGCATATCGCCTCCACTTTAACATCTTATTCAACATCCTTTACGATCACTGGTTGACTGGGTAGGCATAATGGACGTTAGGCATAAACTTTTTAAAAAATGGCAAATTATGCCTATCGCTCATTATGCCAGTCGTCCATTATACCTGTCTATCGTATTTATGCCTAACGTCGCTCATCCGTTTAAATGCACAATAATTCTTATTGGAACACTGTTCTTTCTGCTCAGAAGAATGCTCCTTTTTCAATCCTACTGAAAACAGTGCAAAACAGGGCGTCTCAATTTGTTTTGTTTCTTATTTTTTAAATTTTTGTTGGGTTTAAGTACGAATGCTTACAAAAAGGCATTGATCGGTGCCGTAATCGCTTTGTGCAAATCGATAAAGCATTATCGATCCAGGTAGTTTAAGTTACTAAAAAACGTTCATACCGTGAGGTCGCCATTCACCGCTCATTTAACGGCATTTTCATAAAGTTTAGGACATTAAAAATCGACGTTTGCGAATATTGCACTTTTATTTACGTTAACAACTCAACAATTATGTTGTTATTATAGAAAAAATATAAAACGATTGTAAAATATGTTTACAACCGAAAAAATAAAAATTCAAATGTGTTATCTCTTGGCTCCTATTACCGCTCATGCATCCATTTACCGCTCATAATGGATCCATTCACCGCTCACTGGATTATTTTTTCATGGAATCGCAGAAACTATTCATTTATAAAAGCAAAATAACTTTTATTTACCAAAGTATTGATGATTCATGACGTTCAGTTCATCCTGTTTTGTCAAAATGGAATCTTTAACGGGTTTTACCTGTTGGACATTTTTTCCGCTGTTTGCCCTGAGCAGTTCCCATGTTGTCCTGCAGCGCAGTGTGAGAAATATTTTTTGAGAACGTGATTTCAGGTACACCCATATAAAAACCTGGTGAAATGATAGTTTTTTAATGTGGCAGCATGTTACATTCACTTTTGTTACGATACTTTACTAACATGTGTTCATTTTTGTATGATTGACCCAAAATGAGCGGTGAATGGGGCATGAGCGGTGAATGGCGACCTCACGGTATTTCACATCACACTATTTTGTTTTAAAGCTACACTGCCGTTCTACGCATAATTACCCCATGTTGTATGGGAATCTCTATCTACATGAGACAATTACACAATTACAAAAAAAAACGGAAGTGTTTATCTTGATGGTACTTTGTTCAATAGCTAAATAACGAGCATAACAGATGAATCGTACAGTAGAATGCTCATATATCATTTACCAATGGTTCATATTGTCCATCTATTTTCAAATACAAAGAATTGCAGCATCATGAACATGATGTGTTAGCTCTCTGACTATCCACTTTGTCGCTTATATTCATATGCCATTGTCTATATTTCCATGCTTTCCGGATTGGTGCTGTGTCGCCGCTGTCGTCGACGTTGTCTACTAACATTCCATCCTCACAAAAACAAAAATACTAATCACCATCACCTCCCTCGCGCCCGCGCGCACGTACGCACGCACACAACAGTAGACACAGAAACGGCATCCAGTGTGTACGGAGCGTCAACAACCACCAGCACGTCCAGTGGTGGCGGCGGCGTCCCAGGAGCGACGGGCGGCACCACTAAATCGGCCATGAAGATGAGTAGTTCCGCCGTGACGCCTACGATGCCACCGCTCAAGAAGAAAACCACCATCGTGAAGGCTAGTGTTCCGCCACCGGTGCCACCGCGAGGTTCGCCCAAGATGAGCAAAGCGGGTGGCATGAAGGGTAGTGCCGGAGCGACCGGTTCCCTGCCGAGCCAGTCCAGCAGTGGGCACCGGGGACGGTCCAGTGCAGGTGTGTGTTTGTGCAGAGTTTGAAAGTTGGAGTTTTTTTTCCTGGCTCACCCTGTTTGATGAAGTAGATTGTTGAGTAGAATTTTTGCTTGGTTTCGCATGAGATATTCGGTTTTGTTATTCCATCTTTTTTAGAGAACAGAAATAGCAAAAGTTTGATCATTTTTAATTGTTCATATTGTCTACATTTATTAGTTTTCAAATGAATCGTGGAAATAACAACCCTTTTCTAAGCAAAGGCGGTATTCGAAAAAAAAATGGACGCAAAAAATGACTGGTATTTCGATTGGGAATAGTATGTTTTGTGTTGCTAATATAACACAACACATAAAGCCAAAACGGTAAATGCGCGAGAATTCAGCAAGACTATGCTGAGGATGACGGGGTCGGTCCGCATTTTTGTCGGTCCAGGAACGTTTCGTAATGGCAATTCCCTTAAGATTTCAAGAAAACTTTTAAGTGTCTTTCTTTAACAATATCTCCGTCCTAGCTCAACCGATTTTTATGAAATTTGTACAACATTAGCCTATAATAATAATATACTATTCCTGATTAAAAAGTCATGAGAACGCAATCAAAAGCTATATGTTATTGTCCTTGTCTATTTTTGAATACAGTCTGCAACCTTTCCTTTCAAGTTCCCATTTTTAATCAACTCGTTTTGCATGTATACACGTTGATTCCTTCTTCACTCCAGTTTACTATTTCAGTTATGTAGTTGTTGTTCAGTCATTAACTCACAAATTGATTGTGCTGAATTCAGGTAAACCTTCCAAAAATCGGCTAAATCCACCGTCTTTTCCGAACGTTCCTGAATCTCTGGAGAATGTCGTCGACTATACTGGTTCTCCGAACAAGGTGCTCAATTGGCTCAGCAACCACGACTTCCGGGTTGCCGAAAACGGGGAACACCTAGCCGCCGTGGTGCAGGAAACAGATCAGAACGAAAACCCACAGGAAACTCAACCCCGTAAGCAGTCAGTCAGTTCTGAGGTGAAAAAGCTGGCACAGAGTTTCGAACGTTCCTCTACCGGAGTGAGCAACAGCTTGACGTCTGTGAAACGTACGCTGCAGAAGCAATCTTCCGTCCAAAGATCGGAGTCAATACAGGACAGGATCAAGAAGTTTTCTCTCACAGATGAATCCATTCAGCTGCCAGTGTTCAAAAAGCTTACCTTTGCGACTCCGACCACTCAAGAGTCTTCCAAAGTAGACTCAAACAACAACACCGTCAAAGAAAAATTCGTTCCAATGGCAGACCGAATCCAAGAATACGAAACGGAGCTGAACGACGAAGTTGTTCTATCGAAGTTACAGGACGTGGTCCGAAGCCGTCGGGAATTGTTTGACTCCCCCAATTCCACACTTGAACGTCCGTTAAAGTCCTATCCTAAGAAGGTTCCGCAGGAGAAACCACCACAGGAGCAGCTCCCACAGGACAAACCCCAAATGGCAAACGGATCTCTAGGGAAACACGTTCTGGTAAAGCAGAAGAACTCCCACAGCAAACCTTCGTTGAACCCGGACGAGATAAAGCGAAAAATCGCGGAAATCGAACGGGAAATCCGCGAGAACGAAGCTCGTTTGCAGGCGTTGCCTCTGGAACCTCCAACGCAGTCATTAGACCGTCCGAAAAATGTGAAAATCACCAATAATGACAGTTTTTTGTCCCGTCTTACGCCGCGATCCGAAGCACAACATTCGGTGGAAAAGGTGGACGTCCTTCGTCAGTTGGGCTTGCCCTTGGACGAGCAGCATAACGTCGAAAGCTACCTCAGTCAGTTCAGCTTGGAGGGAGAGTTCGTCTGACAGGAACGTTGCTGCAACAGAGAGTCGAGCGGGGAATTAGTTTTCGCTAGGAACTGTCCTCCCTTCCGATTGTTCTTTTATTTGATTTTTTCGGTGCTTCAAGTCGCTTTGTGTTCGCATTGTTTTTCCATCTGCATATACATACGCTACTTTTTTGTACCCCTTTCCTGATTATTTGTTTTTCTCAGTTTTTGCGTAATAAATAGCTAGCGCCACTTAATGATATTCAGAAAAACTCTGTTACTAAATAAGCACATTAATTTACTATTATAAACAACAGATTGAATTGCTCCGAACACTTTACATCGAATTTGTTTTAAGTTAAATTTCAAACAAGTGTGTTGATAACCTGCAGTTGCTTTCTCCTTCAATGGAAGAGTTTTGTGAGTAGATTGATTTCTGATATAATTCAATTTTTTTTTTCAATTCAAGAGAACAAAAAAGATTTTCTGTAGAGTATCCGTCAATCAGAGGAGACAAAGTGTCTTTTTTTAATTTCTAGAAAAACTACGTAACAGTTTACAACTCCGTATAAGGACTGTTCAATTCATAAAACGGACAACTTGCTTGTGCGATATCTTTTTTATTTTTCAAAAAAAAAAACAATATCAATTTTTTGCGTAACTTTCTATAGCTATTCTCAAATGTAGGAAAAATATAACATTAAGCAAAATGTTCTTTATTGTGTAACTGAAGCGGTTTTCGTAAATCATCAATAAAAACCTATTTCTCAAAATTCGACATAACTTTCCACATACTTAACATGCAAATTTTCATGAAGTTTTTAATGAATTGGAAGCCTACACTGTTCTACTAAAGGTAAAGCTCAATAGTTGATCAGTAGTAATGCACCAAGCAGGCTCCAGCTTGATATAGTAAGTTGCCTTGTTTTCATAGAAATTATTGAAAAATGTTCATTTAAGTCCTGTGTTGCAATAACATCACGGATTCGGCTAAAAATTTGTCCAGAGTAGTAGAATATTGCTCTCTGCATGATATAGAAGAAAAAATAACTTTTAATTGCATTTTTCATCAAAAATTTAATCCATAAAGATGGTCATATTAAAAAAGTTCATACTTTTTGCTCCATTGATGCAGATTTTCGACTCTAGCGAATCTTGTTATTATATATTCCCAACAAAGTTGGTCCTATGTTATTGTAAACCTTATTTAATAATAATCGGATGCAAAGTTTTTATTTCCAACATCATTGTTATGCAAAATTTGCATTAAGTAGCATTGTTATTTGGAAGAACCATCAAAGCACGAAACTGTTTTGATTACTGTATATGTAATGGCGCACAGTAACCAAACCAGCAATGCTATTAAGAAGCAGTTTTCTGCATTTAAATCCACATTATTCCCACTTTCGACTGGATGCATAAAAAAATTGATTATTTAATATTTTCATGACATTTTTGCTTCACCATTGAATTTTATTCAAAAAATCGAACCTAACTTGAGACTTTAATATCTCAACACTTAATTTTCCAATTGAGTTCAAATTTTGCCATAATGTTAATTACTTATGCTGCTGCAGATACATACTTTTCTGGTATTAAAAACGATATACCATATGTGAACAGTAATTTTATATTTATTTTCAATTTTCAGTAATCGAAAAATTCGCCTCATTTAACATCTGGCCGATTTTCTATAAAATAAAACTATTTTTATTCGATTCAAAAATGATTACTATAATGAGAGATGATATTCTGAAAAACAAAGCAAGCGTGGTTAAATTTGAACTACGCCTCTTCTTTTTATAGCCTTATAAAGTTGTCCGTTTTATAAATTGAACAGTCCTTATTTGAAATCTTTCGACTAATTTTCTTAAAATTTTCTCATGTATTTCGGTAATTTCTAGTCAAAGTATTACTCTGCATTGATTTTTCAATTATTGCAAACAAAAAACATGACATAAAGCATAAAACCGATCAAATTTCCTAAGAAATTAATTGTACTAGGTCCACTCCAAAGTCCACTCTGACTGAACCAATTTCGTAAAAAATTCAACCTATTACCATTTTTTCGTACCGCACTAAAATTCTTTTGTATTCAGTGAAAGTATAAATTCACAAGAAGGACGAAAATTAACAGAAGTACATAATGTATATGCAAACTTTAAGAATGAAATTTTACATTTATTCCCGAGCAGGAACGAATAGCTGACACATAACTGCAGCATACCAAAGTCAGGTATCATACCGAATCGAGGTATTGGTCGGTTACTCTGGTATTGAAAATAACTTATTCTGGTATTTTGTAGGTATTGATTGAATACTTCAACGAGCTATTGGTTTGGTATTGAGGACTGCTTGAGGTTTTATTCAATTATGGAAAAATTTGTGGAGCCTCGTGGCCGTGCGGTTAGCGTCACCAAAAGTATAAGCCATGCCATGGGGTGAGGGTTCGATTCCCGCTCCGAGTGATGGAACTTTTCGCAAGAAATGTTTCTTCCTCGTATCCGCTGGGGCTCGTATTGTGTGTCGTGTTCGTTGTCTAGTGTTAAGTTTCGTTCAGTCTGTACAGCTTCTAGCTGAAGACGGTGTCTGTGCCTTTTAAAAATCACTATTTGTATGATTTTACGACTGTGAATTCTACAGTTGATAGGTATAAGTTCCCGATCCAAAATCGAGGGTGTCGATAAAACACTGGTAGTGCGATTAGCTTCAAAAGCAACTAAAATGAGCTTTCAAAAAACTGCTGCTATAAAAGCACCAGCAAACTACAGTGCCGCTCAAGCTATTTGACACCTATACACCATAGCAAAAGTGGCCGCCATGATATTTACAGGACAAACAAATGTAGAGCTTCACACCATACAAAAAAGCTAACTCCTATTCCCTGAAAAAGGTTAAATAAACCATTTCTTTTTCGAAATTTTGTAAAAAGAAGATACTTTGATCCTATCTCTAAATGTATATGGAGACCGATTTTGAAAATATTGTTCTGTTATTTAATCAAAAGTCAAAATCTAAAAAATAACGAAATGAATTCAATTTCGTTTTGAAAATCCTCAAAAATAGACGTTGGTTGCCCATAATGCCTATGCAGTATAGGTTGACAAACTATTTCAAAAATTTTCACCAACACTTGTCTGAACGTTTCTGAAATATGTTCTATGGAAAGACCAAGTTTGTTCAAAATATCTTACAAAAAGGTCTCTCATATTTTTTGTTGTAATATTAGGTTTTTTCAAGATAGGGTAGGTAATCAAAAGTTGAACCAAATTGTGGCTTTCCGAAGTAGCGCAAATTTTGAGTGATTTTTTCTCCCACATGGAAATAAAGTACTACGGCAAAATTTTATGTACATGAAAATCACGGATATAAGCTTTCTGTTAAGTGGTAAAAAGTTTGTATTTGCACCGAATTTCATTGAAAAATTCGATTATTCGTCAACAATGATTTTAATCTTAATTTGAACCACCGTAATCATAATTTGAACCAATTTTAATCTTAATTTGAACTACTGGCGGCAGCAGCTCGAGCATCTCCCACAACAGCCAATTTCGTGCTGAACAATAGAAAAACACATGGATCTGCTAATTCCCATAACTATTTTTCATTAGGCAGTGGAATTTCAACTAAGACTGTTCTAAACTCTTCAGGAACTTTGAAATTAAATTTGGAATTTTTCATCCCCCAAGAGTAAACAAAACAACCACTAGCGCAGTCTGCCGGCCAACACTGGAAGCTCGCCCCCGTTTACTAGTTCAAATTTAGATTACAAATGGTTCAATTTAAGATAACATTCTCCAAGTAAGAATTACTTAAATTTGATAATTTTATGTCAAATAATGCGGAATATTATTCGGTTGGTCGATTCTACGATAAATAAGCTTTCATTTGACGTGTTCACATATTGCGTGTGATACAATGCATGAGCTGTACGAGTACACCGAAAATGTGCTTTGTCTGGGGCGAAATGGGTGAAATCGCAGTGATTTTTCAATTGCCTGTTTTCCATGACAAAAACGCTTTTTTCAATGCTTTTAAAGTCCATGTTATCAGGTTATATTACGGAAAGCTGTTTAACATCTTTTTCGGGACAATATTTGCCTAAAAAGTACGTTGTTTTGATGAATTACGAAATGGTTCAAATTAAGATTACAATTTGACTAGTTCAAAGTTTGATTTCTTACCCTACCTAATAGATTAACAGGAAATATATGCATTCAGACAGGGTATTTACCCATTACCCCTTGTAAGAATTCTAGGAAAAAAAGGGAGATTTTCTGTCACGAACTTTCTGGAATTTTTTTGCGCTGTCTTTTAAGGACTTCCAGTAATCCGAGAGAAAATTTGTTGAACTTATGCTTGAATTTACAATCCAATTGGATTGCTATTGAGGACTGCCTGAGGTATTATGCAGTTATGGAAAAATCACCATTTGTATGGCACAATCGTCAGTTATTATTGAGGTATTGCAATACCTGATGTCATTGTTCACGTGGTATTCGTAGAACACACACACCAATTATTACTTCATTTATTTTACCTTTTAGGCAAGGCTCCTTAATACCTCATTCAGTTTGTAGGTACTGGGTTTTGCATACCTGAGTTTAGTATTCTGCAGCTGTTTCCTCCTGTTCGTGTGGTGTTCTTCTGAGTTTCCAGTTTAGTCTAAATGTCGTATATCTCGAGTTCTGAACCATTTAGAAGGATACTTTGGCAAAGTTTACTCAGACAACTGGAAGCTTACACATAAAATAGAGTTCTGTTTTAGGCAATGTTTCTCTAAAAAAAAACTAAAGCTTTCACAATGAATTGGGATTCGCAATTCGTTTACCATTTGTTTCTCTGAAAATTGAGCTTTCTTTGCCAAATAATCGAGCTTTTTCTGCTGGATGAAGACCCGGATAATCAGCTATCCGATTTATTGAATCCCTGGATGATTCAGTCCGACCCAAGTCGAATCTGTTCTTTGAAGGATACTGTCTTCGGCTAAGAGGTTCAGAAGATTATAAGAATGAACATAGAAAACAATTATGTTGGAAATTCGCTCTTTTTGTGGTTCAACTGTTCTTAAAAGCTAAAACATTGATATAAATCGGTATCTATCTCGCGTTTTAAACCATTTCATATGATACTATGTTTGAAGAATCTTTTCAGAAGAAAAGAAGCTTTCACATAAAAAAGGCAATTCAAACAAGAAATTCACTTACAACGTGGTTCTTGTGTTCCTTAGAGCTGTCAGTTTGATCTAAGCACCAAGTATATTATCTGTAGTGTCTTCAGATTTTTGTTTTCAGTAATTACTCTGGAAATCCATGCAGCAATTCCGGAATGCATTTCTTTGAAAGTTTCTTCGACAATTTCTTTGAGAATTCCGAAAGTATTTTTTTTTCTTTAAATCCTTTCTGCATTATTTTTAGGAAATTTGTTGGCAATTCTTCTGGAAACTGCCTCAGCTATTGTGTCGAAAATCGAGTTTGGAATTCCTTTGGTGAAAATTTCATGTTTCTTTTAGGAACTCCATTAGACATTAGACATTTGAAAATTTCTGCAGCAATTTTTTCGAGAATATTTTAGGCAAAACGGTGTCCGGCCATTTGGCCGAATGCCGTTTGGCCGAATGCCGTTTGGCCGAATTATTATCAAAAGTATTTGGAGGCGCGGGCAAACTCTGGATACCATTCTAGCTGCCAATATGATCATCAGAAATATTTCCTTCTTTTAATCATAGGCTATTCTTTCAAGTTTTACCATCAAGGGATTAGTTGGCGTTGAAACTGGGAATATTTTTGTCAGAGATTTTTCTTTCTTTGAATCAATGGCTATTCTTTCGAGTTATACTGATATAGGAAACAGGGGCAAGATCACTTAAGTTCATCATCCTTTTCCGGCCAAACGGCATTCGGCCAAACGGCGTTCGGCCAAATAGCGTTCGGCCAAATAACCCGGAACTAAGCAAAACCTTTGAAAACTTCAATTCCCGTATAAAATGCTTCGGCAATGGATTTGTGAACTTCTTTAGAATTTGTTTTCTTTGAAAATTCTGTCTGCTACTCATCTTTTTGTTTTTTTGGTTATTACTTTCGGAATATTTTCAATATTCTTCTGGAAACTTCTTTGCCAATTTCTACTGGAATTGATAGGATATTTTATTGAACATTCTCGCAAATTTCCGCAAATCAAGATGATTGCCAGGATGTTCCCAAAAAATTGCCGAAAAATTTCACAAAGAAATTGCCACCAAAATTACCTAAGGGAATCTCAAAGTAATTTCCAAAAAACTATCTAAAAAAGTTGTTGAAGAAATTTTCAGAAAAAAATACCGAGTATGTTGTCGAAGGCAGCTTCAAAATATTTCCAATAGAAAATGCCTAAACAACCTGGAAGCATTTGCTCGATCTTTTCCAAAAGAATTTCCTGTGTAATTTCCAAATGATTGTCTAAAAAATTACCAAAAGGATTGTAGTTAGAAATCAATAAGCATTTGCTGGAGGAAATTGTAAAAGTAATTGTCAAATAAATTCTCAAAGTAATTTGGGAATGAATGTGCCTTATACAGGTACAGGGGATAGACAAAATGATCGGGACAGGCAAAATTTCCCCTTCTCAAAAATATTCAAATAGCTATAACTTTTCGAAAAGTGCATCAAATATTCTCAAATTTTTACTGTAAGTGAATCAACTAGTTGTGTATGAGTGGACAAAATTTGGAAAAGATCGAGCTATTATGCATGAAGTTATAAAGATTCTAGAAAAAGGTATATTTATTCGATAGCCAACTTTGAGCTGTTGTATCTCCGGATTCAATCAACTGAATGCAATGAAATTTTGACCATTTATGACTTATATAATGAGCTTTGAAAAACTTTTGACCTTACTTAAAATTCTCAACACGAAAGAAAATTATAACGATTAGATTATTTTTCTAATAAAACACCAAATTTTCTTAAATTTCAACATAGTTTCAAAATTTAAGATGCTAATTATAGTTCATTTATATTCCCTCTAATTATCTTGAATATAAATATGTTTTGAAAGAAAGTAACAACATAGCCAGCAATTCATTGAAAAAGTAATGGGATGCATATTAAAAATAGCAAAGCAAAGATAACCGTACACATCGTAGTTGCTACTCCGTGATTGACCAGAACAATCGAAGTTGCACAGAGAGCCAATGAATGTGAAAGCTTGGGACAAGCTAACCATTCTCAATGTGCACAATTCGAGAGTTCAGCTATTTAAAGTCAATAACGGCGCTGGCCACGTCCTTACGGTCATCAGGAAAGGGAAGGAATGTTAGTTCGACAACCGTTGCTACTAGAAACCGTGGAATCCACAGCATCCCCACAGTTGTCACGGGAAGGAATGGTGGTTAGTAGGGTAGGGTAAGGTGTGGATCTAGGAGCCACCTCTGTTAGGTGATATGATCCACTAGTTATATGGAAATACACGTCGCGGTCTTCATCACGATTATGATTTATTTGATCACGATGACCACTGATCCCGGATTTCGTGCTCGCGTTTCCATCGCCCTACCGTGGAAACCGACTGATCTACGATTATTGTAGCGCGATTCTGAACCCGGATTTTTCACTCGCACTTCCATCGCCCTACCGAGAAAACCGACTGACCAACGAATATTGTAGCGCGATTCTGATCCCGGATTTTTCACTCGCACCCCCATCACTCTTACCTGAAAATTGTCTGCCATTCGAAAGTTCTCAAGCTCGGAATGCATATTAAAAATAGACCAATTTACTAAAAAATCATAAAATTAATGAAATTGCTATAACTTTTTCTCTTGTGAATAATTTCAAGTTGAGTCAAACGTTTTTCAGAGCTCATTATATAAGTCGGAAATGGGCAAAATTTCATTGTATTCGGTTCATTGAATCCGGAGATATAACAGCTCAAAGTTGGCTATCGGATAAATATACCTTTTTCTAGAATCTTTATAACTTCGTGCAGAATAGCCCGATCTTTTTCAAATTTTGTCCACTTATACACAACTAGTTGATCCACTTACAGTAAAAAATTGAGAATATTTTATGCATTTTTCGAAAAGCTACAGCTATTTGAATATTTTTTGAGAAGGGAAAATTTCGCCTGTCCCGATCATTTTGTCTCTCCCCTGTATACCTCGATGTAGTGGATTCATTTTTCAAAATGCCTTTAAAATCGAATTTATATAAAAAATTGTATACCAAAATGTACCAAAACATATAAACATTGTATGAAAACAGAGTTTTCAATAGAAGGCTCGGCGTTTTTGGCACAAGTACAGACTTATGCTTCAGTGATTCAGAAATTCCTTCAGAGATTCCTTTAGTAAAAGTTTCAGAGATGCCTTCAGAAACTTTTCCAGAGTTTTTCAGAAA
The DNA here is from genome assembly GCF_035046485.1 of Aedes albopictus. Taxonomy (NCBI): domain Eukaryota; kingdom Metazoa; phylum Arthropoda; class Insecta; order Diptera; family Culicidae; genus Aedes; species Aedes albopictus. The sequence goes on from NC_085137.1 coordinate 71,681,269, forward strand.
ATGTTTCAAAAGTTCCTTCAAAAATTTGCACTGAGGTTACTTTGTAAATTCTTCTCCAGAAATTCCACTAGGGGTTCCTCCAGAAATTTCACAAAGAGTTGTGTGTGATTTTATGCAGAAATTCCTTTAGGGAATTTTTTTAGAAAATCTTAAGAGGTTTACCATATTTTTTCGAAACTTTTCTGAAGTTTTTTTTTTTTGAAAAATATTTCGGAGATTTCTTTACGCAAGGGTTTATTCCAGTGCTTTCTGCGGAGTTTGCTTTACAAATTGCTCCAGGGATTTATTTTTGAAAATCTGAATTTTCGCCTGAAAGTCTTCAAGGGATTTATTTAGAAATTCCTCTAGAGACTATTAACAAAAATGTGAGATCTATTCGGGATTTTTTTGCAGGGATTCCTTCGCAATTTTTTCAATGGATTCTTTAAGAAAATCTCCCATGGCTCTTACTATAAATTCGACTAATAATTTCAGGACTCATTTAAAAAATCTTTCACGAGTTCCTGAAAAAATCTTAACGAAATTCTTTCGGAGTACCTTAAAAATTGGTTCACGTAGAGTCGCTTTAAAAAATCATCCACGAAATCCTTAAAAAAAATCAGTCAGAAATTCTTTTTCAAAATCTTCTAGAGGGATTCCTATAGACTTTAGAATGTCCTTCAGAAATTTTTCCAGCATCCCTAAGAAAATCTTGCATGGATAGCTTCCAAAAATATTGCATTGATTCCTTTAGAAAATACTTCATGAAATCCTTGAAACGTTGGGCAGTTATTTAACATCGTTGCATTATTAAAAGACTGCGTAGCCGTTTCAAGGAGGAAGTTTAAGAATCTTGCAAAGATTGCAAAGAAATTCATCCACGAATTTCTTCAGATTTTTTTTTTCATAGATTCCTCGAGAAATTTTACAAATAATTCATCTAGAAAGCCTTTCATGAACTTTTTTAAAAATACTCCATGGATTTTTTTTTTAGAAAATGATTCTAGGATCCATTAGGAATCTGAATTGTTTCCAATAATTGCTTTAGAAATTCTATAAGAGATTATTAGGGAAATTCCCAAGATTTCTTCACATTCCAGACTTTTCTCTTCCAGAAATTACTCCAAGGATTTCTTAAAAAAAAAAAAGTCTTAGAAAATCCTGCAAGGATTCCATCAGAACTGTTTCTACAGATTCTTTCAGAGATTCTTATAAAGATTCTTATGGAAATGCTAAAAGACATTTCTGCAGAGATTCCTGCAGAAATTTACACAAATATTTCCGCCGAATATTTCTTTATGCATTTTGCCAGAAATTCCTTCACGATTCCCGACTAGAAAAATATATCAAACTAACTGTCCCGGCGAACGTTGTCTTGTCAAGCTATGGTGGGTTGACAACTGTTTTGAGCTCATAACATCACCGCACTCCGATTGCTTTTATTTCGATCATGTTGATTTCCTTCCCAGCTTATGAAAAATCAGTACTTTATCAATTTTCTTACTTTTCTAGTTGATTTACGTAACTTTTTGAACATTTAAACACGAATGAACCGTGAAAGAGTTATGCTGATCGGTGCATCGTTCTTGAGTTTTGTTGCCTCAAAGGAACTTCTAACTCATTGTTATATATATTAGAGTGGGTCAATGTTGTATGGAGAAACTTTAAATTTGATCGTATCAACCCGGAACAAAGCTTTTTCAATCTATATTAGCGTCCAAAACAACTGTGCAACATTTGGAAGCGATTGGTTGCGTCCCCGTATTCCGCTTTGCGATTGAAATTTGTATGGAAGTTAGTATGGGAAAACGTACTTTTTTGCATTTTACTCATAAGTTGAATTCTTTTGTTCAATACCATGTAGCTAATCACGTTAAAGTATAGCCTAGGATATGCCGAGAAACTTTGCCGAAGACCGCAAAGTGTTCCGACACTTGTGTAAAAAGTTATTCGCCTGGTAACTTAGGCCAAAAATTGAGATTTTATTATTGATGTTATTCCTTTACATGTTAAATGTTAAGCACCATCGGGCAATCTGTACGTTATAACTTTTTTCACAAGTGTCGGATCACTTTGCGGTCTTCGGCAAAGTTTTTAGGCATATCCTAGGCTATACTTTACCGTCATTGGTTAGATTGTTTTAGACAAAAAATTTTAACTTATGAGAAAAATGCAAAAAAGCACGTTTTCCCATATTAAATTCCATACAAATTTCAATCGCAATGCGGAATACGGGGAAGCAACCAATCGCTCCCAAATTTTGCACAGTTACTTTGGACGCTAAAATGAGTCGAAAAAGCTTTGTTCCAAAAAATCGACTTTGTTGACCCAGTCTAATATATATAGATGTGAAGTTAGGGTGGTCCAAATGATTCTCAAGATCAAAATGTCATCTTTTCATTGTTACCATATAGAGCAACAGAATGTTCTACAAAGTTGAAAAATACCTAATTCTGACTAACTAGGTTTCCGTTCACACTACTGCAATACTTGCTCGATTTGGGTTTCAGCAACAAATTCAAACATCTAAACAGAAATAGGGTTTCCAAGTGCGCTAGGTAGTGCAGGGTGGCCAGTTTGTCGAAATAAAAAGTTACTACGATGATTCGACAGCGATATTTGTCGTATGATTGTGCTAACACGGTACAACAGGGGACGAACGTAACATTAAAGGTGGTAATTTTAATTGACTCAAACTAGTTCTTTTCAATTTAAATATTGACTCATTGTACCAGTTTTGGCTATAATAGTACTTCGAATTCACCACAGTTGTTTTTCAACCTTTAACAATGCAAGTCAATTAAAAATCCTTTTGTGAACAAGTGATCATGGTCGTAAAAAATAGTTGCACTTTAATCTTCCTTATGCATCCTTTGATAACAGCTCGCTGGCGTAATGCACGGTTTGGGTAAAAAATGACTTCAACATCTGGTTAAATTATAATAGAAATAAATAAACTTCCTTAAAATTTCGACTTCCTTGTACCCTATTTCGCCGGTTCCGGGTCCTTTGGCCGAATGCCGTTTGGCCGCAAAATAATGATGAACTTATTTGACCAAGTCACTGTTTTCCGTAACAGTATAACTCGAAAGAATAGCCTATGATTCAAAGAAGGAAAAATCTTTGGAAAAATATTGGCAGTTTCAACGCCAACTAATCCATGAATGGCAAAACTAGACAGAATAGCCTTTTAATCATAGGCAGAAAGAAATATTTCGGATGATCATATTGCAAGTTTGAATGTCAAAAACTTCCTCAGAATTTTTTGATCATAGTTCGGCCAAACGACCCATTCGGCCAGATGACATTCGGCCAAATGGCGTTCGGCCAAACGATATTTGGCCAAATGGCCGGACACCTATTTCGCCATAGTGTGCCAGTTATGGCTAATACCATTTTAAATGCAAACAGTGCGAAGTGGGGCCGAAACTAAAAAAGGTGTCCTCAACTGGTACAGGGTTCCTATAATTGGCACACGCCGTAATAAATTTCAGGTTTAGCTTATTGTTTTAGTCATGTATGTTCACGTGTAACAGTTTAAAAATCACCATCAGATAATTATACATTTTACTAAAATAGCTCTAGCGTCAAGTAGAACTGCACAATTTGAACCATTAATTTATAAGGTACACCGGGGCAAGTTGAACGGGTGGGGTAAGATGAAACAGTGGGTCAACATGATGATTTTTAATGATGATAAACAATCTGATTGCCATAACACATAGTTTTTGATTCAAACAATCCTTTAGCGAAGGATGAGTTTTCAATTTTGATTGAAATCTGTTTCAAAACTTTGCGTTTCATTTTGCCCCACCCGTTTCAACTAGCCCCGATGTACCTTAACTAGTTGATCAACTAACAGTGAATATTTGAGATTTTTTGTGCACTTTACGAAAAGTTATTGTTGTTTGAATATTTTTTTAAAAGTGAGACATTCAAAATATTTCGACTGTACTAGTTATTTCATAGTTTAATTTTTATTGCTTCTTCTGATTTTAAGTTTAATTCAAATAATTAGTATCTTATGATTTTGGTTTCCAACCCAAAAGTAATTCTATAATTTATAAGCTTATATTCAACGCTGTTCTTTACATTTTTATTCACTTCATTATGGTAGTCAATTCTGGTACAACTTAGTATATTTCCATTGAAATGAGAAAAAAAAAAGATTTTTGATTATAGGTAACCTGTAGTACACATACTTTGCAATCCTTTGACGTTCGCTCGTCTCATATTTTTTTAAATCTTTTTGAGAGAAAACTTCACTAAACACACTAAATAGTTTAAACCGCAAAAATGAAGCAACCAACTTAGCCGCTTTCTTTCCTCGTATTGTGTCGTTATTTATCGCTCGCCTAGGCACATCTCCTTCCTGTTCTTCCACCCCTCCTCCCGCATTCGACGACATCTCCGAGCACGGTAGCAGTAGTCATCGGCACTCTTCGGACGATAACAAAACGGGCAGCGGTGGGGGAAGTGGCGGCGGCGGTGGGGTTACCAGTGGCCTCAGCCGGAGCAGCGGAGGAATCGGCAGCGGTGACGGTGGCAGCACCGGGGGCACCGTGGACCGGCGGAGCACCTCCTGCCGGAGTGATAACTACAAGGAAGACTCGATAAGGTAAGTTGGGTGTGATGGTGAAGACGAGGGAGGGGGGGCTCAAGGGTTGATGTTCGGAATGGGTGGATGGGTGAATGATCTTAGAGAATGATTTCGGTTTGGATGAGGCGGTTGATCGTTCTTCCGTATCGGTTTTGGTATGATTCGTTAATGTTTGTTTGGTTCTTCCATGCTTGAAATGGTTGATTTCAGAATGGTAGAAGTTATGTTCGTTTCGTTTGCCTGCCGTTAATTTGTTTTCTTCTAGATATCTCATATTAATCATTTTACTCTATCGCCACTTTTTCTTCTCTTTTTTTCTCTACCTTCTCTGTGCATTCGTCATCCGTAATCATTTCAAAATTGTGTGTTATGTGTTTTTTTGTTTTTCGTATACAATTCGAACCTTATTCCGTTCCGTGTCGAAATTGAACATTCAAAATTCAAATATCCAGTATATCAGAAATAAGATTAGAAAGTCATTTAGCAGTCGAATCGTCATCCAATAGCAATTACGGATCTAGAGGTGCACTAGCGTGGACGCCGCCGGCCTCGGTCGAAGGATCGACCCCAACCTGGACCGAGGGAACGCCTAGCTTTACGGAGTCGAGCTCCAGCGGTGATATAGGAAGTAAGTAAACTTATGCGTTTATTTTACATGCATATTATTTGCAGATTGATCTCTCTGTTGTTGTCTTCTCCGGAAAAGCAAGGAATGGCAGTGAAGCTGCAAACGTTTTAAGGCTGAAGGTTTCGCAATTGCAAAGCAGTTTTCTCGTCCAAAACTGAAAATTTCATAGTGAAAATGTCTTCACTGTATTGTGGGTGGAAAATGGAGTACAATGAATACATTGTCAAAACGAAATTTTCAGTTTTGAACGAGAAAACTGCTTTGCAATGTTCAATGATGACGATTATACCAATGACGAATCCTTCAACCTTAAGTTAATTTGGGCCATTATTATATACAGATTAGTAAAGCCGCACAGACGTTTTGCTAAATCTATCGATCTTGTACCGACTTTTCGAACCCTCTAAGCAGAATACCCTCTTCGAATGAGTGTAATCAGTTTCGTACCTTTCAATTCCGCCCTATGTTGCTTATCCTTTGACGGATACGCGTATTTCGACTACCACTTGTAATCTTCCTCAGTGTCAGTTATCCACTGTGGATAACTGACACTGAGGAAGATTACAAGTAGTAGTCGAAATACGCGTATCTGTCAAAGGATAAGCAACATAAGGCGGAATTAAAAGGTACGAAACTGATTACACTCATTCGAAAAAAAAATCTATCGATCTTTTATATAATTAACAATTGATCAGCACCCTGATCAATGGTCTAGGACTGTAGGAGAATTTTCGCGACTTGCTTAGTACCTACTGATGTTAGGAACTTTTCTAAAATTATTCCGCTTTCAAAGTTTATACGTCGGAAGCAATGAAATAGTCATTATAAAACTTCTATCAGACCCTAAAAGCTTATAGCAGAGAGATGGTCATTTTAACAAAGTGTCAAACAACTAACATTCTTTTCCTCGACAGCATTCTCAGGCCATTCGTCTCCACTGCATACCACCCTCTCGGATCGAGACCGCCACAAGCCAACGGTCGAGAAGGCCCTCAACTCGCTCACGTCCGAAATGGTAAGCTTTAGTTCCAAATCGCATTACTCCTCTTCCGCTTCGTCGGTATCGGCGTCCTCGTTCAATGTCAGAAAGCTCCACAAACAGGTGATCTATGTGAAGAACAATAGCTGCTCCAGTATCGAACAAAGTGGATCATCGATGGCCGTCAGCCCGGGTGGCTCGACCGGTGGGTCCTCGTCGTCGGTGGCGATGATGGCCACTACCACTACCAGCAGCAGCCGGGTGCTGACGTCCACCGATCGGCCACTGATGGAGTCGGCCGCGTCCATTACGACCATCGGGACTACCGACGCCTCCACGACCTCGTCATCGCCGGTGACGGTTTCGGTGGACAATGGCCTCGGGTCGTCCACCGATGGCAGTAACGGTTCACTGGCCGACCTCGAACGCAATGTGCTACGGATCAACGAATGAAATGTTGCAATGCCATTCCCCTGGGTGGAACCATTCGCAAACACAGAATATGTAATCGCATTGTGATTTAGAATATGTATTTATAGCTTCTATTTATTGTATTCTGTTTAACATAGGTTATCACTTTTACAATTTTACAAATAGCGAAAAGTACGTCATACGCAAACCTTGTCCCAATTCGAATACATGCCTTCTTAGCTCATTCTCTTCCGCATGGAGAATCTCTCATTTTTGACGACCCACAACTTTCACAAAAGCATTTTCGGCAGAATACTCCCCCTTTTCTGTATAATAACTTCAATCCTAAGAAAACCATTGGAAAATGCTACTAGGGCGTTTCATTTGTAAATAAAACAAAAATATTGTCGACGCAAGTTAACCACATCTTCCGAGCAGTGGAGCTGAACGTCTCTAACTGAAGATTATTAGCTTTCACATTTGTGGATTCATCATCATCAAACGCGCAGCTAGGCAAATGTTAACCTTTTGCAAATTGTGTAATTATATTATTTTTTATAATTTATTGTTAGCAATCCAGTTTAGTTATATTACTGTGTAGATTATTCCATACAATTATACAATTACAGCAGAAATACAAAATCGGACATGTTAATTTTGTGATTATTAATCAACTAGAAAAGAAAGTCAACGCTTCATTCGTGCTTTAGTTCGTTCATCCCCTTCTTTTGTGGAACATTTTTAATTTTCTTCCTTTTAAGTTTTACCTCCAACCTTTTTTTTCGGTTCTACGGTTTTTCGTTTGATTTGTAGGCCATTGCAGATCCACCCACCGTTGGATGTATCTCGCTTTCCACGGACGGTTTCCTGTCGGCTTGGAGAAAACTGTTCTAAGTTAGTATTGAAAAAACATCTGCGTACAGAGCCTTTCGATTTTTCCTTCGTTTCTACGTGTTTGTGCGTGTATGTGTGGTTTTTGGAAAACCATTCCACAATCGCTCATTTTCATCAAATGTTGTTATTTTGTTGAAGCTGCAGTTACTAACGAAGATCTTATCTGTCACGTTTTCACATTTACTTAGAGACCGTCATCGCAATGAACAATAAACTTTTGCTTCTGACAATCATTATTAAGCCATACCGAAGACCATCTTTAAAACATTTCAGAGTAATTCAATAATAATCAACTATCAGAAATTTTGACATGGTTTTAATTCTAGTTTATGTTCTGGAAACTACCAAATGAAAGGTAGCAATTTCTATGACAATAATAGTACTATTTTATGCATAACTTCAAGGGTGGATTATTTCATCGATAGAAGCACACAAATTGATCGGATTTTGTGAAAATCGTTCCCCGGCTGTTGAGCCCGGCTCGTCGCATCACACCTTCCATCGTTGCTTTAATCAGTGTAGTCAGCTTCCCAGAAAGCCGTTTTCGTCCATGATTCTCCATAGCTCTGCGCGGTCGATGCTGTCGTACGCCGCTTTAAAGTCGATGAACAGATAATGCGTTGGGACCTGGTATTTAAGGCATTTTGGAGGATTTGCCGTACGGTGAAGATCTGGTCCGTTGTCGACCGGCCGTCGATGAAACTGGCTTGGTAATTTCCCACTAACTCATTTACTTTAGGTGAAAGACGACGGAAGATGATCTGAGATAGCACTTTGTAGGCGGAATTCAAAATACTCAAAAGCTCTCACTCATTAGTTTGTCGCCTTTTTGTGGATGGACAGATTACCCTACCTTCCACTCCTTCCGGGCCCATCTTGATGAGTACCGCTGCGATACCGTCCTTACCAGCCGATTTGTTGTTTTTGAGCTGGTGGATGGCATCCTTAACTTCCCTCAGCGTGGGAGTTGATTCGTTTCCGTCCTCTGCTGCACCAACATAAAGGGTGATACGGTCAAAATTTGGTCACACAATTTTTTTCATAACTTTAGACTACGTACACCAAAACAGCTGAATTTTGGACCAGTAATGCTACATTATATGTAGCTTATACCATAAAATTTTCATCAAAATCGATTGAGTATTGGTTGATATATAGACAAAACCATCGACCTACCTTTTTAAAATTTTGTACAAAGGCGCTCCATAGTAAATTTTCGGAAATTTAAGGTCAATAAAGCACAATTTTGATTATAGAACTACCAATACTGCTCCGATTTTTATCAAAATTTTACAGTATAGTACTATTATGAAAATACGTTCTTAGTAAAATTTTGAGCCATTTTGTATGAATACTTTCAAAGTTGTAACAGTTTGAATATGAAAAAAACTGACCGGGTGCCACTTAAGCAAATATAACTTTGTAACGGCTGGATCAAATTGAATGAAATTTTTACACAACATTTTGATATGCATACTACACATACAGAGAAATTTTCATTGAAATCGGTTAAGTATCTCTGGCTCTATAAATAAAACAGTGAAAATGTATGAATCCTCTTTGCACAAAATTTTAAAATTACGGATCTCAGGGTTCAACAATATCTCCGCAAATACTAGACCGATTTTGATGAAAATTTTATGGTACAAGCTACATATAATGTACCATTACTGATCCAAAAATCAGCTGTTTTGGTGTACGCAATCTAAAGTTATGAAAAAAATTGTGTGACCAAAATTTGACTTGACTCGACAAAATTTGACAAAATTTGACCACCTAAACAAATATAACTTTGTAACGGCTGAATCAAATTGAATGAAATTTTTACATAACATTTTGATATGTATACTTTACACACAGAAAAATTTTCATTGAAATTGGTTTAGTATTTCTGGCTCTATAAAAAAAAAGAGTAAAAATGTGTTCTTATTTTTTAATCCACTTTGTACAAAGTTTTAAAATTGCAGTTTTCAGGATTCACAATATCTCCGCAAATACCAAACCGATTTTGATGAAAATTTTATGGTATAAGCTACATATAATGTACCAATACTGGTCCAAAAATCAGCTGTTTTGGTGTACGCAGTCTCAAGTTATGAAACAAATTGTGTGACCAAATTTTGACCGTATCACCCTTTAGTAATTTCCTCCGCTGCCTTGATCCCCCGTGCCTACATTCTCTTCGCCATTCAGATGCTTGTCGAAGTGCTGCTTCCACCTTTCGATCACCTCACGTTTGTCCGTCAGGAGGCTCCCGTCCTTATCCCTGCAGATTTCAGCTTGCGACACGAAGCTATTGCCGGATGCGTTGAGCTTCTGGTAGAACTTACGTGTTTCGTGTGAATGGCACAGCAGTTCCATTTCCTCGCACTCCGCTTCTTCCAGGTGGTGCTTTTTCTACCGGAAGAGACGGGTCTGCTGCTTCCGCTTCTGTCTGTATCGCTCCACATACTGTCGGGTTGCATGCTGCAGCATTACCGCCCGCGCTGCGTGCTTCTCCTGCAGAACCGCTCGCCACTCCTCGTCGAACCAATCGTTTCGTCGGCTCCGTTCTACGTACCCGATAGTGCTCTCGGCTGCGTTGTTGATGGCTGTTTTAACTGTACTCCAGCAGTCCTCTAGAGGGGCCACATCGAGCACACCCTCGTCCGGCAACGCTGCCTCGAGATTCTGCGCGTATGCTGAGGCAATATCCGGTTGCTTCAGTCGCTCTAGATCGTACCGGGGCGGCCGCCGGTACTGTACATTGTTAATAACGGAGTTTTGGGCGCGGTTTAACCATCACCAGGTAGTGATCAGAGTCGATATTCGCGCCACGATAGGTCCTGACGTCGATAATGTCGGAGAAGTACCGTCCATCAATCAGAACGTGGTCGATTTGCGATTCCATTTGTTGTGATGATCTCCAGGTGTAACGATATGGGAGGCTGTGCTGGAAAAAGGTGCTACGAATGGCCATGTTCTTGGAGGCGGCGAAATCGATGAGGCGTAGGCCATTTTCGTTCGTCAGCTGGTGGGCGCTGAACTTTCCAATCGTCGGTCTGCTTTCCTCCCCCTGGCCTACCTGAACTTTTAGGTCTCCTGCGCGTAAAATGCGACTTTGTCATCATCAGTGCTTCCGGAGTGTGGAGCGGACCTGGTGTGATGGTTAGAACACTTGACTATCACGCCGAGGACCTGGGATCGAATCCCACTCCCGACAAACTCGCAAAATGTGAGTTCTTCCTTCGGAAGGGAAGTAAAGCGTGGGTCCCGAGATGAACTAGCCTAGGGCTAAAAATCTCGTTAATACAGATAAAAAAAAAGAAAAAAGGTTCCGGAGTGAGGGCTGTGCACGTTTATTATGCTGATGTTGAAGAATCGGCCCTTGATTCTCAACCTGCACATTATTTCGTCGATCGGCCACCAACCGACGACGCGCCTCTGCATATCGCCCTTCACTATAAGGGAGCATCCATTAAGTACGTCACGCTAAAATTGGGAATTTTCGACCCCCCCCTCCCCCCTTCGTACGGGTTTTTCCTATACTTAATACATTGCTTGTCACACTTTCACAAACCCCCCCTCCCCCCTAGGACCGTGACGTACTTAATGGATGGCCCCTAAAAGCTGTTCCCAGCTCACGTGTTGCCGCAACTTTGGTAGATGGTATTGCGGCGCTCATAATACATTCACATTGGGCGGCGGTGATATGGCCGCTAGAAGAGACCCGCGATACAGACGCAGTGTCAAAATCTAACAGATACTGTCATCCACCCAGCAGCATCGCAGCAGCCTTCAGGCCGTTCATATCAAAACAAAAGCTAGCACAATGGCAGGTGGCCAGAAAACGAACAAATATTTACCGCGACCAGTCAGTCTTGTTAGAGATCACAGTCATTTGAACCTTTTCGTCGATATTCGGCCTCCTTTGTCTCCTACATTCGCAACACAAGCAATCAAACTACTGTACGAAACAAAAATGTCAAGCGAATGCACTTCACCACGATAGCCACTTCGTGAGACGGTTCGGCTTTTGCCATTCCTGTCTTCTTCCATAATGAGAGGTGTGTTGGCCATATGTGTATCGTATTCAATGCAACATGCAAGAATAAACTAATATTGACATCCATAATCGGAATTGGCTGAAAATTGCTATGCGAAAAGCTGGAATTAGACAAATGTCATTGTGTCAGATGACATTGATTTAACCCTATCTTATGTTTATTGATCTCCGTTCTACCGGTAGCGCACGAGTATAACAAAGCAATGCTGACACCCGACTGCAGCAACGAAATGAAGGTAGTGAAAAGTGTCGAATGTTTACAAGACTTGTAGAGGTTCGACTGGGAAGTTGACTTATTTCTCGGGGATTTCGGCTTTCAGTCAAAGAAAAGCGATGAGATAAGAAAATCAACACTTTTCTTTGACTGAAAGCCGAAATCCCCGAGAAATAAGTTTACAAGACTGATCGCGACATTATTGTTCCACTATACGCAAACTTTTCACTTTGTAAGAATATGGATGATAAATAGATCATGCTGCAGGAAAATGTGGCTTCACCTGTTCAATTTCGTCATTGCGTCTGTATCGCGTGCATTTCCTCGCGGCCATATCGCCGCAGTCTCATGCGGTTTTATAAGGTTCTGAGGTTCGTGCCTAGAATGGCGCCTCTGCCGAGACAGCATTTAGCAGCGAAGATCGATTTTTTCGCTTATGTTGGACTCGACTACTTCGGACCGCTACAAGTGTCCATTGGTCGTAGGAAGGTGAAAAGATGGGTGGTTATCTCTCTGACCATACGGCGTACGTTCTATAGCGTACTGTAGCATCGTGATTTCAGGTGAGTGATACACGAGGATTGTGCAGATACCTTCTCCAGTTCTGGTACAGGCACCTCATATTGTTTTGTATGCCTAAAGTCACTTTTCTGATTATATTCAGGCATTTTTTCACAAACTGTTGGTACTTTTTCAGCCTCTTCAGAGACAATTGAACTTCAAATTGTTGCTTGAGAAATAAACTCTGCCTCTATACAAACTGTTTCTACCCACAGTTATGCGTATATCCACTTATTAAGTGAAACTGACTTCAGAAGCCTGAATCTTCAAGATGTTCTATTGCTTTTAACCCGCTGTAATAAGCAGCTATATATTCTCATTACCCTTTATGCATTCTACTGTGCCCTTTTCAAGGCGCTGTTCGAATCCATTGTGGTATGCTTATGCGTTTTTGTTTCCAAGGTCAAATTTCCTGTTTCCCTAACCAATCCAGCCCTCTGCACCACCCTATCCCAATTATCTTCCTTCTTCCTCAGGTAGATGATGAATTAGACTCTTATTATTCTGATGGCACAAATATCCCAAATAGAGGATAACGTGCCTCTGGAGCCGGCCTTCTTCTGATACACACACTCATATACTTGAGGTACCTTCTCGTGCGCTTGACATTTTGTTTGCAATCCGAAACACTTAAAAAAGCAAGTAGACTGTTTTGCAGCGCTGCTGCATTGTAAAAATGTAAATATTCCATTGAAAAGATTATTTCAGCTGTAACCTGTTTCTTTTTCTTCCCATTGATTCTACTAACCACATAACTGTGATCTGTTCTATGTTTCATGCTTACGCACACTGTTGTTTGGAATACTTCAGGAAAATCTAAGATACCAAGTAGACTATGATTATAACTGAAAGTGAATCGCGACGACGAACTGATTGTACATTCCCCCCAATCATCTGCCCTCGGCACCCACTGCGGGACCGAGTCCATACGAATTAGTAACCAAGATGCTACTCATGATACAGTAATGAATAATGCAAACAAAATAGAGAAAACCCAACAACAAACCGACAAAAATGGCCAGCGTTCGTTATCAGGAAATATTGAAGTGTAGCTAAGAATTGAACATATATATATGATATATAATGAAAACAAATTGCGTTAGTTGTTAAGGAAAACTTGCACTGTATAAAGTTAAAATTGCGCAGCAACAGAAAAAAAAATCCAATAATCAACGTTACAAACAAGGCAAAACAAACTCTCAATAAGCAAACCAATGCAACCTAGTTGACATAGTTTTAATCGACATTTATCCGACTGTGTAGATATTATTGAAATTGAATAATGAGAAAAAAAAAACTACGATTATCATCACACATAAACGCAAATGTAGTGTTAAGCTGATAACGACATCACTGAAGTGAACACTGCATCTCGCGAAAATATCATTATTATCATTATTCCGGTTCGTATAACTCTTAAGGTGCATCAAAACATATACAACGCGCGTACATATACATCTGCATACCCACATACTTACATACACACATGCATATACCGCATTACTCGTAGGGTACACACACTTTGTTGAATAATCAAAATCTATCGTTCAGATTCGGAGTAAAATAGAAGTCCAGAGGTAACAAGAAAAAAAAAATCGTTCGATTGTTTACCGCAAAATTAGATCAGGAAAATTAAAAGACTTACCTTCATGTTGAACTTTTACGCATATGCATTCATTGTTTGAGAAAGCTACACACTAATCCCCGTTCCAACTGCATTAACCGTTTTCCCCCCGAATTCAAGTTATACAAAATACAACCTGAATGTTGCTGTGTAAAATTCCGATTCCTGCTTCCTTTCGCCATATTTAAACTTTTTTTTCTTCCACTACAAATATTCACCGAAACTTTTTGTGTTTCTCGTTTGATCCGACACAGCTGGAAGCCATGGAAGATTGTCTCAAGAGAATCGGCAATAGTAGGAACAGCAGTTCCGAAGAAAACGATGGTGGAAAGGAACAGCGTGAAACCGGAAGTGGTTCTGAATGAAGAAACGACCCAAGAGTTGGTGTCTCAATTTGTTGTTTTACGCTACACTTTTTTTTCTCCTCGAATACAAACGTAAGTCAGACAATCAATTGCAAGTTGTTTATGTTAGCGGAAAAAATGGTCGGTGATTAAAAAAACGCAGAGATAAGTTACTCAATTTAAAGTTATTTGGGCATTCGAATGTGGAAGTCTGCATTGAACTGCTCAGGAAGATCAAAATTAAGTAGCATTTACACGATGAGTGAAGAAAGGAAACGTGTCAAACCCGAAGGCGTCGTTGTTACATACATTTATATGGTGACTATAGACTGGTGTAAAGATATCATATATGTAGTAAAAGGCTTGGGATCGTATTTAGGTGAAAAAGTTTATTGATGAATTTGTTTTACATTTAAGTTTTGATTCATTTGTTTACTAATGGTCGTTGAAAGATGGAGTTGCTTTAATGAGCTTGCGATCTGTTCATTAGGTACATGCATATAATGAGCGATTAACAAGAACACCGTTGATTGTAAACAACAATAAGTGTCTAAACCTAGTTTTTTTAAGACACGGACACCGTCTTCAGCTAGAGGCTGTACAGACTGAACGAAACTAACACTAGACAACGGACACGACACACATTACGAGCACCAGTGGATACGAGGAAGAAACATTTCTTGCGAAAAGTTTCATCACTCGGAGCGGGAATCACATGGCATGGTACGTTTAAACGCTTGGTGTCGCTAATGGCACGGCCACGAGGCTCCACTAGTTTAATTGATGAATTTAGGAGTATATAAGGGCATTGTCTCCGTTTTTTTGTTGTTCAGTTTCTAATTAGTCCACTTGAATTTTTTTTCCACTTTCTGAATCATTTGACTACAAAATTTGTCTGGTTCGATTTGCAAGCACACTCGTACCTGTTCGGTACATTTTTAACGAAATTAGAACATCAGTAAGATTTCGGTAGATCTATTTTCGTCAAAAATATAAAAAACACGGTGTTCAAATTAAGTGTGTATGATAGCAATGTGTATGAAAGTTAGAGAATATTGCTTTAACTTGAAATTTTCCCTCATCCATGAACTTTAAAAGCCGATAAACTGATCTTATTCAACTCTAGTCGTATAGTATCAATTCTACAATAATAGGTTTATAGCAGGTACAGATACGAGACATAAAGACTTCTCTTTGTCCAACAATTTGTTTTTACATAAAAATTCTGATATTCTTGACAGGTTAACAACTAAAAGTGTTGTCAAAGTCAATGGTTGCACGCAGGGGTCCTGATTTCCACTTTGCATGAATTGCTCCGGGATTTTCCTCAGGAATTCCCTCAAGAATTTCTCCAGGCTGGATTTCTCCGAGAATTTTTCTAGGAGTTCCTCCAGAAATATCTTCGGTAATGTCTCCGGGAATCCCTTCGGGAATTTCTTCAGGAAATCCGCCAGGAATTGCTTCGGAAATTTCTTCAAGAAATTGTCCGGGAGAAATCTTCCAGGAACTCCCCCGGGAATTCCCCCAGAAATTCCTCTGATAATTTCTTCAAGAAAACTTCCGGTTCAAAAAAAATCCCCTGGGAATTTCTTCAGGAAGTCTTCCTTCAAGAAATCTTCCGTGTCCTTTTTTTTTAGAAAACCCTCAGAGAATTTCTTTAAGAATCCCTCTAGGAATTTCTCCAGGAATTCTTCCATGGATTTCTCCGGGAATTTCTCCGGGAATTCCTCCGGGAGTGTTTCTGGAAATTCTCCCTGGAATTTCTCCAGAAATTTCAGTAGAAATTTCTTCAGCAAATCCTTCCAAAATATCTCCTGGAATAGAACTAGGAATTTCTTTACGACTTCCTCCAGGATTTTCTCAGGGAATTCTTCTAGGACTCCCATCAGCAATTCTTCCGGTGATTCCTTCAGTAATTTCTCCAGGACTTTTTCCGGGATTATTTCCAGGAATTTCTCTGGGTATTCCTTTAGGAATTCGCCCGGGGATTCCTCCAGGAATTCCCTTAGGGGATTCCTTCAGAGATTCTTCCAGGAATTTCCTCCGAAGAATCCCCCAGGAAGGAGGATTCCCTGAAGAATGTTCCAGAGGAATTGCTGGACAAATTCCCGGAGGAATTCTTAGAGAAATTTCCTGAGAAATTCCTGGAGGAAATCCTAGAGGGATTCTCAGAGGAATACTTGGAGAAAATCCCAGAGGATTTCCTTTAAAAAATATCCTTCAAAAATTCCCAAAGGAATTTCAGAAGAATCCCCGGAGGAATATCTGAAAGAATTCCTGGAGAAATTTCCGGATGAGCCTTCCAAATAAACGAATAAGTAAAAAAAATCCGGAGGAATTCATGAAGTGATTCTCGGAGGTATTCGTAGAGGAAGTCCTTGAAGGATTCCGGGAGAATTTCCCAGAGGGTTTTGTGAGAAAAAAATCACGGAAGACATCCTGAAGAGCTTCCTGGAGAAATTCCCAGAGGATTTTCTTCAAAAATCAGTTGCTCTTCCCACTGAGAGCGGCTGACACCTGACCCTCTTCTGAGCTTCTGAGCATATGATCTAAAGGACCCGGAAACTTGGATATCGGCTAACGGCAACTCTAATGGACCCCCAATCGGACTGGAAATGGAACAAAAACCACACAGCAACATCTTGCTCATCATTCTACCATGGACAGGGTAGAAATGTGACAGCAGCGCAAAAACTAGCAGTTCGAATTAGAATTAGTGGAATAAGAATAGAATACATTTAGGCGCTGTACAAAGTGCAAGTGCAGCCGCCAATTGGAATCGCTCACGCAGTGCCCTAGTGGACAAAGAGCTGTAAATTGAGTTAAGTGGTTGAAGAATAAAAATTCTTGGAGGAATTCCTATAGATCATCCCGGAGGAGTTCCTGAAGAAAATCCCGGAGGAGTTCATGGAAGAATTCCCGGAGCCACTTATGGACGAATTTCTGGGGAAATTCTCAGTGAAATTTCCGGAGAAAATCTTGGAAAAAAATCCGGAGGAATTCCTGGAAAAATTCGCTGAAGAATTTCTGCAGAAATTGCCGAAGGAATTCCTGAAGAAGTTCCTGATGGGAGTCCTAGAGGAAATCCTGGGGAAATTTTCGGAGGAATCCACGGAGCAATTCCTGGAGGAACTTCTGGAGGATGTCCTAGAGGTATTCCCAGAAGATTTCCTGAAGAAAATCCTGGAGGAAGTTCTTGAGCAATTCCCAATGGCATTCTTGGATAAATTTTCGGTGGAATTTTCGGAGAAATTCCTGAAAAAATCTTGGAAGAGTTCCTGTAGAAATTCACGGAGACATTCCCGGAAGATAAAACAGAGCAAAAGAAGCAATATTGTAGTGTGACAAAATTTGTACCACCGGATAGAACTTAAAACTTGATAAATGTTCACGGTAGAATCTAATTGGAATGCCACGGATACATCCAAGCAAGCAAAAAGGTTCATTAAAACCAGTGTAGAAAAAGCCAGGTCCATTTTGAATCTAAACTAGAGAGATCTCAGGGTAATTACTGGTCTGATGACTGGCCACTGCCCGAGTAAATATCATCTAAGTAAGATTGGAAAAATACAATCCTCCTAGTGTCGATTCTGTTAAACGGAAAACGAAACTGCCGAGCATTTACTCTGCAACTGCGGAGTGCTGTCCCACCACAGATTGGCGATATGTGGTAAAGGGTGTCTAGAGCCCTTGGAAATTTGAAGAAGTAATCCCAACAGGGTAATAAACTTTATAATTTCCAGTGCTAAGGACTGTTCATTAAAGAAAGTGGACATCTGTTTACCAATAGTTTAGAGTTAAAACTAAACAAAAAATTGTGAATTTTTGCTCAGTGTGTAAAAACATTGTTCACTTCGGCAACACACTCAAAGAAAACGGAAAAAGTAAGAAATTTCGGGCGATAGGTCGTATTAGCTTTGCGACTAGCAGATTATTTCTGCACAAATGGTGTTCCAAAAAATTGTCGTTTCGAGAATTTGCTTACTAATACACTTCCGGGACCGCAATTTTTTAACGCTAAGCAGGGGACAGATGTGCCGGATGATGTAGGGTACATCAGAACTGAAAAATTTGGGAAAAAGTTTTTAGTGTGGCAAGCCAATTGTTCATGTGGCTTAAAGAGTTCTTCGTATTTCACAACGGGAATAATCAACGGTGAAAATAACAGAAAGGAATGCATCAGGAATCGCTTCTTCTACACTAGAGATGCTCAATACGGAAAAAGTCGATTTTGTCGAAAAATGGCAAAATCCACAAAACTTCTCTGAACAGCGTCCTGTGGAAAGATACTGGACAATAATTAAGCGGCACCTTAAGAAAGATGGAAGAGAAGCAAGCTCTGTTGATTGGTTCAAAAAAATTTGGCCTGCGGCATAACGAAAAGTTACGGAGAAAGTTGTGCAGAATCTAATGGGAGCTGTCAAGAGGAAAGTCCGAGCGTTCTTCCGAAAAGCGAAGTAAATGTTCAAACTCACGTGAATTTGGCCACATGTATGTTGATTGTCATTTATAAAAAATAAAATTATGAATTTGTTCGAAAATACACATTTTCTATTGAAAAACAGGTGTCCACTTTCTTTAATGAACAGTCCTTATAGGGGCTGGTTATTGATAGTCTACACCTTTTTGTTCCCATCTGATGAGCCATTGGCAAAGGTAAGTTGGAATATCTGTAATTAAGACGGAAATTAGCGCATATGACGAAGTAGATTTCTACGATATCTGGCAGATTATTTTTCATCTTTGAATGCAATTTACACTACTCCTATTGATACCTGATTCCAGTGTATAAGAGTCAAGTGTCGAAAAGGGTTTCCGGCCATTTGACCGAATGCTTTCTTGCTGTTAATATTGTCATCAGAAATATTGCCTTCATTTGCTTATGAGATATTCTTTCCAGTTTTACACAGTCGAAAAGTGTTCTTGGATACAAGATCTCCCGCAGGGATTAATTAAAATATTCAGCAGTTCATTCCGATAGTTTCCAATGATTCGTATCATGGTTCATCTTGTAACTCCATCAGAAAATACTGTAAGGAATCGTTCCAGACTGGAATTTCTCCCGATAGAATGCGTTCTTCATGGGATCCGTGTAAGAATTCTTCTAACAAGTGATCCAGAAATACAACCCGAAATTCATTTAGGGGTTCCTTTAGGGAATTTGAGATTTCTTTTTTTGGATAATCGTTGAGAATTTCTCCCGTGATTCTCACATCAATTCCTCCCGGGATTCTTTGAGGGATATTTTCCGGCATTCGAATAAGGATTCCTCCCGGGAATACATCATTGATTCACCCTGGAATTCATTTAGGGATTTCTCCCGGTGTTCTTCTTGGATTTTCTCCCGGGATTTGCGCCGGGCTTCCTCCAGGAATTCTCTGCAGAACTGTCACATACACAATACGTGCGACGTGAGACGAGACATAACACTTATAGTTCTTACAATCGTTAAGATGTTAAAATTTACCTTTCGGCGACCGGTTTCGGGCGCGATAGCGCCCATCAACAGGACAATGTCCGGCTGTTTTCGAACGATGTTTGTACCCGTGTACCCGTCCAAAGAAATTAGGGATTTCTCTCGATTTTTTTTTTGTTTTTCACTTGAGTTTCAGTCAAGGATTTCACCAGGGATTCAATAAGGGATTTCTTCTTAGATTTTCCAGAGATTCCTCTAGAAATCCATCAACTTTTTACTTTTTATTTAATTTCCTTTGGGCATTTTTTCTAGGATTTCATGATTTTCCCCTGAAGTTATTTAATGATACTTCTAGGGGATTCTTTGTTTCCTCCCGGGATTCTTTCAGGAATTGCATCAGACATTTCAGCAGGATTCTTATTGTGTTGTCTCCCTGGATTCCTTAAGGGATTTATTGTGGGTTTTTCTTAGAGATTTCTTCCAGTATTTCATCAGGAATTCCTCCTTAATTAGTATTTCCCAGGTTTCCCTTAGAGATTCCTCTCAAGATTTATATAAAGATTAATTCAAGGTTTCTTTCCCGAAATTCCTACAGACATTCATTTATTTCGATTGTGCGATATTTGCCAGAAAACCGTTCGCCAGAAAACCGTTCGCCAGAATGACAAACGCCAGAAAACCATTTGCCAGAATACTATTTGCCCGAAAGTACCATTTGCCAGAATGTACCAATCCCCAGAATTTAATATTTAATATTAATTTCTGGGGATTGGTACATTCTGGCAAATGGTACCTTCGGGCAAATAGAAATTTTCTCCATTTTCTAAGAATAAATTGAAACTAAAGATGTGATTATGAGAATTTGGTGGTTATCCCAAGTAACATTTTGGTGACCAATTAGTCTTGTAGAGGTTTTGAGAACCGCTAGAAAACCTAATACCTTTCATATTGGTTTTATTATGGTTTTGAAAACCTCTTTTAGGCTATTTGACTAAAATATGTTACTTAGGATATATTTCAGTCCATTAACATGGAAAATGTCGTCAGTTTCAATCTTTTACAATAATTCAATATGTTCACTGCTAGAATGATCTCTTGGTTTGTTTCGATAAAGGACGACTAGGGCTAGAACAATGATAACAACTGGAAATAATTCACCGGTAGTTATTGAGCAAATAGAAAATCGATGAAGAGAAATCAATCATTGCAGATACGCCTGTATGATACTAAGCGTGAGACTTCGATGTAACTGGGCTATAAGTTCATAGGTCCACAAACATCTGGTATGGTGAAAATACTGCTGACCGAAGTCCATTAGGCCGAATGATCAATGAGTAGAATGATGATCACGAATCGCAATTCAGTGATTATAGAACAGGAATCGGAACGGTTTCTTAAATTTGTTTGGGTGTCTAAATCTAGTCTTACTAACTAAGAAGAACAGCCTATGTTTAAAAGAAGGCAAAATTCACTAGATGAACATCAAGGGTTTCGGTGCAGAAAACTATTTTTATGCAATTCAGTATCATAATTTGCATTTTATATAACTCATTTTGGTATCATAATGGCCAATTTTTCCGAACTGGTTCATTATGCAACTGAAATGAGTTGCATAATGAAAAATAGTTGTATAATGTTCATAATGCAACTCATTTGAATTGCATTATGAACATTATGCAACTCAAATGGGTTGCATTATGAAAAAAATCATTGCATAAAATTTTGTATGGAACTCGTTGCAAAACTCGATTTTTTCAGCACTCTTCGTATTTATCCAACTCGGCAAGCCTCGTTGGATAAATACACGACTCGTGCTGAAAAAATCAACTTTTTGCCACTCGTTACATAAATAACTATTCTACAACGAAACCATTCTCTCTAGTTCAAATAGTGAATTTTTCCTTCTTCTAAACACAGGCTGTTCTTTCTAGTTTCATTGTAAAACTACAGTCAGGTCTTTTTTTACGTGGTTTTCATTTACGCGTCCGCGTAAATGAAAACTCCATACAATTTTTTTTTCATCGTCTTATTTTTGCATGATTCGTCGAGAAATGGTGAGACTTTTTTTACGCGGTTTTTCGAATTTTGAACTGAGTTTTATTTTTACGCGGTACGTATCCCCCGCGTAAAAAAAAACCTGACTGTAGTTTTTGGAATGAATTGTTGATTATGTTAGAAGTTAGATCCATAAAACCAATATTGGTATTGAGGAATTAATAGTTCAATTATTGAAAAAACAAATAACGGATCTACCTATATTTAAAAGAAGGAAAGAGTCATGGGTAAAATACAGTAGCTCCAACTTCAACAATTATTTTAACAGCATGAAAGGAGAAAACAAAAAAAAAATATGGCCATTCGGTAAAATAACTTGTTGACCTAATGAACTTCGACCAAATGATATTCGACCCAACGGCCTTCAGCCGAATGGCCTAACACCATAAGGCTATCCATGAGACAGATGCGATCAGCTGATTTCTTTTGTTTACCATGTATTTTTGACATCCGATGAACGGAGTGACAGTTGAACACAAAGGAATTTGTTAAGCACCGACGACACTTGAGGAAACTTTGTTAAGTTGTATTTACACTGTATTTATACATTTGGCTGTCACCCCCATCGCGGTAAGTCGCCATAAATAGCCTTATTGATATTAAGATTCTATAAAAGTAGCCGGAGCGCCATTAGCCATAACACCATAAGCCCAAATATGTTGGTTAGAAATGGCGCAAATAAACTAAGAAGTTCATCTGGAAAGAACAGCAGATGATTAAAAGAAGGCAAAAACTCTGCTGAAATTATTAGTAGTAATTTCCACAAGAACAAGCTTTTTATAACATTTGATCAAGTGTTATTCGGACTAATGGTACATTCAAGCTTGTGATATTGGGGGTAAGTAGAGGCTTTCGGGCAGTGACAGCCAGGCTAATGGTATAGGTAAAACCGTCACTTAAGTTATTATTTTTGTGTATTTTATTCGTTGCTTCCAAAAGGTTTTTGTTTATGGTATTCGATTGACTTAAGTGTGTGATCAACTGTTCCGGGTAATTTGCTGGCACACAAATTATTATTTAAAGTGATCATGATATTGTTATTGTCAAAAATAAGCTTAAAAATGACTTCCAATTGAAAGAAGGGAATCTTTGAAAAATATAAGTAAAGCCAAAAACTCCATATCAGTAAAAGCTGGAAAGAGCTATGTGTTGAAGAGAGGAAAATCTTTGATGAATATTTGCCCTTCTTCAAACTATAGGCTTTTCTTTAAAAGTTACTCTAAAACCATTTCTTGTTTGCTCTTACATTCCAATAATTTATTTAACTTTCGCATATAAATCGGAGCAAAAATAAAATTATACATTTTGACAATCGTTATTGTGAGCTAATCGATGCCAAACAAATAAAAAAAAAGATTTATTTTTCAATTAGAATGGTGTAAATTATCATTAGATTGGGAACACTTCTGGATTAAGAACTTTGGAAAATTTCTGGGAAATGGTACTTTCTGGAGAATGGTACATTCTGGCAAATTTCCTTCCATGATTCATCCATAGAATTACCCCGGGAATTCCTTCCCAGATTTTTTTGATTATTCCATCAGGTATCCTTTCAGAGATTCCTCCCAGGATTCTCTTCGACATTTCTCTCGGGATTTCTTCAGAGACTTCCTCCGGTATTCCTTCCGGAATTTCTTTCAGGTAGTCCGAGATTTTTTCGTGAGACCTTCCAGGATTCCTCCAAGGATTTCCCGGGGATCTTCTATGTTTTGCTTGGGATTTCACCAGGGACTCCAGAGATCTCTCCCGGGATTTCTCCAGGATATTTTAAACGATTCCTGTTGAGATCATGGATTTATTTTGGAATTTATTCAGGAATTCCTGATAGGATTCCTCTCCCGGGATTTTTTTTATTGATTCTTCTTGGGATTTTTCCTGAGATCTTTTCAGGGTTCTTCCTAGGATTATTTAAGGAATTCTCTCGGGATTCCTTTAGCAATTTCTCTTTGATGCCTTCCGGCATACTTTCAGGTATTTTTCCCAATATTGATTTATGGATTCGTTCATAGATTTCGCGGACGCTGTTGTTGTTTCCAAGTTTCTTCCAGGGATTTTTCCCAAGATTATTTCAGGGAATCCCTCTGAGTTTCTTTTGATGATTTGGTCAGGAATCATTTTGGAATCGTATCAAGGATTTATCTCGAGATTCATTCCTAAATTTCACCTGGGATTTCTTTAGAAATACTTTTAGAGATTCTTCCAGAATTCTCTCAGAGATTCCTCTTGAGATATTTTTTTCAGATATTACTCCAGGATTATATTATTGATTACTTACTTACTTACTTACTTTCAGTCCTGGGCATCCGCGGTGGTGCAGAGGGCCGAATTGAAAGATTTCCATCCTAGGCGATTGCCAGCCATCGCCTTGACCTGTGGCCAGGTCAAATATCTGCCGACTTGCATGATTTCCTTATTGAGACAGTAGGTTGTTGGCCTAAGGTCACCTATCCACCGTGGTGGGGCTGCCACCTTAGGTATAGCTTCCGGTGGAGGAGCATGTCATACTCAGCCGCTGGATGCCAGAACAGACGCTGTTTGAGCCGCACCTCCTTAATGAACAGACGCTGGAGACGTACCTCCTCAATCTAGCTGAAGTCAGAAGGACAACTGTTCCCAGGTTGCACTACCAGCTAAGCACACAACTCTTAGCTGGCGGTCTTTGTCATCGCTTGACCCGTGGAAGCATGAGGTGGGAACTTGTGAGGACCAGAGATATGTTGGACGCTCTCCTTTTTGACTTACCGTTTAGCAGCATATTATTGACTGCTCCCGGGATTTCTGCTAGAATTTTTCTTGACTTCCTTCAGGTATTCCTCCCGGAATTTCTCCCAGGATTTCGTTTTAGAATTTCTCCTGGGATTTTCCTGGTACAGGATCCCTTCAGATAATATTATCGGGACTCCTGCGAGGAATACTCCAGAGGAGTTGGTTTGAGGCGGTTCTTCGATAGTGTAACGAGGTGTGTATTAAATATTGAAAAGTAATTCAATTTGAAGATATGACTGTAATAAGAAAAAATGTCTGACACTTTTTTATGTTAGTGTCTCTTTCACTCCTTTACTGTTGTCTTGTATCTGTACCTGAATGAAAGCTGGGCTGCCATAGAACTTGAGAAAATAATCAGATAAGGCTGACACAAATTTTGATTTTCTCTTAGGTCAACCCCCACAACCACACACACAAGCGTGGTTGTTAGAAAATGGATATTTTTATACGTATTTGCAACCGTTTCTCGTGGCCAACTACTTATTTGCTTCAGTAATTTAGTAGTGCAGGTGACGTCTGTTCCTGATGACTTTTAAAAAGTTTTGTGTTGATATTCCGTGCAAGTTCACGTTAAAGAAACTCCATCAAACACTCCGTTTAAGAAGCTTTCATTATGATTTCATTGGCCTAAATTCCCTAAAGCAATAGACCCAGACAGAACTTCAAACATAACTTGGAAAGGCAATCATACAGCCGGGAAGGATTCAGAGAGAAGGTTCAGAAGATATATATAAGTATGAATTATGAACAATAATGGAGGTATAAAAGGTAGAATGTTCGATGCTACAAACAGATTTGTGAAATATTTACACAACCCAAACCCAAAACTCGGTACAATAATAAGATAATTACGAAATACATCAGATGCAAAGAGGAGAACTTGTAAAAAGTGAACAATTGCTCTCAGCAGCATTTAAATGAAAGTGTTGTTATAATCATTGAAGCTGTTGAGAGAAAAGAGGCAAGTAAACATTCTACATTTTGTTAATGAATTCGCTTGGTTGCTCCCATATAACACCTAATCGAAAACCCCCAACATTTGAGTTCTATTCGCTAGATATTCACGACGAGCATGCCGATCGAAAATTAAAAACTCACATTCGGATAGATAGTTAGGCGCGCGTACTCGAAATAAATTGCCAACCTCATCACGGAAGAAAAGAACAACCCGAACGAACGGAATATTTAGTATAAATTTAATAGCTAAATCATATAACCAGATGCAATAACTGTTACATATTTGAACAAAATCGTCTCAATGTTTACTCGCGGAGAAATCTTGGTTTGCATCCATCACATCCACAGATCATGAAGCAATAATACGACAAACCAAAACTAACCTGCTGTACAACTCCATTTGGCACATTGTTTTCGTTTCTCTGTTTTGAGAAGCATCTTTTCAGTTTTCGATGTTCGATGTGTGAAGATGATCCCTATACGATTAGGGGAAAACAATCGCGCAGAGAACACTATATTATGGGACGTTGTAATCAAAATAATACCTACAAACGAAGCCAAGCGAAGTCGTCGAAAGCGAAGAATCTATCCAAACAAATATCATACATCTCAATGTATCACATGGTTGTAAGACTACCAAATAAAGGAAAAGAAGACAACATTAAACACTTGTTTGGTCTGGTTGTTCCTTTACTTATAACTCCTGTTTTCTAACTTTTCCTTCTGTTCCTTGCTTTGTTTTTCGTTTTTATCAAACTTCATTTCTGTAAATGATTATCCTACTCACGTTTTCTTTTCTCTTCTTACAGACACACCTGTAGTGTAGGCACTAACAGAGACCCCTAGAGCATTCAGTAGTACATGTAAATAGAGTTGCCAACTAACACTTAACTGCTACTACCCAACCACTCAACCAATCGAACAACTTGATACCAAACTACCAAACCACTACAGAGCTACCAGAAGGGTAACGTACCGCGTAAAACCCCTCGCTTAGAAAACAATAGCCACAAGCCAACAACCGCTTATCCCTCGCTGTTTAGAGATAATCTGCCGTGTTGTCAGGTTTCGAAATGGTGGCGTCGAGACTTTGGGATCACACCTCAGTTTACACCAGCCAAACCGCTTACTAATCGCTTCTCCTAGGCGCAGAGAAGGTTTCCATTAGAAATGCTCCAGATGGGTGTGACCAGCTCGACCAGTACTCTGTAGAATGAATGCATTTATAGATCTACATATCGTGTGTTCCCCGTTTTAAACAACAAACTCAAAGCAAAACTCTTTAACTCAATACTTATTCTAATAATTTATGTCTAATCCTTTTGTATGCATATGATTCTGTTTACAAAACCACTCTTACGAGTTAGTCTAACTTTTTTCCAGTATTTATTATGATTGATCGCCGTGGTAGGTATATTTCCGGTATTGTGATTCCCCCAAAAAAAAAGTGCAGTATCACGTGTAAATATGCAGCCAAAGAACAAAAACTTAGGACTAGCTAATTGTGTACATACATTTGTTGACTTGCTTGTTTTTGCACGTTCGTGTGGGTGTATGTTTGAAGAAAAGAGTGATTTAATTTATCTAATTAACCCGTTTGCCAAACTCTTGTCAGCTATGTATAATCGTAATACGCTCTAGGAATATTGTAAATAGTTGCGGAATGATATTAGTGCAATTTCAAATTCAAATATAAACCAAACAACAATCGATGAAGTGCGTATGATTGCGAAAGAAACCCTTGCCATCTGGAAAACGAATGCCTTTCAAGGTTTTGAATTTGAATTATTCAGCTCGTGTTGTAAAGTGATTGTCAGAAACTGTGTCGGTTAAAAAATGTAAATATTGTCAAGGTAAGTAATTTATAAAATAAACTATGGAAAATAAAAATTGATTTATAAAACGTCAGAAAACTGAACGAATGATCTATTTCATTCGTTTATTTAGCATTACATTACAACAAGTTCGTGCACAAGGGAGGGGTTTTGGGGGTTAAACCCCTCCCATTGCCGATGTTCCATATACTGGCGCCTTTTACCGAATGAGGAAAACCCCCTCCCTTTTCTGTGCACGGGCCTGCATTACAATCATAAAACCGAATCAAAAATTCTTCGTCACAACTATACGTGGTTCGTGGCTGCAGTCCTCCATCCTCGGCCGCGTCCCACTCTTGCCAGATCGTGCTCCACCTGGTCCGCCCACCTTGCAAGCTGGCCTCCAGGTCTTCTTGTACCATCCGGATCTCTTGCAAACACCAGCTTTGCAGGTTGTTTTCCGGCATTCTCACAACATGCCCTGCCCATATTTTGCGTGACTTCGGAAAATTTTAATGTTCTACGAGTTTATTCGGAATTTAATTTGTGACAAATCCATAAAAAAAGATTGAAAATCGGTCAAAAATTGAGAAAGTTATAGCACTTCAAGTGGAAACACCTTTTTATTACTCGAAAATTCAACTTTGAGGCGATTGCGCCACCTCTAAATCTCAATATTTTTGGCTTAAACTCAGAGGTTTCTCTTTTTGTGTCATTTGAATCCAGAAGAGCTTACGAATTCCAGGTTTCAACAACTTTTGAGAAATAAGCCGCAGCCTAATGAACATATCATATACTAGAGATGAGTTGTATGTATATGTAAAGAGGAGTGAGAAAGTATATAGAAAGACAAAAAGTAGGAGGAAATGGACCGGCCAGGGATTGAACCTAGGACCTTCATTTTCCAGTGAATCGAAAAAAATATTGCATTAACCTTCATTCAGCCAACGTACATTTTCCACCTTCGGAAAAGCACAAAAATGGTCATAACTTTTTTGTTTTTCGATGGATTTTGATGAAATTTTCACAACTTCCCGAAAAACTCTTCTAGTTCATAATGCCGAGAACATGGGTGCCTGGTCCACATGGTTCCGGAGTTATTCCGGATTGTCTTGGGGTACCAAAATTGACCACATACTTTGCGCAACGATTACCGCAAGATCCCGAAGAGGTAGATAAATATTGTCTCCGGCGGATTTGTTCAGCAGGTTAATAACTAACTGGCAACGGCTACTTTGGTTCGCGATTCGGCCGCTAGGCCAGTGTCAAAAATGTTCAAACCCTTATATTTCAGAAACCTGATAAGATAGAATAATGCTATCTTCGACAAAATTCTTCAGCAAGCTCAGACAGAACTATCTGATAGTAAAGTCTTTGGTTTTGGGATTTATCCGCTAGGTGGCGCATTGTGTCTGAAAAATTCAAACACGTATATCTCGATGTCCTAATGAGGTACAAGCATGCCGTTTTCAGAAAAATTGTTCAGCAGGCTAAGAACTATCTAGCAAAGGCGTCTTTGGTTCGAGAATCGTCTGCTAGGTGGCGCTAGGGTCAAAAATCTTCAAACTTCTATATCTCAGAATCCTGATAAGATAGAATGATGCCGTCTTCAACAAAGTTCTTCAGCAAGCTAAAAACTGTCTCGAGTCTTTGATTCGTGATTTATTCGCTAGGTTATTCGCTACGCCATCTTTGACCTCCTACAGACAAATTTTGTCACCCCGCAATATTGCTCTGTTTTTTCTTCCGGGAATTTGTACAGGATTCTTCTGGGATTTTTCCAGGAATTTCTCCGGGAATTTTTGTAAGAATTCCTCTGGAAATGCCTCCGGGACTTCTTCCGGAAAATTTTCCAGGATTTCCTCTAGGACCCACATCAAGAACTCCTGCGGAGATTCCTTCAGGAATTCCTCCGGTAATTTCCCCAGGAATTCTTCTGGGAATTTCTCTAGGAGTTCTCCAGGAATTCCTCCGGATTTCCTCAGAGAATTTTCCCACGAATACCTCCATGAGTTCCTCCGGGAAATGAATTGCTCCGGGATTTTCCTCATGAATTCTCTCAAGAATTTCTCCAGGCTGGATTTCTCCGAGAATTTTTTTAGGAGTTCCTCCAGGAATATCTCCGGGAATGTCTCCGGGCATTCCTTCAGGAATTTCTTCAGCAAATCCGCCAGGAATTGCTTAGGAAATTTCTTCAAGAAATTGTCCGGGAAAACCTCCAGAAATTCTTCCAGGAATTTCTTCAGGAAAACTTCCGGTTTTTTTTCAAAAAAAAAATCCACTGGGAATTTCTTCAGGAAGTCTTCCATGACTTTTTTTAGAAAACCCTCTGAGAATTTCTCCAGGATTTCCTCTAGGAATTTCTCCTGGAATAATTGTGGGAATTTCTCTAGGAATTCCTCCTTTGTTTTCTCCAGGAATTCTGCCGGGAATTCCTCCGGGAATGTCTCTGGAAATACTGGGAATACTTGGTGAAATACCCAGAAGATTTACTGAGAAAATCCCGGAGGAATTTTAGAAGAGTCCCTGGAGCAATTCCTGAAAGAATTCCTGGAGAATTTTCTGAAAGATTTTCAGAAGAAATTCCCAAAACAATTCCTGGAGAAAATTCTCGGAGGAATTTTTGGAGAAATTTCCGGAGAAATCACAGGATAAATTCCCGGAGGTATTCGTAAAGGAAGTCTTAGAGGAATTCCGGGAAAAATCCTTGAGGGTTTTGTGAGAAAAAAAATCACGGTTGACTTCCTGAAGAGATTCCTGGAGAAATTCCCTGGGGAATGTGGCCGGTTCAAATACGGTGTTAAAGTATTGCCTCTTGTACCACCGTACTCGACCGTCTATTATGCTTCTAAATGGTTCTTAGCTTGCTGAACAACTACGCTGAAAATGGAATACTTCTTGTTCATTTGGGTGTTCATACAAATAAAATACTAGACAGAAACTATCGAATAATATCAGAACCTAGGACACCACATACGTGTTACTTCCTCTTAACTTTCGAACCAATTTGCTGGACGTTTTCCGATTTTTGAGATAAAATTGTTTGATTGTTTTGACTGCTGGTGTCACCTATCGTCACCATTGCCGGAGAGATCTCAACCTGCCGAACTATTTTACAGAAAACGCCATGCTTTTAGCTGATTACAGTAACGAGATACACGTGTTTAAATATTATACACAAGGTGGCACCTAGCGAATAAATGACGGACCAAAGACTCAACACTATCAGTCAGTTTTTAGCTTGCTGAAGAACTTTGTTGAAGGTATTGTTGAGATATAGAAGTTTTAAGATTTTTGACCCTGGCGCCACCTAGCAGACGATTCTCGAACCAAAGACGCCATTGCCAGATAGTTCTTTGCCTGCTGAACAACTTAGTTGAAAACGGCATGCTTGTACCGCATTAGGGTATCGAGATACGTGTTTGAATTTTTCAGACACAACGCGCCACCTGGCGGATAAATCCCAAACTAAAGACTTTATTATCAGATAATTCGAAGCTTGCTGAAGAATTTTGCCGAAGACAGCATCATTCTATCTTATCAGGTTTCTGAGATATAAGGGTTTGAACATTACTGGCGCCGCCTAGCGGCCGAATCGCCAACCAAAGTCGGCGTTGCCAGTTAGTTCTTAACCTGCTGAAGAAATCCGCCGAAGACAATATATTTCTACCTCGTCGGGATCTTGAGATATACGTTGCGCAAAGTATGTGGCCAATTTTGGAACCCCAAGACTATCCGGAATAACTCCGGAACCATGGCGTTATAAACTAGAAACTCTTCTAGTTTATAATGCCATGGTTCTGGAAGTTCGGGAAGTTGTGAAAATTTCATCAAAATCCATCGAAACACAAAAAAGTTATGATAATTTTTGTGCTTTTCTGAAGGTAGAAAATGTAGGCTCTACCCCATTTGGCATAATGCCATTTGCCATAACGCCGTTTGGCATAATGCCATTTGGCATTATGGCCATTTAGCATAATGGCTATTTGGCATAATGCCGTTTGGCATAACACAAAGAACAGCCTTCTTGATAAGAATGTGCATAATATTTGTTATACCAAATGGCCATTATGCCAAAAGGCCATTATGCCAAATGACTTTTATGCCAAATGGCATTATGCCAAACGACGTTATGCCAAATGGCGTTATGCCAAATGGGGTAGAGCCGAAAATGTACATTGGCTGGATGAAGGTTAATTCCGCCCTAATTGCTTATCCTTTGACAGATACGCGTATTTCGACTACCACTTGTAACCTCCCTCAGTGTCCACAGTTGTCCACTGTGCGAGTAAAAACGATGCGAGCGCCACTGGTGGGCAGTTGGCCAACTATCAAATTTTGAAATAGACCGTTGAATCGGTGTACGATGGGAATGATCAAAGTGTTACGTCTGTTTGTCTGGAAGAAAACTTTTAAGGAAAACCTGAAGGAAACCAGGGATTACCTCATGGAATGACCCTAGAAAAAAAAATTGTAAAGAATCTCAGAATGAACTTTTGGATGAATCTTAGAAGGAATTCCGGAAGGAGTTCTTGGAGGGAACTCTGAAGGAACTCTTAATGAATACAAGGAGGAGAAATTCTCATATGGAATCCTAAAGGGAATTCTTCGAGAAATCTCAGAAGGAAGTGCGGAAGGAATTCAAAAAGAGAGGAACTTTCAAAATTAGGAATCCTAAAAGGAGCTTCTTGAGAAATTCCAGAATGAACTGTTGGAAGAATTTCAGAAGAAACTCCTGCAGGGTTCTCCAAATATCCTGGTGAATATTATTCTAATGAAACCAATTTATCATTCTTAAAAGATTTATAATTATAATTATAATTGGATGATTGAAAGTGAACGGTGAAAAGAGACGGCATGCCTATGATTTATTGCTATTATTGGTTTTCATAACATTCGCTCAACATATAAGTTGAAATTCAAGTTAGACGTTAGTTTCGAGATTTTTTCCTTTTTGCATTAGGGTCATTTTTGTACCGAACCGTACACTACGCCAGTGAGCTATTTCCAACGTGATTCAAATGGAAAGTAAACATGAAAATTTTGTTAAGAGGGGGTGTGTTCATTTATGGACACTCCCAAATAAAATAACGATTACGAGTGTAGAGATCTGAATGTTTGTTTTTTTTTAATTAATTTGAAACATCCCAGATAAATTTTGGAATGATTTGCACAATTACAAAGGGATCATGGATAATAATTGGAATTATGATTTACAGCTTACAGCGAATATAACTACTCCAACGGCTGTAGATGTCAAGGGAAAAACTCCAGGATAGTTTGGACGGCCTTCAACGTATAAAGTGATATCTTCCAATCTTCAAGCATGTCCAGTAGCCATAGTTGATTATGAACCGTAGCTTAGCTTATGTGGCTACTGTTACGAGCACAGATCTGAGGTTCTAAACTACAAGCTAGTGTGGATTACCTGGGTTATCCTAATCCAGTGTCGTTGTGATTTTGACTTTTCAAAAGATTCATGCAATGTTATATAGGTATATTTTTTTGGAGACTTTGGCTTTCTCATTCTAAGGAATCCAAACGATTAAATTGGCATTGCCCGACGTTTCGGCCTAATTTATTTGGCCTTTTTCAAGGGTAAAGCTGTCTTTCGTTTTTTGTTATAATTTATAACTAGTGCCACACTTTCTTTTGGAGCTTCTTGTAGCATTTCTACACATATGGATTTTAGGCGAATTTTTGCAATGATTTTGGAAGGGACGTAAACACTGCTTTTGCACATTCATCAACTCACTTGGTACCCTTTAAAAAAAGGCCAAATAAATTAGGCCGAAACATCGGGCAATGCCAATTTAATCGTTTGGCCGTCTGAGAAAGCCAAAATCTCCAAAACATTAAACTTCAACATTAAACAAGATGACTCATCTAGATTTGAAGGACTGAATTCAGGAGAATTTGGAGCACTTTTATATTTTATACTGGATCGCTACCCGAACGGCTGCAGATCTACAAATGCGAATTAAAGTGGGGGACAGATTACAAACCACAAAATAACATACAAAATAAACTGACGGAATAGGTACAACAATTTACAAACGTAACACATTCGATGCAACAATCGAAGAATTTTCCATCAATTGGAGAATGCAATTCATGGAAAATTCTTAAAACTATTTTACAAACGTCACAATATTTATAAAGAAAACTTGTCAAATACGTATGAATAATCAAAACCAGCATTTCACGCAATTGGTATATCAATTAGTTTGATTTTTTTTTTCCATAAACTTCTTGGTGTTTAGAATATTGTAGGGTTTCGTGTCAATGATGTCTCAATAAAGGAGTAGATTTGCAATAACTTTGCTGAAGACAGACGAGTGGGTAATTTCATTCAATCTTCTTTTGGGGCCATATGTGACCCTTTGGCTTGCTTTTATTCGACACTATGATCCGCGTAGGTAAATACGAAACAATATTATCATTATTCTTCTGCATCAACAAATAATTTATCCACAACAACGTGCTGAATTCCACGTGTTGCAGGGTGCACTTGTTGAGAAAGAGAGAATAGCATCAAACTCACAAAATCTCTCGCCATTCCATGTTTCTCCTCCTCATTGATGAAACCTCATCATCTCAGCTCTGATGTTCCTCACCGCGCCGGCGAAGACGATAATCTTGTGTAAAACAGCGAGCCGCAGCGCAGCCAGTCAGTGAGCTACCGGAGACCGTTTCGTTCGCAAGTCAAATTCGTAGACGTCGTGGTCGTACCGTACAGTGGACTGCGTGAGTAATCCATATGTGTCTTGCTTCCCTTTCTACCATACAGGAGGGCCAGTGAAGTGCGAGTTGAAGGAAAATCTTATTTTGGTGCTTATATGTGCATAATGTGAATTTTCCCTGAGGTTTTGAATCGTCAAACTTTTTTCCTTGACGGCAGCACGGCAACGATGCAAATTTAATTGGCAGTCATCAAGCTGTGCCACTGATAGCGCACAAAAGTAGCTGCGAGATAAGTGCGTCCAAATTGTTGTGGTTTTTATGATATGAGGTTGACTTCTTGATTCTGCTGATATTCTTAGCGTCCGTCGTCGGATACACAGCTGACGTGGGTGTTCGATCGTCGTCGATAGACAGGATAGGCAGTTCAAATTATAGACAGCAAGTAACATCAACGAGTATAGGTAGTTGGCAACGATTCGCGATTTGTAACACAGGAAATTCATAATCGAGTGGAATCGAATTGCTTACGTTTTCGATTCGTCCCGGTGAAGGTGTTAAAAAGCAAACCTATGACAGCAAAATTCCCACGTTGCACAGTGGAGCACCTAGTACATCAAAACTGATCAAAATTATTTTGACGCATTTGCATGACGCAAATGCAACCCAAATTAGTAACGAATCGTATTTCATAGTTTTCGTATTTTTTTATTTCGTCATTAGGGTGACCAATTTTATGATTGTAAAAGTCAAGATTTTTCGAAACTAAAATTTTTCAAAAAATCACAACTTTTGAACCAGCTGACCGATTTTAAACTTCTTTTTTTTTGCTTGAAAGCTGTTGAGTTCTAGTTTTCAGCAAAAATACGTTCAGAGGGCCAAATAGTGTTTTAAGGCAAATAATATCATATAATAATATAATTATCACGATTTTTTCAAAGTGTTGCAACTTTTGAAATCGGAAACATCCGGAAGGTTTTCTTTCTGCATTTGAAAGAGGAACAATAGTTTTATCATACACTAAGCGCAGATTTTCCGGAAACAGCCGGAAAATCAACTTATTTCATTTTGAATGTACGGTAAAGGATTCCATCAAATATTTTTTTCAATATTTTTATATATGGTATGTAAATTCAACGTCAATTTGTTTGGGTTTCAAATTAACAGAATAACAACATTAACCTTCTTTAACAAATTGCATTGTTGAAATGATTGACTATCAATTTCATTCACTTTGTACGGTCAAAACTAGCACGCGCTGCGAGTTATATCAAAGAAAACGGCTAAACTTCAGCTTCACTTAACCTCTTCTGATAAGCGTAAACAAAACATTTGTGCACTGCTTAGCAGTCAAACGATTACACGATAACTACACTTGGCAAAAACACAACGGAAAACCCTATTACTTCATTTTGAGTTTTTCCACTTATGATCAGGTTTTGATGTGATTTACTCCAATGTGCGTTGGCATTGACTGGTAGAAGCCGGACCGATCTAGAAGAAACGAGCAAGCGGAATACAAATCAGCTGAGAGGGTGTAGTTGTGTTAGAAAAGAGTGATTTAGCAGTGTGGGGTTAGGGGAAGACGATGCGTATGATGCACACCTGGTTGGTATGATTGATGATGGTGTGATATACGCCACTGAGTATGCGATTTAATTTGAGAAAAGCTATGTTAAAACTACATGCGGCGTTATAAATATACATTTTGAGCGCTATCGCGTGGGAATCTAGTGCAGTGTCAGAGCATCACGTCTATCTATACATAAGTGTTTGCCGGGTTTTGCTGTAACAAAATCAAAAAAATTCTGTTTATTTTGCAGCATCTCATCGAAGCGAATAGAGTGAGTGAGTGAGTGAGTGAGTGAGTGAGTGAGCAAAACAAATCAGTCTCGACAGGGGAAGGTGAAGGCCATTGGTGCGGTTCACGTTTACGGCAGTTAAGGACATATATGAGCGAATCCAAAGATGGCCGTCACAATGGCTGCCTTGCAAATACCGAAAGCACGGATCTCGTCATCCAAGAAACAATCAGAGATGAAAAAGCAATGATTAGCCTTGCTCACTTGTAGTAAACATTGAGTAGCATTATCGT
Source organism: Aedes albopictus (assembly GCF_035046485.1). Classification (NCBI taxonomy): domain Eukaryota; kingdom Metazoa; phylum Arthropoda; class Insecta; order Diptera; family Culicidae; genus Aedes; species Aedes albopictus. Next base: position 71,717,332 of record NC_085137.1, read on the forward strand.
TTACGTGCATTTTGTGAATGACGAGATCGGTGCTCTCGAAAACGCGAGCCAAAAATGCACCTGGACGCGCTCCCATTTCACCTTAAACAGCTGTGAAAATTACTCGATACAAGTTGCGAAGTATTATCGCAAAGCAGTAGCTGATTTTGGCGTTCGAAGTACACTGTTGATAAGTGATGATTGCAATCAACTGAGCACCATGGAAGATATTAAAGGTAAGAAATACACTTTTTTAGTTATACTTAATGTTTCATGTTTCGAGGTATGATGAGAAAAAACTATCTGGCTACACATGTTTGCTCCAGTAAATTGACGCTCCTTATTTTTTTAATTTTTGTATGAACGAAAGTCTACGAGAAGGTGGAAGGAGGGGGAAAGGGGTTTGAGATTACCAAAATTTGTCTACGTGGATTATGAACAATCCCTTGATGGGATTGTCACAGGATTTTATACTCAGACTTATACGGGTAGATTTCCAGCTGGGATTGCCGTGTGAGTTACTGCTAGATTCCTTGTTCTTTCATTAGATTACGCCAGCAGACTTATAAGCCCAATGATGTCTTATACTTAAAATTAACATTTTTTTTAAACAAAAATTAAAATGAAACAAAGCAATACAACTACAATACAATGAATTATGCAACCCTGAAGGTAAAAAGTTCAATAAAATTACCAAAATTCAAAACCAAATCAAATTTATCCAAAATTTCCTTCAAAGATATCTCCACGTTTTTTTTCAGAGATTCCACTATATAGTCGAACAGGAATTCTTGCTACGATTTTTCTGCTGGTGTTTCTCCAGGTATTCCCCTGGGAATTAATCCGGGGATTATCATAACAATGCCTTCAGATACGTCCCTTTATTTTTTTCCAGGCATTTCCTTCTAAACTCCTGCTGGGATACAAAAATTCTTGTTAATATCCTTGTAGGATTTTTATCAGAAATTCTTACACGATTCCTAGGGATACATCCGAAAATTTCTGTAAAGATGGCTCTAAAAATTCTTCCTTGAATCTGTTGATCCTTCCACGAATATATAGGGATTTTCCCAGCGGTTTCAGAATTTCCTCTTAGCATTTCTTCAATCAGAAATTTCAGCTGAGATTACTCTACCAATTCTACCGGGGATTCTTCTAGAAAATTTTCCGAGCATCCCTCTTGGAATTGTGAGTTGTGTCTCCCCCCTCACAAGAGTAATTAATATATGTGACTAGTGTCTAGCCCCTTACTGGGTAAGTTGGCGAGTAGGTACAGGGGATACTCAAAATAACTGGGACAGGTAAAATTTTCACTTTTCAAAAAATGTTCAACTCGCTGTAACTTTTCGAAAAATGCATCAAATGTTCTCAAATTTTCACTGTGAGTTCATCAACTAGTTGTGTATCAGTCAGTGGTCGAAATTTAGAAAAGATCGGGCCATTCTACACGAAGTTATAAAGATTCTAGGAAAAGGTATAATTATCCGATAGCGAATTTTGAGTTGTTATATCTCCGGATTCAATGAACCGAATGCAATGAAATTTTGATCGTTTATGATCAATATAATGAACCTTGAAAAACAGTTGGCCTAATTTGAAAATATTATTGTGAAAAAAAGTTATAGCGATTTCATTTATTATATGTTTTTAAGTAAATTTATCCATTTTTCATATGCATCCCATCACTTTTTCAATTGATTGCCGGCAATTTGGTTGCTTTCCTTTGAAGCATAAATATATTCAAGTCAATTAGAGGGAATATAAATTAACTGTAATTACTATCTAAAATTTTGAAACGATGTTGAAGTTTTGGATAAATTGGTGTTATATTAGAAAAATTATTTAATCGTTATAATTTTCTTTGATGTAAAGAATTTTAAGTTTAGTGAAAAGTTTTTAATCGCTCATTATATAAGTCATAAATGATAAAATTTCATTGCGTTAGGTTCATTGAATCTGGAGATATAACAGCACAAAGATGGCTATCGGATAATTATACCTTTTTCTAGAAACTTTAGAACTTCGTGTAGAATAGCCCGATCTTTTCCAAATTTTGACCACTGATACACAACTAGTTGATGAACTTACAGTAAAAAATTGAGAATATTTGATGCCCTTTTGGAAAAGTTACAGCTAGTTGAAAATTTTTTGAATAGTGAAAATTTTACCTGTCCCAGTTTTAAGTTTGAGTTTGAGTTTTGAGTATCCCCTGTGTATGTCATCGATGTTATAGTTGCTTGTGAGTTGCTTCGAGTAGGTTAAGTTCTAGCATAGTTTGTTGAGTTCGGTTTCCATAGTCTTAGTTTTCATAGTCAGCGAATAAAGACATAGTTGAAAGAGTTTATGTTCTTCTTTTATACGTAAACCTGGTTGTTGTGTGTTCCACGGTGAACTTGGCAGTAATTCTCTACAGGATCCTTAAAACATCTAAGACACAGAATGTAGATTGATTGGCAAATTGAGAGATGACAAAGTGAAAAAAAAATCGTGTTTTGGGGGGATTTGAACCCACGACTACGTATTCGCTAGACCGGTGCTTTAACCAATTAAGCCACAGAACTGGTAACGGTTCTGCGAAATAGAAAGCCAAACTGACTCCGAGTCCACAACATGAACACTCCTACTTTCACAATTTCATCTCTCATTTTGCCAATTAATCAACATTCTGTATCTTAAATTTTTTGTTTTTTTTTTTCCTAGTACGTTAAGTCGTACCAGCAAATTGGTACAAGCCTGTAAAGATCTTATGGTTGCTGTGATCACCGTTTACGATATCCTTTTCTATTACGATTGGTGTTTTTCGTTGACGATTGAAAACTCCTTGTTACGGGAACAAGGGGTCATTGCCGATATCTATAAGCAGCTCACAACTCAGGGTAGGTGTGAATCAGCTGTAAGCTGAAATATTTATTCCAATTAGATTTAGTTTACATAAGTTTAACATTACTTACAAAAATCGGTTTCGGAACGTATTTTACGGTGAACTCCTTGTTCGCGTTGTTTTAATAATTCATCTGTGATTTTAGGTTAGAATAGAAAATACAAGCTAACACTATTAATTGTAGAAACAACTTACGATCTGTGATTTCAACCTGTGATTAGAACACTTAGGTTTAAATAGTATAAGTTCGTTTTAACAAATTTTTAGTCTAAGTATTTAAATGATAATCGTTTGTGCGACTGCATTATTTCAATCATTTCACACTTCGCACTACAATGACGAATGATATTTTTGCTCTGTCATTTCTATCGCTTGACATATAATCCTATTTGAAACGTTTCGATTGAAACGACTTAGTCGTTTGGTTGCTGATCAGTGCTGGCAGCAACACTCCTTGTTTATTCTTCTTTACGTTTCAATCTACTTTATTAACTTTCGGTTATCTTTGACAAACGAACGTCCGGCGGAATCTTCTGAAGATGACCGCAAGTTAATAAAGTAGGTTGAAACGTAAAGAAGAATAAACAAGGAGTTTTCAATCGTCACCAAAAATCACCAATCGTAATAGAAAAGAAAGCCTGTTAAGAGCAATCTAGACATGTGTATCTAAGAATGCCTTTAGTTATTTCTCCAGAAATTATTCAAACAATATACCCAGGAGTTCTGCTGGGGGTTTCTCCAAGATTCGTATATATGTATATATTTTCCTATAGGGCTTCTTCTATGGATTTCCCGTGAGTGCCTCTTGGGATTCCTCCAGAATTTCCACGTGATATTCCTACAGGAATATCTCTTGATATTGCATGTGGAGCTCAGAATTGCTGTAGAGATTCTTCTAGAATTTCTTACTGCAAATTCTCTCAGAATTTCTTTGGTGTTTTCTGCTGAGAATCCTCCTTGAATTGCTCTAGTTATCCCAACAGTAGGAATTTTCCCGTAGGCTTCTTCAGCAATTTCATCTGGAATACAAAGCTTCAATCTTGAATATTCAGATATTATACCTTTCAGGACGCGCGCCTGTTTGATACTCAATAATTATAATCATTCTTCTAGAAATTACTCCTCCACAAAACCGATGAGCATGTGCGATCGTGATGATGAAAGTGGTATTCTTTTTTGCGGGCTGTTCGGGCCCGTGTGAAGTTGCCCGAGCAGAGGGGAATATCAAATTAATAACTACGAAATCACAAAACCTGTTTTTATATCTTGTTTTGTTATTATTGAATTATCAAGGCATTACGTTTCCATAACATGTTTTGTTGGACAATCTTATTTTGTTATGACCAAGCAATTGGTATGCAGCCCTTAAATAACATCTCAATATTACATTCTGTTGTGGAACAAGTTTGGTTATTATTGTATTATTGAGAGTGCACAAATACTTTATGGTATTGCTATCTAAACTAAAAAAAATTTTGAAACAAAACCTACGTCATTCTACAACGTTATTTACAGCATTTGAGGGAAAGCAACTGCATATTCACTCATCAATTTGTCTTCCTCTTCCATTTATAATTACATCCAAACTGAGACAAAGTGCATGCCCCATATCACTAACTAGTATTCCGTGGAAAAAAGTTTGCATAATGCACCAGAAAAACTGTTTAACGATTTTTTGAAAAGTGCGCAAAGTTAGGCCCTAGGTGCGCAAAGTATGGTACGCTTACGGTATCACATTTGATAAGAGGTGTGGTATATTACGTGACATGGAGGTGCTGTAATGTGTACAAAACAAAGTCCCTGCTGGGCGGCGCGAGGTTTTGCTAAATTTCTGAAATTGACTGAGTTGTAGCTGAAAAGTACCCAAAATACCAGCCACTGCCCAAGTGGCGCAGTATCCTGCATACATCTAAACGAGAACATAGCAGACGATATTGAAAGTTTTTAAGGTTTTCAAAGGGACGTTCCAGATTCCGCCTTTGACATGTGAATTTCAATGATAAAAATGTCAAACTTATGGAATAAACTTGTTTGAACGAAGCTAATACAGACAGCTGAATCCAAAATTGTAGATGGTTTTGAATGGGATTTTTCAGAAATATTTTGTATTTCACATGTTTTCCCTGTCGTTCCAGAGGATGAAGTCGGATCTACCTATTTGAAAGATAGGTACATGAATAGTTGAAAATACACCTATTAGGGAAGAGAGAAACTGAAGTTCGCATTCTCACATGTTGGTCTAAATATATAGAATTCTCAGCCATCACGAAGTCATATATGATGTAGAATATGATGCTAAAGTGGAGGCCATACCCGACTAGATGAACATAACAATAATATATCATAATTATATCTTAATGTGATATAACTAACAAATTATGTTATAATTTTGTTATGAAACTTTTTCAAACTAAATTATAACAAAATATATTATAATCTTTTGTAACTAGTTTTGTTACAAATAAATCAGAACAAACTCTGTTATAACTTTGTTATTTTTGCAACTGAACAAAATAATCAGTTGCAAAAATAACATAATTATATCAGAATATGAAATAATTTTAATTTTTAGCTATATTACAAAAAATGAGAAATTTGATTAAGTATTCGTTTTTTTTCATTGCTTGTAGAGCAAAAGGTCGATGGATAGCAGGTAAAAGATCAGAAAATGTTTATAAGGAAACAGCTTTATTCTATGTAATTGAAAAATTAAAAAAAAAACCCGGATTAATCCACCTAGTGGTGATAGTGCCTTTCTCGTCGAATAAATACTCATGATCTTTCCGTCGACGTTAGGCAAAATGTTCCTTAGTCCTTTATAAAGAAAAGCAACAATTTTAACAAAGCCAACATCGATTTGGAAAACTTATTGTTAGTACATATTCCGATGTTATGTTCAACAGCAAAACAGAGCTAAAAATATTGCAAAATGCATTGGGATCTTGATTAAGATCATTGTGACCCCATTCTATTCACTACGGCAGCGAGGTGAGCGTCAGCTAATGCATGAAGAAGGTTGACTTCATTTACAATCACAGATCACTTCGTGATCTTCGACAAAGTTTTTTTAGCACACTTTAGGCTATATTTTATGTATTATCATTGGTGGGTCCGATCATTAGCGGGTCCGATTCCGGTTATCTTAAATATGGTCTGAGACTATGTTCTTGTCAACTGTTCATCGGGTTACCTAAAAAGCCGAATATTAATGTTATCTGAGACTATTTTCTTGCTAACCGTTTGGCAAATTTTTGAAAAAACACGATTTTATGTGTCGCATGCATGATTTTGGTTCACTTCTATTTGATCACTTCCAATTGAACACCCGCAACCAATTCCGAAATACTATTACTAGTTCTAGATGTGGCCTGAGACTATTTTCCTGTTGACCATTCATCAGATTATCAAAAACGCCGCTCTGGTTTGGTTTCCCTCTATATTTTACCACTTCCGGCGAGTTACTCGTCTCATCACCAGTTCTGGAACACTACCAGTTCTCCCAAATATGGTCTGTGATTATTTGCTGGCTAACCGTTTATCATGTTACTAAATAAGTCATTGATATGTCGCATGTATTGGTTCTACTTTCACATTTGAGCATTTCTGGCGGGACACCCGTAATCGGTTCCGTAACACACTGATATGGCTTGCGTCTATTTTTTTGCAACTGTTCATCATGTTACCTAAAAAGCCACGATATCTCAATGCACGGGTTTGGATTCAGCCTATTTGTTTGCTTAGTTTATTAGGCTATCAAAAAAGCCGCGCTTTGCTGTTTCGCATGCAGGGTTTTGTTCAATTTTATATTTTGCCGCTTTTGGAGGAAAACACGGAACTAGTTTCGGCACTACTGGCAGTCCCTTATGTGGTCTTAACCTAATTCCTTGATTAGCGGTCATCAAGTTGTCGGAAATGTCGTGATTAGATGTGCCGCATGCATAAGTTTAGTTCACTTTTATATACGGCCACTTCCGGCGGGACATCCGCAACCGGTTCCGAAACACTACCGGTTCAGATATGGTCTGAGTCTTTTTAATGCCAACCTTTCTTTATCATAAAAGCCGCGCTTTTATATGCCGCATGCATGGATTTGGTTTACTTTTATAATTGGCCACTTCCAGCAGGATATCCGAAACCGGTTTCGGAACACTACCGGTTCAGATATGGTCTGAGACTATTTTCTTGACAGCTTTCATTAGGTTTTCAAAAAAGCCCCGCTTTGATATGTTGCATGCATGGATTATTTTTTTATATTTGGTTACTTCCGGCGGGACACCAGGAACCGGTTCCGGAACACAACCGGGTCAGATATGGTCTGAGACTGTTTCCTTGCTAACTGTTCATCAAGTTATCGAAAATGGCGCAGTTTGATGTGTCGCATGCATAGTTTTGGATCGCTTTTATATTTGGCCACTTCCAGCGGGACATCCGGAACCGGTTCCGGAACACTACCGGTTCAGATATGGTCTGAGACTGTTTTCTTGCTAACTGTTGATCAGGTTATCAAAAATGCCGCAGTTTGATGTGTCGCATGTATGTGTTTGTTATATTTTTATGTATGGCCGCTTCTAGGGGTACTGGTCCGGAACACCTAAATGGCCATAACTCTGGAACGGCTGGACCGATCCGAACCATTTTCAATAGGAAACACTGGGACCAGATTCCGCGTCGAATGAACCGTCGGTCATCAAAATCGGTTGAGGTTTACTGTCAAAAAGTGATGTGAGTTTTTTGTCCACACACATACAGACACACACACACACGCACGCACACACACACATACACACATACACACACACAGACATCACCTCAATTCGTCGAGCTGAGTCGATTGGTATATGTGATTTGACCCTCCGGGCCTTCTATCAAAAAGTCATTTTTGGAGTGAACATTAGTACACTTAGTGTACGAGAAAGGCAAAAAGGGTCTCCAGTTGGGCTAGTGGTTAAGGCTATGAATCGCCAATCTGGAAACGGCGGGATTGATTCCCGTTCCGGTCGGGAACATTTTCTCGACTTCATGGGCATAGTGTATCTTTGTATTTGCCTCACAATATACAACTTCATGCAATGGCAGGCAAAGAAAACCCTTCAATTAATAACTGTGGACGTGCTCTATAGAACACTAAGTAGATGAGAGGCAGGCCAAGTTCCGATGTGAACGTCGAGCCATAAAGAAAAAAGAAGTTATCAAAAAAGCTGCTATTTGATGTACTGTCAAACTTCGCGTATTCATCACTCTTTAATACGACACTTTTTAATTTATACCCGCTCATTCGAAATATGTTGAATTAAAAAATGATCAAATGTCATAGTGTAATACACTGTAAATACGAATGATTCGATATTGCGATATTACTCACACCCGCAGCGGCTCCTCGTGCAGCTGCTACTTCCGAAAGTTCAAATTTGGTGCTTTCCGACACCTGAACCGTTTTGTGATCAATCGCAGTGAACCTCGGAAGCCAACAATCGTAAAATGAACAAGCTATCGATTCGTACCATCACAATATCTGTAAGACTTGTGTTCAAAAACAAAACATGCAAACTAAACAAAACTAAAATAGGGTTAGTTTATCGAATTAAAAGTTTATCCAGGTAATTTGACAGCAATCATTGTCGAATTAGCGTGGTTTTATGGTACGACACATTTTATGGTGCAATTTCACATTTACCACTTTTGGTTCACATTTTACCACTTTACCGATTGTCCCTGATGTGGTCTTAGACTAGTTTCATGCAAATTATTCTTCAGTTTTCCTAAAAAGTCGCAAATGGATGTAATGCATGTATGGGTTTAGTTCATTTGTGCATTTCGCCAGTTCCGGCGAAGCACTCGAATCTGGTTCCGGAACACTACTGGCCTGAGACTATTTTCTTGCTGACCGTTCTTCGCGTTATCGAAGAAGCCGATATTTAATGTGCTGCGTGTATGCGTTTGGTTCTTTTCTACATTTGACCACTTCCGATGGGGCAACCGTAATTGGATGCGGAACACTACCGGTTGTCCCCAATATGGCCGGAGACTTTTTTGCCAAATCAAGATGCCTAAAAATCCGCGATTTGATGTGTCGCTTGCATGGGTTTGGTTCCCTTTTATATTTGGCCATTTCCGGCGGGACTCCCGGAACCGGTTCCGGATCACAGCCGATTCAGATATGTTCTGAAAAAAGCTACTATTTGATATGTCGCTTGCATGGGTTTAATTAACTTTTATACTTTGCCACCTCCGGCGGAACATCTGGAACCGGTTCTGATATGATCTGAGAATGCTTTCCTGCTTATTGTTCATCAGGTTATCGAAAAAGCTGCGGTTTGATATGTCGCATGCATGGTTTTAGTTCAATTTTATATTTGGCCACTTCCGACGGGACAGCCGGAGCCGGTTCCGGGACACAACCGGTTCAGATATGGTCTGTGAATATTATCCTGCTTACTGTTCATCAGGATATCAAAAAAGCCACTATTTGATATGTCGCATGGATGGGTTTGGTTAACTTTTTAACTTGGCCACTTCCGCCGGGACATTTGCAACCGGTTCCGGAACACTTCCGGTTTCGATATGGTCTGAGAATGTTTTCCTGCCTACTGTTCATCAGATTATCGAAAAAGCCGCGGTTTGATATGTCGCATGTATGGGTTTAGTACACTTTTGTGTTTGGTCACTTCCGGCGGGACACCCGGAACCGGTTCCGGGACACTAATGGCTCAGATATGATCTGAGACTATTTTTCTGTTTACCATTCATCTAGTTATTGAAAATGCCGTAGTTTGATGTGCCGCATGGATGGGTTTGTAGCGTTTTCATATCTGGCCCCTTCCTGGGGTACCGGTCCGGAACACCTAAATGGCCATAACTCCGGAACGGCTGGACCGATCCGAACCATTTTCAATAGGAAACAATGGGACCAGATTCCGCGTCGAATGAACCGTCGTTCATTAAAATCGGTTGAGGTTTACTGCCAAAAAGTGATGTGAGTTTTTTTTGTACACATACACACATACACACACACACACACATACACACACAGACATCACCTCAATTCGTCGAGCTGAGTCGATTGGTATATAAGACTTGACCCCTCCGGAGGCTCTATCAAATTTTCGTTTTTGGAGTGAACATATAGCCTTTCGGTACACCTTGGTGTACGAGAAAGGCAAAAACATTCAATTGCTGTTGAGGGGCTGCAGTTTTGCTTGTTTTTCATTGCGTAGAATGCCGGAAGCGTATCCGGCTACCCTCAAAACTGAAAAGTACTCATATTTTTTCAACTTTGAACCGATTTAAGTGAACTTCGACTCGTTTGAATAAGAAATCTTTTTTTATTGATTGGTTATGCGAATAGAACGATTGGGTTACGCGGTATTCCCAAAAGTCCAAATTTTCTGGAACATATCCTTATGCTATTGAGGGGCCCAGATGCAAAGAGGTGTAAGTGACCGTTTTGTCGAGTTTGAGCTGAACATATCAAAAAATCTTCAGATTTCAAGCTCACAGGAACTTTTTAAAGATTATTTTTATGATGATTAGAAAAATTACAGTAAATCAGAGAAAATTGGGTTGATATTGAAACTCCATACATTTTGAATGGGATGAAAAACTGGTGAAAAACTTCAAAGCTCATTTACTCGAAAGTGGGTTTTTGTAACTGTTTTGCTTCTAAGCTCCTCTATTCTAATATCGGCGTTGTTGGAGTTAGCGTATTGAAAAAATATGGTCTCTCGTGAAACATGCTTCGTAATTACACTGTTGAAAACGCTTTGACATCCACGTGCAGCACAACAGAACATGTGCTCGATGAACAAATTGAGATTTGAATTATGAAAATGCTACGGTCAATCTTGGCTTGGTCAGCCAAAGCAAAATCAAGAAATTGACATTTATGCTTCGTAATGATTACTTTGAAGTCAATACTTTGGGCCTAGGCTGGGCAGATATGCTATTGGTGATTTGATGGTGCATGATGAAGAAGAAGAAGAACGATGGTGTTTTGAAAAATCCTATCCCTACCACACAGGAGAAGATTTTAAAATGTCTCTATAAAATCTAAAACAAAATCTAATTAAAAACGTTTTGATGTACGGTGTAAGACTTTGGACGGACTACATATTGAACGTATAAATTTAAATTTAACATTTTTTTCTTGGTAAGGTACTTAATTTGTACCAATCACCAATTGGGTTTTTTAAATTAAGAATAATATATTGATTTTTTGATTTTATTCGAAAGAGCACCTTTTTTAAGCCAGTATGATTTTTGCAGATTTTTTAAATTTTATTTTGATACCTTAAGCTTCAATTACAAAAAGATTTTTTGAAATCACCTTTTGACAGCTGGGCAATTGCTTGACAGCTCCGCCCAGTACGAAATGCGACGAGGGGTGATTCGACAAATCGATCCCATACAAACTTTAAATCGATTTTAATTAGGTTCCCGGGCACCAAAGTTCATGAAAATTTGGATTTCGGCTCAGTTTGGCATGTGTAGATTGTGAATATGGAATTATCTCAACACCACTAAAGAAGCCCATTGCAGCTGGTCTATGGAAAATTCCACGTGTATGGCAATTGGCTTCTTTAGTGGTGTTGAGATTATTCCATATTCAGAATCTGCATACAAAACTGAGCCGAAATCCAAATTTTCATGAATTTTGGTGCCCGGGAACCTATTTAAAAATCATTTGGAGTTTGTATGGGAGCGATTTGTCGAATCACCCCTCGTCGCATTTTGTACTGAGCGGAGCTGTCACGCAGTTGGCCAGCTGTCAAAAGGCGATTTCGAAAAATCTCTTCGAAAGCGATTTTAGGTACCAAAATGAAGTTCCAAAAATCTGAAAAAAATCATGGTGGTTCAGAAAACGGTGTTCTATCGTATAAAATCAAAAAACCAATACATTTTTCTTAATTTAAAAACCCAATTCGGGTTTTTTCTTAACTCACGATGACCAGATCGGTTCAGTCGGATTTGTTTTTGATGGAAAAAATAAATCTGGATCAAATGATCAATATTGTCAAAATCGGAGAAAATTTATCGCAGATATAACCATTACATAGTTTACCTTCTTTATTTTATTGTCTGCTGTTTCATATTATGAAGTAAAAAATAAAGGCATTGTAACTTCTAGAAATTTCATCAGACTCTTCCGTATTTTTTATTTTATTCATTGCTGTAATTTGAGTTTTGGGTAAATATAGCATCATAGCTATTGATATGTTTATCTTTGTATTAGTTTCCTTCTTTCAATATCCCAGTTCCGTTACGGTGCCAAATTCCTATCACTTTTCTACGATTCCCAATTCTTATAGGTCAAGTAAAATTTTAGCTTCAAAAAGTGATACATCTGCAAATGAGTTTTTTTATCTCAAAATTGAGTAAACTTAGTTGAATTTATATGTCATTTAAACAGTACTGCTATTCTAACCTCTAATTATAACGTCAAAAAGTATCGAACAGACTATGTATTACGAAGTAATGAATGTTAGTGAGAGTGGAAATAGCAAATATGGTACCTACTAAATAATTCTATTCAATAAAAATGTCAACTATACAGACAATTCTGCTCAATTGATGATTGCATTTGTCTATTATAACTTTTTTCTTTCGGTCTATTATTATTCGATCATATATTGTTTGACATTATGTCATAAATATCTTTTTTCATTACTAAAAATAATCTAAAACAGAATAAAACTAAACAGCATCTGCAGAAGTAATCATATCGGCATATGATATAATTACCTTTTACCTTCGCTCACGTAGGTACGTGTATAATCGCCGTTCTCACAACGCGAACAAAACAAAAAATTAAATAAAATCATCTCCGCCTGGAAAGGATCTTTGTCGCCGCTAAAATGCACCCCATGACGAAGCTCAATCATAAATAGTCGACTAACAACTTTTCCGTCGTTCTCTTTGTTCCGAAACAGCCGACGACGGGCCCTGCGAACGCCACCACTGTTATTAGTGTTACAGTGCACATGTCTGCGCACCGCGATAGCGCTGTTGGTAAGAGAGAGAGGTTCGTTGTTTGATCTTGCATTCAAATCTCTGTCTATTTTTGTCCTGCGACTGGCAAACATGAAATGGGGGATTAGGGAAACTGGCAATACGTAGAACCAGTAAAGCTTCTATCGTCCCTCACTGCAAGTGCTGTGATAGCCTCATTGGTAAAGGCGACTGGAAATTTAAGATAGCAGGATTGGAGGTTCAAATCCCGTTGATGTTTGTAAGTTTTATAATGAATTCGAAATTTTTTTATGTGACCTATTATTTTCTAAAAATAGAATAACACACTTAAAATAATTACCCAAAAATGAGTAAAAAAAGTTAGTTTTTACCCTAATTTTGCTTTCGGAATGTTATCAATAACTCTTTAATATCAAAATTTGTTATTGAAATATTTCCCAAATTCACTGTTATTAAGTTGTTATTGCCACTAACAAAACATGTTATTAAATTGATTTTTCAGGAACAAATTTTTGTTATGTGACTTGTTATTTTGCCGCTTATGACAGACAAGTTTATAACTCAATATGTTATGTTAATAACATGAAAATTACTAATTCCATTATGCAGTTATTTTGCCAAAATAACGCATTTTGTTATGCTGTTGTTATTCTCTTCTGCTCGGGTGATCATCAATATTAACTTCTTTTCTCGATCAGCCTAGATAGCTGTGTAGTGTCGGTAGCGATTGTCTCAATTGGCTCAGAATAACACTACGGACTGCCTGTTCCGGTGGTAAGAGTCCACCAACAGGTGACCCCTAATTCATGGTGCGATGCGTCTTCATGCTTACCGTGCCTAGGAATGAATAGCTAGGGCGGTCCAATAAAAACCTAACCGCAAACGGAGCCGGTGGAGTACCAGGGCACCCTCTACAGTATGTTGCCCTTACTGCGTTAACCGGAGCAATCAGTGGACCTTGTGTTTCTCCGTAGTGTTTCTTGTAGTCTCACTTGAGGCTGAATAAGGGCGAGATTATGAAGATGTTGTTAATTAGTTTAAATTTTCACCTATATGGTTTCGCATTATGCGATTTACACAGTTTATTCTGTGTATTCTCGCCTTTGGCGTTTTCCAATCCATACCGATCTGATTGTGTTGCTGCTGTTGCTGCGAAGAGTTTTATCTTGCCTAGTTTGGTTAGTGGCTACGGTTAGGATAGCTCAAATCAATCTTCAGCATAAAAGAACAGCAATAATCAATCTTTGTAGACTTATGCAAAATCATTCAGCCCAAGTGGCCTAGGTCCAAGAACTTTACTTCCGTAAGGGGAATTTCTATTTAGGAAACCTTGTGAACCCGGTGTTTGCCACTTTCAGTAAACATGAAATGGCAAACTCACGTGTCATGCCTCGAGCCTGTGTGCTTGTCAACAACGCAATAGTTGCTACACTCATCTCTGAACTAACCACCAGAGATGTATGTGCTATCACAATTGATGTATCTGTTAGAAACCTCAACAGGAAATACGTCTATTGTTCGGTTTATTTACCGCATGATGAACCATCCCCTACGGATGCTTTCAAACAAGTCATCGCATACTGTACTTCAAAAGGCCTTCCGCTAATTGTTGGCAGTGATGCTAATGCTCACCATATCATCTGGGGCAGCTCAGACATTAACTTGAGAGGCTCCAGTTTAATGGAGTACTTGAGTAGTACAGATCTTGCATTACTTAACATAGGCAACCGCCCAACCTTCATGGTATCTGCTGGAGATGAAGTGTTAGACATAACGCTTTGCTCTAGTAAAATTAGTCACGAGCTGACCAATTGGCATGTGTCAGATGAATAATCTTTATCTGATCATCGCTACACCTTTTTTGAACATTTAAATGTTGTCAATTTCTTGATTTTGCTTTGGCTGACCAAGCCATGTGGGAAATTAGACTGTTGAAAATGCTTTGACATCCATGTGCACAACAGAACATGTGCTCGATGAACAAATTGAGATTTGAAATTATGAAAAGAAATCCATGTTGTTATTTAACTTTGCGTTTCAGAAATCCTCGGTCAACAAGCTGGGATCATTTTTTACTGATTGTGTTGCGGCCAAATTTCATGGATACTCACCATTCATTGACACTCCAAGTGATTTATATGATGCTGTTGATACTACAACGAGCTTCATCATGGAAGCTTTTGAAGAAGCTTGCCTTTCACGTTCTGTGAAGATCATAAGAGGAACCCTTTGGTGGCTTGATTTCCCCAACAGGGGAAGAAAAAAACCCTTGGTGATCTGGCGATGCTCAGGAAACAATGTAGAAAGAGTTGAAGCAGACGACGTTCGGCTGGTTCGGAGGTTTCTAGGTCGGAATAGGCTCTCCGGTCTGCTGAACGATCTGGCTGGTTAAACCCTTGAACGAATGTATCCAGTTTGAGTGAAGTCAGTCGGGTAAACAAAATCCTTGCTAAATCCAAGGGTTTCCGAGTGAACGAACTTCGTTTGCCAAATGGCGATTTCACTTCCTCTGATGAGGAAGTTTAGGAATGCTTATTCACACACTTCCCCGGGTGTGTGGATATTACATCTTTGGATAAACCTGATGTCTTTTCTTGTAGTTATGATTTTTTAGCTTCGGCTCGGAGTATCATTACTATAGAATTGGTTGAGTGGACACTAAATAGCTTTCTCCTTTCAAATCTCCAGGATCAGATAGGATATATCCTATTTTGCTTTAGAAAGGATTTGCTTATTTCAAACATGTTATAAAAAAAAATCTGCTTGTTTTCAGTTTCGCTACAGGATATATTCCCAAATTCTGGCGGAATATTACTGTAAAGTTTATTCCGAAAATTAGTTGAGCGTTGTATGAAGAAGCAAAGAGTTCCAAACCTATCAGTTTGACCTCTTGTCTTCTGCAATGCTCACAACGCATTGTCGATCATCACATCCGTGATGTTCATCTGGCCAACATGTCTCCATGTGAATCAACATGCCTACCAATCTGGTAAGTCCACTGTGACGCTTTTACACAAGGTTGTTTACGATTTAGAGAAGGCATTCGCTTAAAAGCAGTCTTGTTTGGGTGTTTTCTTAGATATCGAGGGTGCCTTTGACAACGTGCCTTTCGATGTCACATTGGAAGCTGCACGGGGTCGTGGTATATCTCCAATGATTTCCAATTGGATTCACCAAATGCTCAAAAACCGACATCTCTTCTCCAAATTGCGTCTAGCAGGGATTAGGAAATTGAGTGTTTGTGGATGCCCCAAAGAGGGAGTCTTGTCATCACTTTTGCGCAATCTCGTAGCATATACGCCATTGAGGCAACTCAATAATAGCCGACCTGATGCAAAGCGCCCTTCATGCAGTTGATGGCCAATATGGCCACTGGCGTAGACACGGGGGGGGGGGGGGTGGTAGGTTAGGGTTAAAACCCCCCCCAGAGCCAAAATTTATGGAACAAATTTTCAGTATAAAGCGCTTTGCGACGAAAAATTTTTCGGCTGCGCCGCTGTTTTCAATCTATAAATACAATTGCTCATCATTTGTTTACAAAATGTAAGTGTCAAATCAAAAAAAGGTATCATGGACCGTTGAAAACCCCTCCCAGAGACAATTTCTGGCTACGCCACTGAATATGGCCATTCGTTTAATCCGAGTGAAACATCTATTGTTCTTTTCACGGAAAGGCGAAACCGTAATGGCGTTCTACCTTTGCGTATCTTTGATTCTGAAATCGATGTGACTGGACAGGTAAAGTACGTTGGAGTCATTCTTGATTCCTAGCTTTCCTGGTCACCTCATATTGAGTTCAGAATCAAGAAAGCTTGTGTGGCCTTCTAGCTATGCCCATTGTACCTTTGGTACAACTTGGGGTTTAAATCCCAAGTATATCAAATGGGTTTACACAACTGTTGTTCGGCCAATATTGGCCTATGGATGTCTTGTGTGGTGGCAAAAGGGTGAATTGAGAACGATCTACTCAAAAGGCCATCTCCAAAGGATGTGCTTAATGGCGATGTCTGAAGCGTTCTCTTCAACTCCCACGGCAGCGCTCGAAGTTCTTTTTGACGTTGCCCCACTACACATTTATCTCAAACAAGAAGCAATTTCTTGCACTTACCGGGTACTCGGTCTAACGTATGCTGTTGCATTTTTTAATATATACATAGAAAATGTTGTTCTTAACCCGCTGTGGTAAACAGATATAGGCTCTCTTTCGCTTTATGCATTATTTCATTGCCCTTTTCAGGGCGCTGTTTGAGCCCATTGTGGTACGCTTATGCGTTACTACACTCTTCCAGGGTATTTTTCCCCTATTTTCTTACCTGTTCCCCCGGTACGTGTCCCCTCAATCTAGATGAAGTCAGAAGAAGACTGCACTACCAGCTAAGCACACAACTCTTAGCTGGCGATCGACCCCTGAGGTAAGAACTTGTGAGGGCCAGAGCTATATGTTGGACGCTGCTTGCCGACTCATCATTTTGCAGTGCCCCGAAGATACGTTTTCGTCCTAGGTTTCCCTATACGTACATTGGACATGTCCTTTATTATTGAGTATATCATCGAGGTCTGATATTGTGTATAGAAAACACCGATGTATAAAGATGTTTCATGTAAAAAACAGAGTTCAATTCTAAAACGATTTGGTTTATTCTTTCACGATTTAATATACAGAAACTGCCGCAAATGAACAAAAAAAAAACGTTTTTTACAAAGTTCTGATTGCTCAACTTTATTATTTATTTCCGTAGATTTTTTAAATGAAATATTCGAAAACTCGATTGCTTCTACCAGAGAAAGTCAATCGTCAGTCGACGCTCCAAAAGTCGAAGAACTCCGCTCTAAAGTGGTGCGTGTCCGCCGTAAGCGTCCAATCTCCAGCGCGTGGCATGTGATGCGAAGCTCTTGTAAATTGAGTAGGTTGATCGTGATTTTCCCGCTTCCGATGATGAAATCGTTACATAACTTTTGCACAAACTGATTGGAAGTATTCGCTCTGGTTGATTTTGAACGCACTGAGAGATCTTGAATAACACGCGGATTTTATCTTTCCCGTTATTCAGAAAATGAAACTAATTCGTATGTTTTATTCACACAGACAAACTGATCCCCAACATCCATTTTGCCAACGATGACGAGGAGGAGTTCAACGAGGAGATCGGTAACACCCGGAAGCCAACGATCCCCTCCATACGGCAACGAAACTCGCAGATCCATGCGTTGGAAAATCTCGATCAAATCGAGGAGGAGGAAAAGCTAAACGAATTTCGATCGGTGTTGAAAGCTGGCGGACCGAAAAAGGGTGTCACCTTTGGAGATGGAGTGCGGAAAAGGGGCGCCATGGCGTCGCGTATTCCTGAGCTGAGCAGTAGCAATAGTGAGGATTTCGAGCGCTTTGGCGATTCGTTTATGGTGTTGGAGTTTAGCGAGGGGACCGCGACGGAGACGATCCAATGGGTGATCGATAAGATTCGGGGGAGGAAGGTCGATGGCGGTGCGGAACTGATGGTGCGGAAGGAACCACTTACCAAGTAAGAATAAATAGATTGCTAGTTGCTTCGATGGGTCTGAGTATATTGCTGTATTTTCAGAGAAACTCAAACGCTGATTCTGCATATCTCAGCAACGCAGATGAAGTTCCTGGAGATAGCCGACGACATGGGCTTTATGAAGCGAACCAAGACTGGAATCATCAGGAATTTTAACGTTGCTTGTTTGGACGATTTTTTCTATGATGGTATGTACTTTTTGTTAGTTTTTAATCTTCGATCTGATGCAGGAGATTTCCATTTAATCGAAAAAGAGGTTGATTTTGTGAACATGTCCTAACTAGGAACCCTTCTGGCCACGTCCTTGCGATAGCTGAGGGATGGGAATAGGAAGATTAGTTGGTAACCTAAATGCCTATGCAGAGACCACGCCGAGGTACCAGGGAAATGGGTATTGTTAGGAGAAGGGTTCAGTCCAAAGGATACGTTTTGTCAACTTTTAGGCATCGCAACGATGTATGGAACAAACTCACCAAATAATACGAATTCCAGTACACTCGTAAACTTCCCAAGTCAAATCATCATGTTACAGAATATTTCAGAAAATCTTTACTCCAAAAGTGTTACAAAAAATTCTTTTACGAAATCTTGCATGAATTCATGCTTAGGAAAAATCTTGTAAATTTAAGTTCTGATTCACCAATTTCTCCAAGATTTGTCACAAATTATTTCAAAGATAATTTGAGAAATTCGCCAAGGGATGACCTTTTTCTTGTGAATATTTATTCCGAAATTTCTCTAGGCATGCGTTTGGAAAGTCTATTAGAGATTCCTTCAAAAAATCTACCAAAATTTTCTTCAGAAATTCTTCTGAAAAAAAAATCCATAAATTCATTCTAAAATTTATCCGAGCATTCGCCCAAAAATTCCCTCACGGATTCTTTCAAAAATCTTCCATCGGATTCACTCCGAAATTTTCTACAGGGTTTTTTTAGAAATGCCTCCAGGGATTGTTCTACAAATTCCACAAAGAATTCTATCAAAGCATCTTGCATGATTTACTCCTAAAATTCCTCCGTTATTTTTTTTCCAAAGCAATATTATTGAACTTGAACAGATTTTCCTCCAAGATTTCGCCTTCTGATTGTTTAGAAATTTCTCCCTTCAGAAACTTTCATAATTGAAAAATGTTTAAAAAGTTCTTTCAAAAATGTGTACAGGGGTTGCTTTGGGAATTCTTCCAAGGATTTCACTAGAAATTCTCACAGCAACTTCCAATTTCTCCTGAAATTCCACTAGGGATTCCTCCAGAAGTTTCACAAAGAATTGTTGTGTATGAATTTCTACGGAAATTCATCCAAGGATTACTTTAGTAAATCCTTCAGAGATGCACTCTATTTCTCTCGAGATTTTTTCTAGATTTTTTTTCGAAAAATCCTTCGGTAATTCCTTGACGCGTTCTCTCACACGATCTTCCATACATTTATTTCAAAAATTTCCAAAGGATTGACTTAAGAAATTGCTCCAGAGATTTTTTTATGAAAATCTGAATTTCTGTCAGAAAATCATCCTGGAATTTCCCTAAAAAATCCTCCCGGAATTCTTAAAAAAAATGTGAGATCCATTCGGGAACTTTCTATAGGGATTCCTACAGAAACTCCCTGAGGATTTCACAAATTTTTCAAAGGAATTGTTTCAGAAAATCTCCCATGACTTTTATTATAAAGCCGACTAATAATTTCTTCAGGAATTTCTCCAAATTTTCCTTCAGAGATTTTTTTACAAATTTTACCTAGAGTTCCTTTTAAAAAGATTTCACAGATTTTTCGATAATTCTTTCATGAACCGTTGCTGAAATCCATCCTAGTATTTATTTGAAAAATCTCCATTTCGCGGGTTTCTGTGAAAAATCTCCCTGGAATTCTTAAAGAAATTCTTTCATGAACTACTATGGAGACTACTCGTAGATTTACTGTAAAAAATCCTCAGAAATCCTAAAGAAATTCAGTCAATACTTCTTTCACTGAATTTTCTTTATACTCTAGAATATTCTCCAGAAATTTACCCAATTCCTTATTGGACGATTAGTTTCCAAAAATGTTGCATAGATTTCTTCAGAAAATACATCAAACTTTTCAAAAACTATTGCATAGATTCTTCCAAAAATGTATCTACAAATTTTACGAATCTTCAAAATCTACGAAAAATAAATTCTTCAGATTTGTTTTCATGGAAATAGATGTTAAATTTTTCAAATAATTGATCTAGAAAACCTTCCAAGATCTTTTTCAAACTTCCATACTTTATGGAATTATTGTAGGCTCGCACATGAACCATCCTGAGTATAGGATTCCATTGTTCACATCTTGGTCCACTAAGGTTATTTGAGGATTTTCGAGTGTCTTGGAATAATTCCTTATTTTTAAAAACACCGGGTATTCCATGTCCCCATCTGGGTCAGCTAAAGAATCCTTGAAGGCACTGCTAGAGGAATTCCCAGAGCAACTACTAAAACAGGATTCCTTTACGTGTTCCTCCAAGAATTCCTTCAGTAGCTCCACTGGGAATTCGTCTGAGTTCTTCTTCCTCTAAGAGTTCATCCAAGAATTTCCAAAGAATTTCTTCCAAGAATTCCTCTGAGAGTTCCTCCAGGAGCGTTTGAAAGTTCTTTCAAGAACTCATCTAGGAATTTCTTTGGGGCTTCTCCGGAAATTATTCTAGAAGTTTCTCCGAGCAATTCTCTAGAAGTTTCATGAAAATTCTTCTATGAGTTCCTCCATGAATTTCTTCGTGAATTCCTCTGGGAGACCCTCCGGAAATTCCGCCAGAAGTTCCTTCGAGAATTGCCCTAGAAGTTACCTTAAGAATTCTTCTTGGAGCTTTTCTGTGCATTCCTCTAGTCGTTTCTTCGAGAATTCCTCTATGAGTTTCTCCATGAATTTTTTTGAAGTTCTTCCAAGAAATATTCTAGGAGAAATTCACCACTGAGTTCCTCTGCGAATGTTGGAAATTTCTTTCAAGAATTTCACAAAGAGTTCCTTCGGGAATCAATCTTGGAGTTCCTTCAAGAATTCCTCTACAAGTTCTTCCAAAAATTCATCTAGGAGCTCCTCCAGGGATTCCTCAAGAAGTTCTTTAAAAAATTCTTGTAAGTGTTCCTCCGGGAATTCTTCTTAGAGTTGCTCCGTGAAACCCTCTAAGAGTTCCTCTAAGAGCTTCTCTAGGAATTCTTCCGGGAATTCACAAAAAAAGTTCCTTCGGGAATTCGTCTGGGAGTTTCTCCAAGAATTCCTACATTAGTTCCTATGGCTATTCCGCTAAGATTTTCTTCCGAAATTCCTCTCCCTGGATTTCTTCTAGGAGTTCCTCCGGGACTTTCTATAGGAGTTCCTCCAAATATTCTTCTAAGAGTTCCTCTAGCAATTTCTCTAAAAGTCCTTCCAAGAATGCCTCGAGAAATTTCTCCGGAAATTCTCCTAAAAGTCCCTCCGTGTTTTTTTTTTCAAGACTTTCTCCGGAAGTTCGGCTTGGAATTCTTTCAGGCATTCCTCTAAAAGTCGATTCCGTTCGGAATTTCTCCTGGAGTTGCTTTGGAAGTCCCTCTGGGAATTCTTCAAGGAGTACGTTTCTTCTGGTGTTCCTCTAGAAGTTTCTCTGGAAATTCTTTTAGGAGCTTATCCGAGATTTCCTCTGGGATCTTCTCCGAGAATATTTCTAGGGTTTTCTTGGGGAATTCTTCTAGGAGTTCCTATTTGAATTTTATGAGCGGTTCTCCGGATATTCTTATGGAAAGTTCCGCTGGGAGTTCCTTTGAAAGTTCCTCTGGAAATATCTCCAGGTGTTTCTCCAAGAATTCCTCTGGAAAGTCCTTTAGAAGATCCTCCGTGAATCCTTCTAGGAGTTCCTCCGGGAATTTTTCTTGGTGTACTTCCAGCGTCTCCTCTAGGATTTTCCCCGAGAATTCCCTTAGGAATTTTTGCACGAATTTCTCTGGGAGTGTCTTCGTAAATTCCTATACGAGTTCCTCCAGGAATTTCTCTTGGAGTTTTTTCAAGAGTTTCCCTAGTAGAATTCCACTAAGAGCTCCTCCGGGAATTGCTCTAGGAGTTTTTTTTCCGGGAATTCCCCTAGCAGTTTCTCCGGGAATCAAACAAGGAGTTCCTCCATGAACTCCTCTTGGAGTTCCTCCGAGAATTTTTCTTGGAGTTTCGCTGGAAATTCCTCTAGCAGTTCCTCCGATAGTTGCTGTATAAGTTCTTCGGGAAATTCTTCCAGAAGTATACACCGGAATACCGGTGGTTTTCTCCAAGAGTTTTACAAGGAGTTTCTCCGGAAATTTATTTAGAAGTATCTTTTGGAATCCTTCTAAGAGTTCCTCCGCGAAACCTCTGGGAATTCCTCGAGGAGTTCTTCCAAGAATTCCTCTAAGAGTTCCTCCGGGAATTCCTGTAGGAGGTCTTCCGAGAATTCCTGTAGGAGTTTCTCCGGGTATTAAACAAGGAGTTCCGTCATTAATTCGTCTAGGATTTCCTACATGAATTTTTCGTGGAGTTTCTCCGGAAATTCCTAGAAGTTCCTCCGATAGCTGCTCTATGAATTCCTTCGAAAATTCATCCAGAAGTACATCTGGAAATACCGGTGGGTTTCACCAAGAGTTTTACGAAGAGTTTCTCCGGAAATTCATACAGAAGTATTTTCAGGAATCCTACTATGAGTTTCTCCGTGAATCCTCTAGGAATTCTTCGAGAAGTTTTTCCATGAATTCTTCTAAGAGTTCCCCCGGTAACTCCTCTAGGAGTTCCTCCGGGAATTAAACAAGGAGTTCCTTCATGAATAAGAATTGGAGTTCCTCCGGGATTTTTTTTTGTCTTTGTGAATTCCTCTACGAGTTCCTTCGTGAATTCCTCTTGGATCTTTTTTAAAAGTTTCTCTAGGAGAATTCTTCTAAGAGCTTCTCCGGGAATTCCTCTAAGTGTTTTTTTTCGGGAATCCCTCTCAAAATTTTCACGGAAATTAAACCAGGAGTCCCTTCATGAATTCCTCTTGGAGTTTCTCCGAGAATTTTTCTTGCAGTTTCTCCGGCAATTCCTCTAGGAGTTCCTCCGATAATTGCTCTATGAGTTCTTCCGAAAATTCATCCAGAAGTACCTCTGGGAATACCGGCGGTTTTCTCCAAGAGTTTCTCCGGAAATTTATTTAGAAGTTTCTTTGGGAATCCTTCTAAGAGTTCCTACGCGAAACCTCTGGGAATTCTTCGAGGAGTTCTTCCAAGAATTCCTCTAAGAGTTCCTCCGGGAATTCCTGTAGGAGTTTCTCCGGGTATTAAAACAGGGAGTTCCATCATGAATTCGTCTAGGAGTTCCTCCGAGAATTTTTCTTGGAGTTTCTCCATAAATTCCTCTAGAAGTTCCTCTGATAATTGCTTTATGAGTTCTTCCGGAAGTTTGTCCAGAAGTAACTCTGAGAATACCGGCGGTTTTCTCCAAGAGTTTTACAAGAAGTTTCTCCGGAAATTTATTTAGAAGTATCTTTGGGAATTCTTCGAAGAGTTCCTCCGCGAAACCTCTGGGAATTCCTCGAGGACTTCTTCCAAGAATTCCACTAAGAGTTCCTCCGGGAATTCCTGTAGGAGTTCCTCCGAAAATTCATCCTGAAGTGCATCTGGGAATACCGGTGGTTTTCACCAAGAGTTTTACCAAGAGTTTCTCCGGAAATTCATACAGAAGTATTTTCGGGAATCCTACTATAAGTTCCTCCGTGAGTCCTCTAGGAATTCCTCGAGGAGTTCTTCCATGAATTCTTCTAAGAGTTCCTTTGGTAATTCCTCTTCTGTTCCTCCGAAAATTAAACAAGGAGTTCCTTTATGAATATATCTTGGAGTTCCTCCGGGAATTTTTCTTGGAGTTTCTCCGAAAATTCCTCTAGGAGTTTCTCCAGTCATTGCTCTATGAGTTCTGCCGGAAATTCATCCAGAAATACCACTGAAAATACGGCGTTTTTTTCCGTGAATCCTCTAGGAATTCCTCGAGGAGTTCTTCCAAGAGTTCTGCTACGAGTTCCTCTGGGACTTCCTCCAAGAGTTTCTTCGTAAAATCCTCTACGAGTTCATAAAAGAATTCCTCTAGGAGTTCCCATGCCCTTTGAAGACGGCATTTTTGCCTTTCCGGATGCAAACTCGCTGGTCTAGAACACGTTTGTAAATGTCGGTTTTCTCGGCTGGGCTAATGTGACCCTTCCGTTTCCTCTAAGTGTTTCTTCAAAAATTTATAATGGAGTTCCTCTAGGAATTGCTTATGAAGTTCCTTCGAGTGTTCGTAATAGAAGTTCCTCCAGGATTTTCTTTAGGAATTATTCCAGAAATTTCTCTAAGGGATCAACCCACAAGCCTGGTTCTAGCTTCGCGAAAGATAAACCAATCTAGCACAAAGTTGTACCTGTGATGCACGTATAATAGGTCAATAAACAGTAAAAGTTTCTTGTACCGACTTTTCGAACCCTCTAAGCAGAATACCCTCTTTGAATGAGGTACGAAACTGATTACACTCATTCAAAGTAAAAGTTTGATAACTTTTGAAGCACTCTATGAAAAGTTACAGAATTTTGACCACCCTGTTTAATATAATTACATTGCAGAGCACATGACGCTGGAGGACATCCTGACGCCGGCGGATCGGCAGATAATCATCAAGCACGCCCTCGAAAACATTCGTGCCTCGGAAAGGGAGCAGCACATTCCGGGCACCAAGACACAACTCTACCACGGCCAATCGATCATTCAGGCTGCCCAGCGAGTTGAAATCATAACAAATTTCTACTCCTTGCATGACAAACCGAAACTGCGGAAACTGCGCCACGTGTGGATCAAACCGACCAAAGAGCAGCCGATCGATGAAATTCGTGACTATTTCGGGGAAAGTGTCGGGATGTATTTTAGCTTTTTGGGGTTCTACACGTACGCGTTGATTGTTCCGACGGTGCTGGGGCTGCTGCAGATGCTTCTATCGGAAGAGACGGAAACCGTGCCGTTTTTCTGCGTCTTTTACGTCGTGTGGATAAAGGTGTTTCTGGAGCTGTGGAAGCGGAAGAGTTCGGCCCACGCGTATCGCTGGGGTACGATCACGATGACCAATTTGGATGAACCTCGGGTGGGCTACTACGGGAAGTTGGGTAGGGATCCGGTGACGGGGAAGGTCACTCCTCAGTACCCCAAGTGGAAGACTTATGTGCAGATGTACTGCGTTACTGCGCCGATCATACTTTTCTGCATATCGATCGCCGGATTTGTGACGATCTTCCAGTTCTACGTGGAGAGTTATCTGGCTGAAGTGTTCGGGATCGATTCGTACATTATGTACGTACCGTCGATAGTGAATGCTATTTATATTGCCATTTCTACGATAGCGTATGATCGACTGGCTACTTATTTGACGGACAAGGAGAATCATCGGACTCAGAGTCAGTACGAGCGACATCGTGTCAATAAGCTGATTGTGCTGGAGTTCGTGAACAACTTCCTGTGTCTGTTCTACATTGCGTTTATCTTGCAGGTTTGTCTTTGCATATCTCACACTAGATATGTCCTCTAACCCATTTCTTTTCAGGACATGAAAATGCTCAAAACCCAACTGATGATGCAGTTGATCGTACTCCAATTCGTGCAAAATGTGCTGGAAAATCTGCTTCCCTACCTCAAGAAGAAGGTAGCTCTAATCTCGAACAAGCTGTTCGTCAAGTCCAACTACGAGCGGTTGCAGCAGGCCTACGAAGAGTACGATCAGATGGGTATCCTATCGCTGGACGATGATGACCTGAGGATCGTGCGGCACAAGAAGGAAAGCGTCATGGAGGAGTACAACACGTACGACGACTATCTGGAGTTGTACATTCAGTTCGGCTACGTGGTGCTGTTCTCGTCCGTAGCTCCGATGACGGCTTTCTGGGCGATATTGAACAACGTGATCGAGATTCGGTTGGATGCGTACAAGTTGTGTTCGTTCTTCAAGCGGCCTTTCGCCAGGAGGACGAAGAACATTGGAGCATGGCAGTTGGCGTTTGAGACGCTGGCGATCATTTCGATTATGACCAACTGCGGGATCCTGTATCTGTCGCCGCAGATGAGGTAGGATTTTGTTGGGCTAACGAATGGCAATGGGTCAGGCCGGATATTAAGCAAGACCCTGATGAGAGTGACAGGTATGATGTCTGGTTGGGCTAGGAATTTTTCGTAATGGAAACTTCTTTGACTTCCTTCGTCAACTAGTATCTTCATATCCTTCCACACGATATACACATGCAAAATGGTCATTGGCAAATGTTGCTCTCGGTTATTTGTGAACCAAGAAGAAGACCATTGTAAACCATTCATCTATATTTTAGGGAACTGGCCAACAACGTAAGCTCGGAGGCGTACGCCATCAGCTTCCTAGTCATCGAACACGTCCTGCTTGGCCTGACGTGGTTCATCTACAAAGCCATCCCGGACACTCCCCTGTGGGTACGCGTCGCTCTAGCCAAAGCCGACTACGAATCGCGACAGGCTCTAAAACGAGAGGTATGTTTCCGTTCCGTTCAGTTGGGTTTTGTTCATAACCGTTTGGGCTTCAAATTCCGTAACCTAATACGCTACGCTCTTCAGCTCAGCAGTTGTAGTGAGCTAGAATACGCGCCGTTTACAATGTTTTCCTTGAAATTCTTCTTACAGGACTAGAGAAGCCGACACACCATGTAACCATGCATTCATGTTGCTGCATTTCCTAGAGAGTGTCATAGTCATCACCCTTGTGCCTACACGAACATGTTTTGAATTCGAGCCAGTGTTTTGCAGTACAATTATCAATTCATGCAGAATATAAACGCAACAATAATAACGATCAGACTGCCGCTGTTTACAATTTGCTATGCTAGAGGGGCCATTCCAGGGAAAAAAACACAATTTTATAACATCAGTATAACTGGTATAACTATTTTCGTCAGGGTTTCATGAACGTTCTCCAAAAAGTTCCTCTATGTATGAATGAAATTATTTGTAAACTTGTCAAATGTGTCTAAAAATGGAAGAGTATCTCTAGGTGATACCAAATTCAATAACATGTGCCAATTGATGCGTCGATTTCTTATGGAATGGCTCAATAGCAAAAATGTGTGATATGATTAACCTTATTTGTGAAGACTAACAATTTTATTGAATTGATCCTTTATTTATCCAACACCGATCTACGGTCAAAGTTCGTTACGTGTTCAATGTTATACCTACATGTTACATGTTCGAGTTTGTGAATTTCTATTTAAATTGCTCAAATAAGTCGCCCACCGGGACGACGGTCATGTTTCTTCAACAGCGAACACAGCAATGCTTCGTATGTAGCAACGACGACGGATGATCAGTTTGACCGGTAGATTGGCTTTTAGCGACTAAAAGTGCATGGCAAGGATTTGATTTGGCATTTGCTCAGTCCGGATATGGGTTATTAATCTTTTCTAAATTATTCGTCCCCGAAACAGAACGCGCAACGATCTCGGAATCTACTGTTTCGGCGCTTCCGGAGTGTGTACGATTCGCACTCGATGCTGACGTAAGCCTTCATTTAAACGTTCGGAAGCGAACGCGTTTTTAGTTGTTTTACTAGATCTGCACGGATTGAGCGTGAAAGAGCCGTTGTTGAAATAAATTATGAATCGTTGAACTACTTTGTGAGAGGTATTTGTAAACTAGTGATGATTCTTCGAAATCCCTTGTCTGCAATGATCTTCAAAAACATAGATCGAAGATAAGAAGGTTAATTGGTTAATTTAAGCATCTAAAATATTTAATAGGCATATAGAAGCATGGTGACAAATGTTGTTTGCAATAGTTTTTATAATACATACTTGAAAGGAGTGTACTATCACAGAACTTCTCTGACGTGGTCGGGTCGGGTCTTCGATTCAGAATTATGCTAAATGATAAGAGCCTGACCATAAACTGTGTAGACTCTTATGTCGTTTTCGGTTTTAAACCTAGGTCAGAGCTGACCCTGACTCGCAATAACCGAACGAAAACGGATCCGGATCCAACCCAAATCGAGTCAACATGTAAACATTGTGCAAATCAATCGAACTGTCAGTTGCACATTTTCGTTAAATTCTTCCTTTTAGAATTTAAACTCACGTGGAAGTGATAGTTGGCACATTTATTAATAAATGCAAATCACATTCAAGCGAGTCCTTTATCTCTAATATGCTTGAACACAGAGAACAGACATCCAGGCTAGAACAAATTTCATTCGGAAAGTTGTGTAAGGATTTGAATCTTTACTTGAGTAAGGTTGCAAACCAATACACGATGACAACACTAACGCCACCAAACACCATATTGCCACAGTCAGTGGTGAATTGAAACATTTCAAGTGGTGAATAAAATTAGTATGGGAAATTAACCGATTGCAGCGCCACGCTATTGCCACTTGTGTTGACGATTTCAAATGGCCGTTAAATTCCTTACACAGTTTCGGAACTGGACTTGGATGTCTGTTCTCTGTGGCTTGAATAGTTAAGAATTTTGATTTTCTGGTTTTGTTTTGATGGATTGTTTACATCCATTTTGACAGATGAACCTCGTTCGGGTTGGATCGGAAAAAGTCGGCAGAGCGAACCTCGCCATGTTTGGGTCGGATCTGGGGCGGATCCAGATCCGACTCGATCGAATAAACGAACGTTTTGACAGCAGTTAGGGCGGATCCAGAGCGAAACTAGGTTCGCTCCATGAATAAACGAGTCTACGGGGCAAAGTCTACGCTCCATACAAATTTCAAAAAAAATGTATGGGCAAACGTCTACGAAGGGGGAGGGAGGTCTGAGATGGCCAAAAATAAGTCTACGTAGTTTATGAACAGCGCTTAATTATGTCAAACGAATCATTTTCAAAAATGCTTTATGCAAAACGGGTCAGACCTATTTTTACTCATTCTTATACTCAATTAAAAGAAGTGCTCACACACAGTCATACCTTTGTGTTATGGAAATACAAAAACTAATCAAAAATGAAAATAGACGGAAATGTAACCAAAAAGTACTGTAATAGGGAAAATTTGCCATTATTTTTTTTTATCAGCTCTCTAAAAATGAACAAAATTTAATGAGCCAGAACGTTAGCGGCCCTTCAACGACATTGTCGTTTCCAAAGTAGAACTACATTGGCGTGCATATTTCATGATACTATTAACTGTTATGTTTACTGTTAGCAACAGCACGCTTTTGCTTCATGGTGGTGCCACCTGTGTGTTCGAATGGAATTTATTTTTCATATGAGTACAACTGCACACCGAGAAACAATTTTACTCAGTCTTACTAAAAAATCATAAAAATTTTAATCTTCAGTTTCCCTACTGAGTTTATATGCACACCGAGAAAAACTTCTACTCAGTCTTACTCAAACATCGAAAAATCTTATTTTTTTCTACTCAGTTTTTAAGTACATTCAATCACCCACTGTCCAGTAGTACTTCTATGGAAAACAAAACTTGAATGCATCTGTTTGATCATACCTTCTACGGTACAGGTAGATACTTACGGATGTAAGCAAATTTCGACAATGATTTTTCATAAGGGCCTAACTGATTTGATCGATTTCTCTTCGTCGACTCTCTTTTTCGCTAATAACTTGATCAAAACAAACAAAATCATTATTCTTTTTGTTTCTATAGCAACATGCAGTCGTCTTCTTCGCATTTCAACCAAAAAATCTTTGGAAAACTCAATACACATTCTGTGATAACACAAAGAGAGGATCGATGAAGAGAACTCGAAAATGTCAGTTAGGCCCAAATGAAAAATCAGTGTCGATTTAGTCCTGAAGATGGAAGTTGATAGCTCTACTGTACTTCAAACAAACCATTTCATATAGACTGTTTCAGAAATTATAAATACACTTTGTTTATTAAATTAAATGAACTGTTTTAATGATTTTTACCAAATTATTTCAGAGTATAGCATATTGTACTCCATATTTTTATATTTCCTTTCAATTGTCTTGATATTTTAAAGAACATTCGAGTTCTCTAACAAATAACTTAATTTTTCAAATTTGCATTTGCACAAAGGTGTTTTTTAATGATTTCAACATTATTCATCACTAAATACCAAAAACTATATAAATGTTTATCACATTCGCTTTCTCAACAAGTTGTCTAAGAAATGCCTTGATCAAAATTTGGGAAATGTCGATGAAGGCATTTCCACAACATTTTTTTTCGGAGTTCAAGTTTCTTATTTTTTAAGGTTTTCTATGGAACATAGGAACTACCACACAGTTTCTTAGCTTTCCTGAACGCATTTAATCTAAACAAACTTACTTTTTCAGCTCATTTGATCCTTCAGATGGCAAAGCTTGTCATACCATAAAAACGAATGCAGTAATCAGTAATTAAGACACTCGTTTGCTTAACGTTTGTTGCTGCTGGTTTGTTGAGAAATTTGAAACAAAAAATTTTGTATTGAGAAGGCCCGTAATGGTGGTTCTTGATCAAATATTCCAGTAAAAATTACTCTTAACAACCGAGAAATATCTTTTATTATCGATACAGCGATTTTTATTGTGTGTGGAAATTAAATATTTTATCTGTGAGATTTTTTTCGTTTTCTACTTTGCTACATTTTTTTACCACTTTGTGCAACTTCAAATTTTAATCATCTAGTTTACAGAGCCCTATTTTTTAACTTTTACCAGAAACATCAACAAAATTGGTATTATTTGCTTCGTTAGCATGTTTACTATAAGAGCTAGAAGAAACTTTTTTGGATATTGTGCTCAAATTGAAATGGCTGTTAATCGTTAGTGTAATTATAATTTCTGAAACAGTCTATACAAGCACATCCTGATGTCGCTATTAGATACAGCAAGCCTTGCATTGTTGCATCTAGATAGGTACCCCCCTGAACCGCCTCCCCCTTACTTACCTTACCGATCAGGCTAAGGCCGGGGTGGCCTCTGCTGTACATAGGGGGCGTCCATAAATGACGTAGCTTTTTGTAAGCGATTTTTAATACCCCCTCCCCCTCGTAGCATTTCGTCACACATTCAGATGCCCCCCTCTATAACTGACGTAGTTTGGTAAACACCCCCCCCCCCCTCAACAAACTTTTTATATGATAAAACCTCGAACTTAGCTCTAATTTCAATTTTGACTTGTATGTTAATAGCATATTGCCAGGTTAGCCAGTAGCGTGGTTCAAAAAATCGTTTTTGCTCCACACTGCTTATTCGATTCCTAACTAGATTATATGCCTTCTCACAAAATTTGAGCTCATTTGGTTGAAAATTGAGACTGCACAAGCCCGTCAAAGTTTGTATGGGAATTACTATGGGAAAACGATGTTTTTCATTCAATCGACCTTAGCATATCCACAAGTGCCCTATTGGGTCAGTCGACCCTTGGTAATACTAGGCTACTCTATCAGCTACATTTTTGCCGAAGACCGCATTCAAATCGGACGCCTCATTAATTAGTTATCGATTTGTATCCAACTGGGCAAACTTTAGCTATGATCCTCCAGCTTCCCAGCAGGCAACATTGCTGCATATTGCGCCAAAGATAGCACACTGAAATCATGGCTACTATGTTCCACTACAGAATGCAGTGATGCCCACCGAATAGATTGACCATCATGAGTAAAGATTTCGATTCTGGATAAAAATTGGTAACTAATTAATGAGGCGTCCGATTGGAATGCGGTCTTCGGCAAAGTTTTAGCTGATAGAGTAGCCTAGGATTACCAAAGGTCGACTAACCCAATAGGGCACTTGTGGAAATGCTACGGACGATTGAATAAAAAACATCGTTTTCCCATAGTAATTCCCATACAAACTTTGACGGGCTTGTGCAGTCTCAATTTTCAACCAAATGAGCTCAAATTTTGTGAGAAGGCATATAATCTGGTTAGGAATCGAATAAGCGGTGTGGAGCAAAAACGATTTTTTGAACCACGCTATTAGCCAGGTTCAGATCGCCGACATCAAGACCAAAGGTGCAACCAGTAGAAATTATCACCAAAGCTAATGACTCAATAAACCACCCATCGTTCTGCTTGATGCCGAAGAACTGGAAATTGATGCTCCCAATACCATATTAGCCTAGAAGCTCTTCCGAAGATATTAGTTTGCTCACTAATAAATCTATTTAGAATATCAAATTTGTTTCATTTGAATAAAATTCACCACGACATTCGAAGGACGCTGCAGGAGTTTCTTCTAAAATTCTTACATCAGTTCGTTATAGAATTTCTCGAGAAGTTACTTTTGGGATTCCCAATTTTGAGAATGTCTCCCTTTTTAGTTCCTCCGACACTTCTTCTGGGATTTCTCCATGATTTTTCTTTGGGATTCCATTGGAGAATTTCTTCATATTGTACTCCTTCAAAGATCCCTCCAATAATATATTCCTGAGTTCCTTCTTAGATTCCTCCAAAAGCTCCTTCTGAGATTTCTCTAGGAGTTTTTTCAAAGGGTTTTCTAAAAGTATATCCATGGTTTTCTTCAGAAGCTCTTTCAAGGTTTTCTTCTCCTCTTTCCCACCATCAGTTTCTTTGGTCATCTCTACAGGGATTTTAACCGGAATTTCTTGTGAGATTCCATCAGATCTTCTTTCTGTGTTTCCTAAAGAAGTTCCTTTCAGGATTCCTCCAGGAGTTTGTTCTTGGTTTTCTTCAGGAATTCACTCAGATATTCATTCCAAGATCTCTGCAGGTGACTCCTTCGGCATTCTTTCTAAACCCTCCCAGGAGTTGCTTTTGGTATTCCTCCAGGTGTTCTTTTTGGATTCTTTCAGGAATTCCTTCCTGGATTCTTCTGGGATTCCTCGAGGACTTCCTTCTAGGATTTATCCAGAATTTTTTTCCCGGGACTCCTTCAATAACTTCTTCCGGCATCCCTCCATTCACTCCATCCAGGATTCCTCCAGGATATCTTAGAATTCAGCGAGAAATCCCTTTACGGATTCCTCCCATAGTTGATTCTGGAATTCCTCCAGGATTTTCTCTCTTAGATTTCACCAGAAGTTATATCCAGATAATCTTCCGTAATTCCCCAAAAGTTATTTTCAGGATATCTTCAGAAACTCCTTACGGGATTCTTTTAATTATTTCTTCCGTGCTTTCTTCAGAAATTAAACCAGGAGTTCCTTCTGACAATCTACAAATATCTCCTTCTAAGATTCTTCCAGAAGTTTATTCAAGAATTCACCGAAAGCTTCATCTAGAATTGCTCCAGATACTCCTCACGGAATTTCTTTTGAAATTTCTCTATTTCCTTTCAAGATTGTTGTTGTGAAATTTTTCTGGAAGTTCCGTCAGGGATTCCTTCTGAGATTCCTCCAGATCCTTTTGGAATGCTATCTGCATTCTCTGCGAGATTCAAAGGGACTCGAGATTCAAAGGGACTCGAGAGTGTCCCTGATACTCGAACTATGCACATCACTCGATCCATCGTCGCCTTGTCAATCGTATCAGTTTATCCGGGAATCCGCATTCGTGCATAATCTGCCATAGCTGTTCTCGATATATTGTAACATACGCCGATTTGAAATCGATGAACAAGTGATGTGTGGGCACGTTCTATTCGCGGCATTTCTGCAACACCTGGCGGAGGCGAACTTCTGATCCGTTTTAGCGCGTTCACCCATAAATCCAGCCTGATATTGCCCCACGAACTCTCTTGCAATCGGTGATAGACGGCGACATAAAATTTGAGAGAGTATCTTGTAGGCAGCGCTCAGTAATGTGATCGCACGATAGTTCCCACAATCCATCTTGTCGCCCTTTTTGTGGATGGGATACACGATACCTTCCATCCACTTCTCCGGTAGTACTTCCTCCTCCCAAATCTTGGTAATGACCCAGTGTAGTGCTCTCACCAGTGCTTCTCTATCGTGTTTAGTAACTCGCTTGGTAGTTGATCTGCTCCAGCGGCTTTGTTGTTTTTCAACCGGCTAACCTCCTCTTCAATCTCTTGGAGGTTAGGGGCTGGAAATCTTTCGTCCTGCGCACGTACTCCTAGATCTGTTACCGCGCCACCTTCGGTACTTGCAACGTCGCCATTGAGGTGCTCATCGTAATGCTGCCGCCACCTCTCGATTCCCGTGATTATCTCGGCACATGTTGGCTTGTGGCACAAAGCCTCTGCACGAGCGGTTCAGCTTCTCGTAGAACTTTCGTGTGTCCTTAGCGCGGTACAGCTCTTTCATTGCTTCTGCCTGTTCCGCGCCTGTCTGTAACGTGCCTCATTCGCTCTCATACGGTGTTGCAGCATTCTCGCCCATGCTGCATTCTTCTCGTTTTTCAATTGTTCACGTTCACCGTCGTACCAGTCGTTTCTGTGATTCGGAGTCGCGAAGCCTAGTGCTGTAGCCGAGGTACTACCTATGGCGGATCGGATGTCCCTCCAGCCATCTTCAAATGCAGCTGCGCCAAGCTGATCCTCCCTTGGTAGGGCCACTGCTAACTGCTGCGCGTATTCTTGAGCAGTGTCGCGAAGCATCAGCGTACAAGTCACAAAAAAGCTGATAAACACCAAACTTGAATCAGCCTGTCTCTGCCGTTTCTGATCCGCTCTCTCTACAGTCGCTAACACCAGAAAAGACAGAATCCCATCAAAGTCACCCGGTCACCCTTGTTTTGCTACAATCATCCTGACTTGGATACGGCTCATGTGAGTGTCATGACTCTCTCCGAAGCCTCAAGCAGATGCACGCGCAACAGCATGTAAAACTATGCATGTGTATTATCACAAGCACGGTACTACGTCATAAATTCTATTCGTTTTGCATAGCTCAGTTTAAACGCACACATTGAGCGCACCACGCAGTTCGCCCTGGCTACGGCAAACGCTCTCACTTCGCCCGTTATGCATCGTTGCTCAGAGTCTCTGAGTCAGAGAGATTGATTCTCTCGCAACCCGTCTGAAGCATACTCAGCAACTGCTATCACTGCAAAGCTGCGAAGGGTGGAACCCACAACATGTTTGTCATTCCAAGCGTGACATGTGACATACTAGCTGGTTCGTATCACCTTGGGAAGGGTGACTCCAGAAAGCGGTTCAAAAGATTGTCTCGCGATGGTCGCGATTATTCGCAAGACTGTTCTTGAGCCACTTCTACGTTACGCAGCTGCTCGATGTTGAGCCGCGGCGTTCGACTTCGACGCGTGGTAATAATCGTCGAAAGTTTTGAGCGCATGCATACAGCGACTAAGTAGTGATCCGAATCTATATTCGCACTGCGGTATGTGCGGACGTTGGTTATATCCGAGAAAAATTTACCGTCAATTAGAATGTGGTCAATTTGTTTTTCTGGCTTTGCTGATATCTTTGCGGGGGAAGAAGGTGCTTCGGACTACCATACATACCACGGGAGGCTGCAAAGTTTACGCATCGCGGGCCGTTATCATTCGATTCGGCGTGCATGCTGTTTCGCCCTATTACCGGTCTCTACATTTCCTCCCTTCCTACCTTCGCGTCACTTTCACGTCATGCGACGAGCAACCATCGTATGTTTGCTCTAACTTCTCGTAGAACGCTTCTTTCTCGTCATCAGGTCTCCCTTTGTGAGGACAGTGGATGTTGATGATGCTGTAGTTGAAGAAACGGCTCTTAACTCCAAGCTTAACTCTCAACATGCACATCGTTGTGTTCATCGGCTGCCACCCGATCACATGTTGTCGCATCTTGCCCAGCACTATAATCCTGTTCCCAGTTCATTGGTGATGCCACAGCTTTGGTAGAAGGTAGCCGCTCGATGCCCGCTTTTCCAAACTTTCTGTCCAGCCCAACACGATGTCGAAGTTGCGGGGATGTAGTTCGTCGTAAATTATCCTGTCACATCCTGCGAAACCTAGTGACTTGCAATTCCATGTTCCAAGTTTCCAATCGTTGTGCTTATTTCGTCGCGTGGGTCTTTGCCGATTGTATCGAGTCGTATTTTCTCCTATGTTATTCGCAATGGGGATTTTTACGGGTGGCTTATTGGGCCTACGCCAACACTCCTGTCTCGCCGGAGGGCTATCGTGCCAGTTCTGTTTATCGTCCCAACCAACACTGGGACGACCACACTGATGAGGCTACCACCTTGGATCTAGCTGGGCGTGGTGCAGCGTTTCTTACTCAGCCGCTGGATGCCAGAACAGACGCTGTTTGAGCCGCACCTCCTTGGTGAACAGACGCTCGGGTCGTGCCTCCTCAATCTAGCTGAAGTCAGAAGGACAACAGTGCCCAGACTGAACTACCAGCTAAGCACACAACTCTTAGCTGGCGGTCTTTGTCATCGCTTGACCCGTGGAACCATGAGGAAGGAACTTGTTAGGACCAGAGCTATGTTGGACGCTCTCCTTATTGACTCACCGTTTTGCAGCCCAAAAAACCACGAATTGTACCAAGTATATAAAGAGATGGATATAGAGAAACGAATAAAACACGACAGGCTGCGGTGGGCTGGGCACGTAGCTCGTATGCCGGAGAAACGACTAGCTAAAACCATATTCAGTAGAGAACCAGGAATGGACCGTCGGCTTCGTGGTAGGCTTTTTGTAGTTGAGGAGGACCTAAAGGCTCTAAACGTTTAGGGTGACTGGAAGCGATTGGCCCAGAACCGAGACCAGTGGTGGCGAGTGGTTTATTCGGTGTAGAGTTACCGCTACGAGTTGTAGCCCATCAAGTATCAAGTAAGTACTAACGGCTTATGTTCGATGTGGTCCCTTTAGAGGACTGCTGGAGTACAGTAAAAGCAGTCATCAACGACGCAGCCAAGAGCACCATCCGAATGTACGATTTGTGCTTTTAAAAATCTTCGTTTTGTAACTGCACTAAACGAAGGATTGTGTACTCCTAAAGTAACATTTGAACATACACATATGTAGTTACTATCCTAATAGTTCTCACATGTCAATTTACGAGCATTAAAAGCCAGCAATGATTTGTGTTCACACTTAATTTATTGTTCCTGGCAGATGTCCGAGTAGTCTCAGTCTTGAACGTCTTGAATGCGCTTTACACACATGACCGATTACTTACATTACACCTCCAAGCGCCGACCGGTTCTCTGGTGGACGAACGCGCGGTCAGGCATCATCCTGTCGTCGTAAATTATGACGTCGTCGGCGGGAATCTCCTATTCAGCGCAAATGATTTATGTCAGCAGGATGACAGCTAATGAGCCTTCCCCGCTCTGACTGCTCCTCGAAGTCATTCACGAAGGGATAATCTACAATTCAAATTAATTACATTGTAAAATGTCTTCAGCTCATTAGGAATGTATATGCCGCTTGCTTTGATCCAGCCAGCAATGAATGATAATGCAAGTCAAGCGCATGACTAGCTCCGACGTGCTCGAAATTGCCGTCAATCACAACTTGTGGTGACATACACACAGCTCTGATTCAATGCGAAACTGTTTGGCAAAGACCGGAATTTGTCACCGAAAAATTGAAATCGATGCTACCAATCTTTTTTCGAGCTGCGCCGAACAGGGTTGAATGCTATTTTTAGGAATTAAATGTTTTACTAGCTGTTTCAGAAGGGAAGAACAGAATTTCTATAAAATTTATAAAAAAAGTGTTTTCAATAAGAAATACACAGTAACAAAAGGGAAAGTGGTAGTCTGGAATGGTTTTTTTTTTGCCAATTTTCATCAATGTTCACTAAAATAAATGATTTAATCTTTTATTTTAGTGAACATTGATGAAAATTGGCAAAAAAAAACCATTCCAGACTACCACTTTCCCTTTTGTTACTGTGTATTTCTTATTGAAAACACTTTTTTTTCGTATGAATCGTAAAGCACGCTTTACTCTCCCCTCTCCTTATAGCGTTAAGTAATTTGTGTGTAATCATTGCTATTAAGGAGCTGGAAGGAATATTTGTTAGTATGGTAGGGTCGAGAGTGGATCTGGAAGTCTTCATTGGTTGATAATGATAAGAACGTAATCGGGACAAGAGCCGACCCTGGACGCAATATGCAGTTTCGAGAAAAGCGGTGCATCGTACACAATGAACGTTTGCTAGCGCGATCTACCCCATCAGGAAGTCGGTTTGGGTAAATTTGCTTCGATTCCTCGCAAGTGTCAACATTATTGGTGACAGGTGAGAAAACGCGAAACGCGAACGCGTTTCTGCTGTTCTGATTGGCAACACCACACGCGCGTCTGATCTCGCTGCTGGATTCAATATTGATACCTTCCATGGTAAAAGAATTGATATGGAGAGAAGTTTGGCATGGCCCTGTTGACAGTTTTCGCTTCGCTGCGGGAAACAATTTTAAACGATGAATCATTCGTTGGTGGGTATATCAGTGGATTTCAGTTCAGATACGAAAGAATCTTGACATCCGGTGACGAGATGCGACCTACTCCGAGCACACAAACGCGCCTGTCATGGGTTTTCTGATGTCATGCGATAATAGCACTAGAGTGATTTTGACATAAAAAAAAATGTCAAATTCTCGATTTTCAGCTATTTTTCATCCGATTTGTAAAATTTTTGAACCAATCAAGTCTCCCTGACATTTTAGATGAATATAACATGTTTGAAAAATGGTATAGAACAGCGTTTCTCAAACTATGGGCCGCGACCCACTTTTGGTGGGTCGCGAAGGCTTGGGCAATATTGTAATAAATGTCTCAATTATCTTATGTCAGCTAGCCATTGTGTAATGTATTGATACTCCCTTGGAAAATAGACAAAGTTATTTTTAGAAGTGCGGTGGCTCTTTAATGCTATTCAAAATTTTGTATCATAAGTCTTAGTCTGGAGTACAATTAATTTTGGCTCTGCTGTCTGTGTTCTAAAATCGATTCTGAAACTATGAGTTTTCAATCAAAAGGATTTTTTGAGGCTTGCAGTTTGCTCTGGCAAAATTCAATTCTAACCCAATAAGGGCCGCTACAGTATTAGCTTCCTCACTGGAGGACAACGCAAGTTCTGTTCCAGGAAGAGCTAACTGGAACCCAAATTGGTTGAGAAAATCCATCCTGAGGATTAAGTCTTTACTTATTTCTGGGATAACTAGGGTAGGAACTACATGAGTCACGTTTTGGAAAGAATAAGGGATATTTACGTATCCTAAGCATTGATACGCAGTTCCATCGGCTTACCTTAAGTCCCAATTTGCTGATTAAATCTAACGAGCTAAGAACAGATACACTGGCGCCTGTATCTGCAAGACCCCCAATTTCTTCGGTCAGAATGCGCACTTTGAGGTGAGGACAACGATTTACATGAGTTTTGATCTGATACACTCCATTAAAGTGTTCATAGCAAACGGGAATCTGTTCACCATCCGGAGGATAACGATTCCCCAAATCATCCTCGCTTATTCGTTTTTTTCTTTCTCCTCTTCCGAAGAAAGATTACACTAGTTTACAGCATTTTTGAACTCGGTAAGCTGATGATCATTTTTGGTGTAGAATCATGCCCTGAGTTCGAAAACGCGAAGGAAAAAAAATTACAGTAGAGCGGAAATTTTTTCGACTTTCCATACAAGGTTGATGATTTGAAATCGATTTTTGTTCTATTTTTAAGCAATGTCGCTCACTTAACACATCTCATTCTCCGTAATCAATGCTCCGAGTGAGCTGAATTTTTTACTGCAACTCGCTTACATAAGGACTGTATCGGAAATTAACTATATATGTTCAAAACATCCTAAAAAATAATTTATTCAAGTTATAAATAATTTTATTTTTAGAGGTACTATATAAATCCTCAGAAAAAGGAATGGCACTTTTGCTTTTGTAAAAATAATTATTTTACATGGTCATCAATCTCAAAGTTTAAACGCATGATCTTGAAATTTTGGACACCTCTTAAAAATTTGAAATTGCGGAAAAAATGGAAATTTTTTTGATTTTTTAAAATATATTAGCGCAAATATATTCTTTCCCAGATTGCTCATAATATAGGTAAAAAAATTTTTTCAAGAAAAAATTCGATTCCATTTTAGCGCAATTCTTAAAAATGAAAAAAGGTCATTTTTCAGGGACCCTGTTTTTTGATGCTCATTCAAAGCACGATTACGCAAATAAAAAATATATCAAATTGATGATTCAATTTTTTTTAAATTGGAAATGTTTTTAAACTTAACGACGAGGTAGCTTTAGTAGAGAACGGAATTGTATAACCTTTGAAGATATTTAAAACAGACTGTCAAAGATCGACAAAAAAATAGTGTTTTTTTTAGGATAGGTCATTTTTTAAATGTTGAGGGTTTTTCGATCATAAATGTGTACATAACTGCTAACAATAATTAATATTTTTTGGATTTTTCGCCGTACAAGTTTTATTCGCTACAGGTTATTGAAACGCTGGAAAATCTTTAAAAAACAACAATTTGTCCAAAACTTTAATTTGTGAGATGTATTCATTCTACAATATTTTCAATAATGCTAAACATTTTTCAATTTTTTTCAGGCTGTTCTAAACTTGACTGTATTGTGAAGATTTGATAGAAGAACCGAAATGATAAGACCAAACATGCTTCGAGATAGAGCATCCTGAATGTTTATAGTTAATTTTCGATACACTCCTTATGATATGTCAAATAAACGTTGAGAAAGAATTTTTAAATTGTTTTTTTCTTATTTAAAAAAATATATTTCTTCAAATATTTTAGAAAATTTTGTAAAAATTTAAGGAGATCGTCCCCAAAACTCACCAATATTTTGAATTTCATCAATCTGACGCAAAACCTGCTTTCAGATGATCGAAATGTATTATATTCAGCTTTTAATTTATGGAAAAAGATTAAAAATTGGTTGAACAAAACGCAAGATATTTGAATTTTATTAAATTCCATATTTTAAAAAGTTGTAAAACTCGATATTGAGCTAAAACTCAAAAACTGTTCTACTTTAAATTTTTTGAAGCACGGTTTCGAAATCAGCGCTAAATTATGCTTCAAAAATTTTGGTCCTTGACAGAAGTTCACGACTTTCGTTTTATTTTGTAAACTAGTGTTATGCTTATTGGGACAACGAAGTGCGGTCGTGTCCATCTGACCACAAATATGGCAAAAGATCTTTTTGCGTTGATCGCAATCTCTCCACATGTGTCCCTCGAGCTGGCAGTTCCAACACAATAGATTTTGTGTTGGAGCGTCACTTTTAGGCTCATTCCCAACCTTGGATCTGATTCCAGTTTTCTTTGAGAGCCAAGCCTTTTTTGCCTGCAGGGTACATAGGAGGGCAGGATCTTCTACTCCAGGTTCATCTTCTGAATCCCCATCATCCAGGTTCAGCTGATTTACCATGGGTTTGGGTTGACCCGAAACATGGTACAAGTTGCTTTCCAACGAATCAAACTTGAAACAAAGTTGTGCCATGTGTTCGATAGATTGTATTGGTTCTAAGGCCAGTCGTCGTTTATACGAAATCTTCATATTTTCGACAACCAAGGATGGGAAAAAATCATTAATTTATTGCGTATCCCTCACTCACATCCACGCACAATCTGATGCGAGTGTGCTTCTCCCCCAGCCAAGCAAAATCTTTCCACTTTCATTGCCTATTCTTTCCAATCGCCGAGCACCGAGCGACGCAAGCAACGACGGCCGAATGAGTCGCTACCGAATCTGAGTGCCGAAGGCGAACGAACCAAGATTGAACGAATGTTTGCGTTCTGAGTCGAGTGCGAGAGCATTCATTTTGGAACGTTCATTTGGCGTTCAGTGGAAGCATTCAGTACTGGAAATTGAATCAGTGAGTGCGTTTTGATTCAATCAGCTGAATGCCACTCGGTAGTTGAGAGAGCGAACGTTCTTGTCGTATACACCGATGCAAGCTGATTTATTTCGCACTCTATTTGTTTCTCTCCTGATTCGCTTCGGTGGCGTCGGTAGCGAGCCGTTCGTGTTGCGTTCGTTCCTAGTGCGCCGTGCTCTCACTCAGCATTGGGTTGTTGGCGTTCTTTTTGCTATTTTGCATCGCCGGCATTCGGGTGAGCGAATGAGTTTTCCCATGCTTGTCGACAACTAGTTCAAATTTTTCCTGTTCACTCATTTTCCGAATTATTCTTTGTGCCAACATTTCCATGTCAGTGAGATACGCACTAAATAGTTCGTTTGGCCGTTGTCGGCGATTACGCATTTCTTCTCGGATCAATCGATCCCGATTCGGGTTATCGTACCGCATTTTAAGATACGTTTCCAGAATCTCCCACGAATGAAATTTTTCTTCATATGTGGTATACCACACATAGGCTCCCTCCTTGAATAGAAGGTGGGCGTGCATTCTTAAATCCTGCTTACTAATTGCATAAGATCGACAGAGGATATTAATCTGTCGAAGAAAATCCGTAACGGGCACCGTATTCGTGTCCCCGGAGAATTTAGGCCACTTCTCGATAATGGCACATTGCTGATGTGGTTGCCTGCGACCGAGGTAGCCCACATTAGCATCTCCCACGGAACCATCGTTTCTGAATGCTCTAGAATAATCTTGAGGCATCTGATAATTTCTGGTGG
This sequence comes from Aedes albopictus, assembly GCF_035046485.1. Taxonomy (NCBI): domain Eukaryota; kingdom Metazoa; phylum Arthropoda; class Insecta; order Diptera; family Culicidae; genus Aedes; species Aedes albopictus. The sequence continues at coordinate 71,760,111 of NC_085137.1, forward strand.
CCTCGGAACTAGTCGGAGCAGTGTACGGTTGTTCATCTCTAAGGAACATCCTAGACGCAGGGTATCGCCGTGTCATTACATGTTCTGATTGCATTTCAGGTTGCATCGTTGGCATGGATGGAACCGGTTCAGGAATCACTCTAGGTTGATTCCACCGATTGATTTGTTCTGGTTGTTCCCCTGGGGGATTCAACTGAAGAGGAGGGATTGGTTCGTAAAGAGCGCGTTGATGAGAGGTCGAATTTTCTCTTCCACGAGTAATTTGCTCGACTCCCACGTTGCCTAGACTTACGTTAGCAATATTGTTCGCAAGATGGGACACCTCATCGCCCATTTCCACTCGATTTTGCCTCTCTTGCTCAAGAGCCTCCCGAACCGCTCGACGAACGAGTTGTTCGACCTCAGAAACGTGGATATAATCATTCTCATTCCGGTTCATAACTGAAACAACTGGTGCCGAAGGGTTTCTTGGCTCAGGTCTGGCCCTAGGCGTTACCCCATAGGCACTACCTGTAGACCCTTGCCCTGTCGGTACCATTTTCCGATTCTGGGTATGGTCGCCGCCACTTCGTTGGAACTGAGGGTTGTCAAAATTAAAATTTTGTTGGCTGAGGATACTTGAAAACCCAAGAGATACCGGAGGGTCCGTTTGAGTAACCGGCGGAGTCTTGAAGTTGGGAACGGGGTCGACAACTTCAGCCCTGATAACATTTTGCATTTGTTGCGCACCCCTTAGATCGTTTGTAGAAAACCCAGGAGGTGGCTGCGATAGCCTCGGTTGTGTGGCTTCGGCTAATTGAGAAGGGAGCAACAATCCATGTTTAGAGGATTGTCGAAGACTCGATGGCAAACTAGAGGAACGATGGTCCCTCTGGTTCACAACCCCACTCGGGTCGGGTCCACCCCCTACGGCTCCCTCGACTTCATCCGGCTGTCCATCTAACGAGACCTCAACATTTCGATTTCCAATCCTTTCCCTGGATCTATTCTGTTCGGACAAATTCTCTGCCGATTCAATGACGGGACGAGCCACACCCTCATGGGGCTGATGCAATTGATTGCCGGCCAAATGTTCCTCGGAATAGGCTATCTCTGGGCCCATGGTCCCTAGTTCATTAGACGGCCCCATAACCAGTTCAAAGTTTACACCGAAATACTGCTCACCCATTCGCGAGATCAGATCCAACAACAGCTTTTGATTTTCCGCTTGCATGACATCCCTAGATACATACCGTCGAACTCGCATGTGGTAGTGTACTAATCGGGACAAACAACCGGCGGTTAAACCTGACGACAACAACAATCCGATTCTATGAAGCTGTCGGGGCAACACTTCATAGTCGGTGAACATCAACTAATCAGCAATTTGCTGATTGTATCCGTTTTGTCGCTCCCGAAGCAAGTTACGCAATGCTCGGCGACGTGAATCAAGGGGACCTTCCGTTGAAGCCCCTCGAATCATTAGCTCGTAGTTAAGCTCATCTTCCTCCAGATCATTAGTATTAATTTGATAGAAATCCATCATAAAGAATCCAGTATGTACAAAAATAATAAAAGGTAGTAAAAAAAAGATGCAAAAATATTAAAAAAAAAACAAAAACAAACTTTAAATAACTTATCTATTAACCAATTCAATCTTATTCAAAAAAGTAGGCATTGAACTATTCCAAATTCGAATTCAATTTACTATGAGATATTTTTCCTAAATTTTAACTAATCTACAATTGACCCAAAAAAAGAAAACCGAAACCATATAGAATAAGCTTAGAGATCAAATCCTAATTGAGTTTCAACTGTAATCACTTTTCGGGCCCCACGTTGGGCGCCAAATGTAACGAAGAGGAATGTACTCACCACCATAGGCGAAACTACCGGGGGTGCCGGGGTTGCCAGGCACCCCCTAGAATTTTAATGCATTGCCGTGAGTTGTGGGGCGATGAATGATGAATGGATGAACTAATGAATATTTGCTTGTAGTGCACCCCCTGGCAAAAATCTGTAGTTTCGTCCATGCTCACCACCGTTCAGCAGCTTAAGCGCCACCCCCTGCACTAGGGAGACTGCTGACGTATGCTCGAGTCCGGCTGAGATTCCTATCTAAAGGCGGGTCAAAATAGTTCAAACGCTCCTGTTCATCTAATTCACCCAATCATCAAGCACTGAAAGTCAGAAAACCCCTTAAACCCAATAGGGAATTCAATCATCAACAAAACCGATTAAAATATAAAGAAATTATAAACTAATGAAACCAATTGAATGAAGATATTAGATAAAAAGGACTGAGCGTATTTCGATTAAGGTGAATCGGGACGCTGTGTTATTTTTCCTATCTTCCCTCTCTTTCTAACAATTTGCCTCGCGATTTTGAAGATGGTAATCTCGATTTCTATCGCACAGATGAGGCTGAAAAACAATCAGCATATGCACTGCAAGTGAGCATACACAATGATAGATTTTTGTTCCATTATATGAAGTAGAATCTGAGATTACCATCTTAGTAGAAACAGAGCAATGGCGGATATTTCCTTGACCGTCCCGTCCGCCCTTAATTCGCTTTTCTATTTTAGGGATTACAAAGGTCAGAGTCCTGTCTTAACACTACCCTACCTTGAACTTCTACCTATCCGGGCTAACGGCTAGAAGCTCCCACGCTGCGCAGCAAAAGGTTGACCTTGACTCGTTGGCGATCGCTTTCCAGGTGACTTCGGTTGCAAAAAGTCGTGCAGTTCGACCTCTCGACCCAGCTCGTCCAAATTGGGAATCACCAGTAGAGACGCATGTGATTTCATGCACACCAGAGTACAATGAATGTCGTTGCTTGCTCGATGAACCCACGGGTGAATGGGTATGCCTCCCCTTTCGAGCGGATTTTCCCGAGTGACCGGGCTACGGGTGTGAAAATCCCGAATGAACGTATCTGAGAGGCAGTCGAAACGTCAGGGACAAGCTTCTTGCGAGCAGAAGCTATTCGAGCACAACTGGCGCAAATTTATAACGATCACTATGCGCAAACCGAACTTCGAGCTTTTTGGTGATTCACCGTTGGAGGTCTCAACTCCAAAAGAAGTGCATTCGTATGGTCGAGTAGAAGTGATGAACTAATTTGAACGGAACTCACAATAACTGTGCGAAATTTAAGCATCGGCAATTGCCCTATTTCAAACGAGGTGGCAGCACAAGCTTACCGAAAGCTCTTGGTGGACATTTATGAATGAAGTACGGGATAGTATTAGGGTGGGACAATTATTCGTTACTCACTGTCGCAATTATGCCGACAATCATCAATCCTTAAAAAAAATCTTCAAATTATTTTCAAAAACATTATACAGGAAAAAAACTAATAAGCGGGAACTTTTTGACTCTTCAATTTATAGACTTTTGAAGTTCCGTTAGAATTCAATCGAAAATTTTCTTCAGGATTTCCGGTAATATTTATTACCATTAATTTTAATTACGCAAGAAAGAATGGTAATAAGTTTTGGAGGCAAAATTTAAAATTTCATAAATAGCTGGACAAATAGTTGCAGTCTTTCTCAAAAGAATCACTACATATTATCACATACATCTTGCCAAGAGACAGTAATTTGCAGTTCTCATGAAAAAAAAAAAATCATGAGAAGCTTCTTGCACTTCTTTTTTTCTTGTTTCACTTTTTTTTCGTGAAGTGAAATTTTGTGGGGGCCCCTGAAATGTGGGGGCCTGGGGCCCTGGCCTATCTGCCCTCCCGCCCTAAATCCGGCACTGATCATAGCCGATATGTATGGAGAAATTCCAGCCGCATGTCTTGAAAGAATCGCTAGGAAAGTCCATGGATAAATCCAAGTAGCAATTGTAGGAGGAAATATTAGAGAAATCCTTGGAGAAACTCCTGGATACATCGCTGTAGGAGTTCACATCTGAACGAATCGTTATAAAGTCCCCGAAAGAATTCCTTTAAAAACGACGGAATTCTTGGAGAAACACCTGCAAAAATACTTACAAGAAACTAAGCAAAAATTGCAAGAATCCCAGCTCGAATTCCTTAAGTACAGTCAACTTTCGGTCGTTGGGCTACGTTTAGGTGGGTTACGTTTTAACTGGGCGCATGTTAGGTGGGCTATAGCCCAGTTAAAACGAAGTCAAACGTCACTTTTTGACGTGAAGCACGATTTGTCAAGGTTGGCAGCCCTGAATCTCTATTGTTAAAGATTATTTGACAGCTCAAAACTCAGCCCACCTAGTGAAAGTCTTTCACTAACTGGGCTAAGAGCTTAGTGCAACGAACGAAAGTTGACTGTATTAGTAATGGATAAATCTCTGGAAGAATTATTTTTTTGAAACAATCCAAGCAAAAGGTCTACAACACAAATCTCATAATAACTATCTAGAGCAATCTTTACAAGTAAACCTGGACCCCCAGAGATGCCGGAAAGAAGAAATAAATTGGCTGACTTGCAATCACATCTAAAGGCAGCGTTTATTGTTTGCTCTGTTCCAGAGAAAATTATGAAGAATAGTCTTTAAGCCCATAAAGCCGATGTGGTAAGCGCACGTGCGCAATCAGTAAAACTATGCTGAGGGTGGCGAGTTTGACTCCCATTTAGCCCAGAACCGTTTCACAATCGGCATTTCCTTAACTATTATGTGTATAAAATATCTTCATGACTACCACACGATATCCATATGCAAAATAGACATTGGCTGGGTTGGCTAAGAGGTTGGGTGCTAAAATGGCATAAATGTGTTAGTTTGCAAAAAAAGACCGCTTTCAAAAGTTACACGAGCTTTGTTCATTGCGTATTTTTCTATGACGCCTAAAGACATCAACCGCATTATTATTTATTATAAAATTGAAATGCTGAATGAAAAGCACATTTATTTTTCTAAAAAAAAGGCTGACAAAATCGGGGATAGACAAAACCGGGGGCTGACAAAATCGGGTCCCCACTGTATCTCCATTTTGTGTCTAGACTCTATCGGTGTTTGGTGCGACGCTGGCTATCGTGCTCACGCATCGATAACGATAAGATTATAGGGGAACTTATGTATTTTCGGCAGATTTGTTCTCTTCGTCAAGGGGTTTTTTTTTGAAACCTGTTGATCTCACACCCTTCCCAACAAAGTTGAGTTATATGCCCAAATATCAGGCAATTTGGTCCTCAAAAATCCCCTATGACGAAGAGAACAAACCTGCCGCTAATAACCTTTGTCACCCTAGTCCAGCAGCAAAATTGAAATCTAGGGTCTTGTATTATTTGGGCAGGTTTACCTATTTTGGACACTTGCCGCTATAATTAAATCAATTTCAAACCGATTGATTTGATATTTTGTACAGAGTTAGGCACGTACAGTATCTAACTCTGTACAAAAATTCAAATCAATCGGTTTGAAATTGACTTAGTTATAGCGGAAAGTGCCCAAAATAGGTACACCTGCCCAAATGGTACAAGCAGTGAACCGTATAGTACATTTTTTTCATTATCGTCGCAACGCCTTTACCGTCATGATCAATGTTGCATACTACCGTCACACACTACATTCATGCTGCCGTCGATGCATCAATGTCGTCTACCATGAATGTAGCATTTGGCACAATGATTGTAACACAAATCAAGATGATGGGAGTACGAAATGACAGTTTTGAAATGTAGAGTTGGAGTTCCAGTGGTTCCGAAAACTGCGAAAGAAAAATGCGGATAACTCGTGCTAGAGGGTGTCAAGGGCGTTACTTGGGGTCTGAGGGGGTTTAAGGGGGATTTCAGAGGCATTCCAAGAAGCTTCAGAGCATTCCCAGCGGATTTCAGAAACGTTACAGAGGCGTTACATGGCGTTTTCTGGGGTTTCGGAGGATCTGAGGTTCGTTACATGGGGTTTCTGGGGGTATTAGGGGGATTTCGGAGCCATTCCAAAGAGTTTCAGAGCATTTTCAGCGGGTTTCAGAAACGTTACGGAGGCGTTACATGGCGTTTTCTGGGGTTTCGGAGGGTCTGAGGTGCGTTACATGGGGTTTCTGGGGGCATTAGGGGGATTTTGGAGCCATTCCAAAGAGCTTCAGAGCATTCCCAGCGGATTTCAGAAACGTTACAGAGGCGTTACATGGCGTTTTCTGGGGTTTCGGAGGGTATGAGATGCGTTACATGGGGTTTTTGGGGGTATTAGGGGGATTTTGGAGGCATTCCAAAGAGCTTCAGAAACGTTACAGAGGCGTTACATGGCGTTTTCTGGGGGCATTAGGGGGATTTTGGAGCCATTCCAAAGAGCTTCAGAGCATTCCCAGCGGATTTCAGAAACGTTACAGAGGCGTTACATGGCATTTTCTGGGGTTTCGGAGGGTATGAGATGCGTTACATGGGGTTTTTGGGGGTATTAGGGGGATTTTGGAGGCATTCCAAAGAGCTTCAGAGCATTTTCGGCGGATTTCAGAAACGTTACAGAGGCGTTACATGGCGTTTTCTGGGGTTTCGGAGGGTCTGAGGTGCGTTACATGGGGTTTCTGGGGGCATTAGGGGGATTTTGGAGCCATTCCAAAGAGCTTCAGAGCATTCCCAGCGGATTTCAGAAACGTTACAGAGGCGTTACATGGCGTTTTCTGGGGTTTCGGAGGGTATGAGATGCGTTACATGGGGTTTTTGGGGGTATTAGGGGGATTTTGGAGGCATTCCAAAGAGCTTCAGAGCATTTTCGGCGGATTTCAGAAACGTTACAGAGGCGTTACATGGCGTTTTCTGGGGTTTCGGAGGGTCTGAGGTGCGTTACATGGGGTTTCTGGGGGCATTAGGGGGATTTTGGAGCCATTCCAAAGAGTTTCAGAGCATTTTCAGCGGGTTTCAGAAACGTTACGGAGGCGTTACATGGCGTTTTCTGGGGTTTCGGAGGGTCTGAGGTGCGTTACATGGGGTTTCTGGGGGCATTAGGGGGATTTTGGAGCCATTCCAAAGAGCTTCAGAGCATTCCCAGCGGATTTCAGAAACGTTACAGAGGCGTTACATGGCGTTTTCTGGGGTTTCGGAGGGTCTGAGGTGCGTTACATGGGGTTTCTGGGGGTTTTAGGGGGATTTTGGAGGCATTTCAAGAAGCTTCAGAGCATTTTCAGCGGATTTGATTTCAAAGTCGTTACAAAGGCGTTTTTGAGGATGACGGAAACCCTCAGTAGTGTCCCTATATTGTCCCAGAAACCCCAAGCGCCATATTTAATTCCAAAATGGCCTAGGATATCGGGTTTCAACATCAACTCAATTAGCCAGGTCTGAAAATATCCGTATGGCATGAGACTTTTTGATTTGCTAGACGTGGGCCGTAACTTTTGTTCCCCTGCTCCATTAGTGGTTATGACCCTCGGAACGCACAATCTGAAAATCTTTGTCTCCGCTTCTTCACACTTCCGGTTCCTAAGTTATTCGCATGTCCCGTTCGCAGTTTTCGGAACCACTGGTATTTCATTAGTTCACTTAATTTGAAAATCCACTACATTTTTTGGCGTGATTAAAAAAATGTCACAGTCACCCATGAATATTTCATCTGGTCATACGTGAATGTTTTTGTTGCATGATAGTCAAGACCATACATCCACGATTATCATGCAAACTACAGTTTTTGACAGTACATTTTGGATCACTGGGTACAAGACCCTACCTTACCACGGCGTCGTACTCGCCTCGTGTAGTTCAGAAATTTTCAAAGTCCTGTGGCTAAGAATTTCTCGTATTTGTAGATATCAGACAGACCGGATTCATTTGCTCTGCATTGAACCAAACCGCACTGATCTGCGATCTGTTTAAAGTTCAAAACGCATATAAGGCGTATTTGATTTAATTAGGGTAAGTGTAGAATTTGCAGTAGTTAAAATACACAGATATAAAAATAAAAACAAAATTGGGTGGGGAGATTGAAGCATTTTTATCATAATTTATTACACAGGATTCTTATTGTGATTGTTGCTTCGTTAGATCATTTCATTTAGTTGACTCCTTTACATCCGCATCACGGCCATGCATGGCGTCGCCTTCAAAACATAACATCTTAATAAGCCTCAATTGCACCTCGAACGCCACCACCAATTCTACTCGTTGAGAAAGTTCCATTTATTGCAACTGAAACAATCCCCGGAAACACTTGACACCAAAATAGCAATAAACCACTCCAATTCACCTACGGCAAACACAAGAGTCGAAACTTTCGGCATAAACTTTCCGAACTTACATTTCACTCACCTTCAGTGTGTCACAACACATTCCCAGCAGAGCATCCGAGATTCCCTCCTCAGAAGTTTCACCGACTCGACTGACTTTGGCCCCCCTCAGGACTGGCAGGAGGAACTCTCAAGGACTTGCCGAATTTACGCGACTCTCTTCTTCAGCGACAACGGCGTCGACAAGGCGTCCAACTGGGAAAACTGTGCACTTTCCCGTTCTGATTCACCACATAGGGTAACCCGGGGTAATACGCACCCCTGGGGCAAAACGCCCTCACGCTATTTTATAATATAAGTGAAGCTCCGTCCGATGCAAGCAAACTAGACTAAAATTGAGCCGGAAAAGCCCAAGAATGACAAGAATATTCAAATTAAATGCGAGGAAAACGATGATTTTCCACTTTTGGAAGGATTGTCTAATTTGAAGCGCACGCAATTTAAGCGATTTCACGCTGATTATATGGAATCAACCTATTAACTACCATCCGCCTCCTACACCTTCCATTTGCTGCCGTTGATAGTAAGATGGAGCCGCCTGGTATTTCATTAGAATTCAAAGCGGAAAATGACAGAGGTCGTATTGCCCCACCTCAAGGTGCGTTTTGCCCCCAACAGTTTTTCAGCACCCTAAACGTAACACATTTTGAAACTGTTAATTTGATTGGGTAAAATTGATATCACGCGGACCAAAAGTTGGCGCCTCTTAGTCGAATAAGTAAACTAACTTTCAAAAAGCAAGACACCCATGAAATCATCTAATTCTTAGTTATAGGGCCACGTTTGCTTAGGGGGTGCATATTGCCCCACCTTCCCCTACCTACACATGCACGCCCAACAGAAGCAAGCGATGCAAAAGTCTGGAAAATGCATTAACTCATCTACCAGCCTCAGTCTTTTTTCTTTCCAAGGATAGGCAGGTACCTACTTCACCAGCAACGTAGTGATTGAGTTCGCTTTTCCAGGTTCCGTGGTGAGTAGTGGAAAAGCGTTTTTTTTTCTCCACTGCAAACTTTGCAACTATGCGCTTCCAGACAGGTTTTTTTTGCCTCTTCCGGTTTGTTTGAGAAGTACTTCATCATAAGTGGGTGAGTGCAACTAATTATACATGTTGGCTCAATTATAGGGAGAGGGTTTGAGATAATATTTACTGAAGATAGTTATGCTATCTGTTCAACATAATTCTGCAATATATTGACATAGTTGTACAAAAAAAGAAATAAATTTCGAAAATAGCTCAGAAGAAGCACACAAATATCTTCATTGCAAAAGCTAACGATGGAATTAAAACAAGGATTAAATATGAAAGCCTTTCTTTCACGGAACTCCTAAGCCAACATTTGAAGGAGCTTTCGAAATATTTAAAACCATACTCCTTGTCCATGCCTTCGAGTGGAATAACGAGCCCGTTGTTGTCGAGTAAAAGTTTCTACTTACCTTGTTGCATCTTATGGAGCTCGACTTCTCAGCTTGACCTAGCCGAACAACCATGTCCAACCTTGCTTGATCCTTCATTAAAAAATGTAAATTCTGCAACCTTTTCAGGGCAGGAGGTCGTCCCTCTCCCCGACTCGCTTCTAAGCAGCTATTTATCATACTAAACCAGTTGTGCTTCTGGAAGTGTGCTTCTGCAGCTTGTTCAAACGTTGCAACAGGATTAGAAGATTGTGTGTGCCGTACTCGTTTAGGTCCTCCTCGAGTCGGCCAACAACTAGAGTCTCAGATGCAGCTGCTCGAGGATAAATGGAAATCTAATCCTAGTTCGTCGAGTGAGTTCGAGATCTCGGTGTCTTATTCATTCTGGTGCTTGTGTTTGTATGGCGAACTAATGTACCGTGCAAGGCGACATGCAACAACTAGAGAGAGGACATACGCAAACTTGCAAGTTCATGTCCACCACCAGGCTCAAAGCTAGTTTTATACTGTCTTTCCCGTGTCCCCTCTAGTTTGTTTTAGGATGTTAGCCTGAGACACACTGTGGCCTTCTTTTCTGCTCGTTCAAGGACTCATCACTTGAGCACAGTGGTTCCATTAGTAAGGAAAAGCGGTCATGAAACTTTCTGAGATAATCCAAAAAGACAAGAAGACAAGAAGACAAGAAGACAAGAAGACAAGAAGACAAGAAGACAAGAAGACAAGAAGACAAGAAGACAAGAAGACAAGAAGACAAGAAGACAAGAAGACAAGAAGACAAGAAGACAAGAAGACAAGAAGACAAGAAGACAAGAAGACAAGAAGACAAGAAGACAAGAAGACAAGAAGACAAGAAGACAAGAAGACAAGAAGACAAGAAGACAAGAAGACAAGAAGACAAGAAGACAAGAAGACAAGAAGACAAGAAGACAAGAAGACAAGAAGACAAGAAGACAAGAAGACAAGAAGACAAGAAGACAAGAAGACAAGAAGACAAGAAGACAAGAAGACAAGAAGACAAGAAGACAAGAAGACAAGAAGACAAGAAGACAAGAAGACAAGAAGACAAGAAGACAAGAAGACAAGAAGACAAGAAGACAAGAAGACAAGAAGACAAGAAGACAAGAAGACAAGAAGACAAGAAGACAAGAAGACAAGAAGACAAGAAGACAAGAAGACAAGAAGACAAGAAGACAAGAAGACAAGAAGACAAGAAGACAAGAAGACAAGAAGACAAGAAGACAAGAAGACAAGAAGACAAGAAGACAAGAAGACAAGAAGACAAGAAGACAAGAAGACAAGAAGACAAGAAGACAAGAAGACAAGAAGACAAGAAGACAAGAAGACAAGAAGACAAGAAGACAAGAAGACAAGAAGACAAGAAGACAAGAAGACAAGAAGACAAGAAGACAAGAAGACAAGAAGACAAGAAGACAAGAAGACAAGAAGACAAGAAGACAAGAAGACAAGAAGACAAGAAGACAAGAAGACAAGAAGACAAGAAGACAAGAAGACAAGAAGACAAGAAGACAAGAAGACAAGAAGACAAGAAGACAAGAAGACAAGAAGACAAGAAGACAAGAAGACAAGAAGACAAGAAGACAAGAAGACAAGAAGACAAGAAGACAAGAAGACAAGAAGACAAGAAGACAAGAAGACAAGAAGACAAGAAGACGTTTGAATTTAGTCTTTGTCAGGTACCACTGTGTACCAAGAAAATCTTGAAACACACTGTCCAAATTATTCAACTGGGTAAATACTTTAAGCTAAAATATGTCTTTAGTGCTTTGGATCCTCATCTACTTGTCCATGCAGTTCACTTGAACTAATCTGGAGCTGTGTGAGTTTTCTCCTCAGCACAAGATGGGACGGATGTCTATTGCTTGTTGGATACTTGTAGCTACATATGGAATGAGCAACACTCTTCATCGTTACCGTCCGTTGTCATCATCATCATTCGTCAGTATAGAATGTTTGCCAGTGCCAAAACGAAAGCAACTTAAGCAGTTTTTTCTCACATCATCCATTGCACTTGCTGCACTATACATACGGTAACGGCAACGATGCACAATTCTTGGGAAACAGAAGAAAGTTTGTAGGGATGTGCTCTAATTACTTGGAAGTGACCCGACCTGCAGGGGATAAAAGTGTGATAGGTTTACTCTCTTTTACAAATGTCAAATTTTCAGAAGAGCCTAAGCAAAAATGTACAGAAAATTTATAAGAAAAAAATATTACTGGAAAAATAAAAAAAATGAATAAAAAGGAATTCCTGGAGAAATCTCTAGATGGAATTCCTTCAAGTATGCCTGGACTACACTCTGTAGGAATCCCTGGAGAAATCCTTAGATCAATTATGGGAGGAACCCCTGGAAAAGTTTCTGAAGAAATCTTTTCAGGAATTCATGGAAGAATTAGTAGACAAATTTCTGGAGGAATCCTTGGAGGAATTTCTGGAAGAATTCCTGGAGGAACCCCGAAAGAAATTCTTGGAGACATCCCTGAAAGAAATTCTTGGAGAAAGTCCTGAAGCAATTCCTAGAGGAATATCTGAAGGAAATCCTTGAGGAGCTTCTGAACAAATTCCTGATTGAACTCCTGGAGAAATTTTGGGAGGGATTTCCTAACCTGGAGCATTTACTGAAGAAATCGATAGAGAAATTTTTGGAGTAATCCCTGGAGGAATTTCTAAAGAAATAACAGGATGATTTCTTTGAGGCACCCATGGAAAAATTCCGGGACGAATGCCTGGAGCAATCCCTGGATGAATTCTTAGATGAATTCCTGATGTCATACCTAAAGAAATTTTGGGAGGGATATCTGCAAGAATTCCTGGAACAATCCCTGGATGTGTTCCTAGAGGAATCTCTGGAGAAATTTGTGGATGAATCCGTGCACGATTTCCTAAAAGAATGCCTGGAGGAATTCTCACAGAAACACCTGAAGGAATCCCTGGGGGAATTCCAAGAGAAATTCTTGCAGGAATTCCTGGAAGAATTCCTGAATAAAACCATGGGAGAAATCCTGGGAGGAATCCCTGGAGAAATTGCTGGAGGAACCTTTGGAGGAATGTGTGGAGGAACTTCTGGAAAAAATCCCTAGGGAAATTCTTGGGAAAATTCCGTAGAACTATCCCTGGAAGAATCCTTGGAGGAATTTCTAGAAGAATTCTGGGAAGAATCCCGGAAGAAATTTCTGAAGAAATTTTCGAAGAAATTTCTAAAAGAATTCCCAAAGGAATTTCTGGAGAAATACATAAAGGAATTTCTGGAGGAATCCCAGGAGGAATTTTGGAGGAATTTCTGGAGGAATCTGTTATAACTGTGTAGAGACGAACCAGCCAAGGGCTGAAAGTCTCTTTAATAAAGATAAAAAAAAAATCTGTTATAACTGAAAGATACTGGAAAGATAAATAATGCCTGGTGGAGTTTCTGGAGAAAATCCTGGAGGAATCCCTAAAGGAATCTCTGGAGAAATCCCTGGAGGACCTCCTGGAAGAATTCCCGAAAGAAATGGTGGAATTTCTGAAGAAATTCCTGAAATTATTTCTGAAGGAAGCCCTGCAGGTTTTCCTAGGGAAATTCATGGAATAATTACTGTAGGACTTTCCGAAGGAATTCCTGGATCAATTCCTGAAGAAATTCTTGGTGGAATTCCTGGAGGAGTCTCAGGAGAAATGCCTGGAAAAATTCCAGGAGAAACTTCAGGTGGAACTTCAGGAATAACTCGTGGAGAATCTCCTGAAAGAATACTTGGACAAATTCGGGGAGAAATTCCCGAAGGAATTTTTGAAGGCATTTCAGGAGGATTTCCTGGAGAAATTCTTAGAGAAATAGCATTAGTAGTTTCTGAAACAATTTTTGGAGGATTTTCCGAAGGAAACCCTGGAGAAATTTCCGAAGAAATTTCGGGAGGAATTTTCAAAGAAACTCATGGAGAAGTTTCCGAAGGAACTCCTGGAGGAGTTTCCAAAGGAATTTTTGGAGGAATTTCCAAATCAATGCCTGGTGGAATTCTTGGAAGTATTCCTGGAGGAGTCTCTGAATGAAATCCTGGTGGAATACCAGGGGAAATCCCTAAAGAAATCCCTGGAGGAATCTCTTCCCTAGAGAAATTCCTGAAGCAATGCTTAGAGGAACCCCTAGAGAAATTCCAGAATACATGCCTGTAGGATAACTGGAGGAATCTTTAGAGAAATTCCTTGAGAAATCTCTAGAGGAATTCCTGTAGAAATCTCTGCATAAATTCCATGAGGAATCCCTAGAGAAAACCTCGGGAAGAATTCCTGAAGGTTTCCTTGAAGAATGACTGGATCACTTTTAGGTAAAATCCCGGGAGGTACCCCTGGAAAAAATCCTGGAGGAATTCCGGGAGAAATCTCTAGAGGAATTCGTTGAGGTATCTCTAGAGAAATAACTAGGGGAATTTCTGGAGGAGTTCCTAAAGGAATCTCTAGAGGAATTCATAGAGGAATTCCTGGACGAATCCCTGTACGAATTTTTAGAGAAATCTTCTGGAAGAATTCCAGGAAAATTTTCTGGAGGAACTCTTTGAAGAATTCCTAGCGGAATCCTAGGAAGAATTCCTGGAGTAATCAAAGGAGCTATTGATGAGGGAATTCCAGGACGAGTTTCTGAAAAAATCCCAGGAGGAAGTACCGAAGAAATCTCTGAAATTGCTAAGGAAATGTAAAACCACATATTGCTGAGGAATTCCTTAAAAGAGTACTAGAGGAACTCTTGTAGGAATCCTTGTAGCAGTTACAGATGGATTCCTTGATTTCGTGGACAAACCCCAAGAGGAATCTCAGAAACAATTCGAAGAGGAATTCCTAAGGGAATCTCTTAACAGTTCCTAGAGGAAGTCTTGGAGTTCCTGGAGGATTTTCAGAAATAAATAGTTCTAGGATTAATTCCTGAGGGCATCCCAAGAAGAGTTCTTATGGAGCTATTAGAACAATCTCTAGCGGAATTCTGGAAGGAATATATGGAGCAATCCCTGAAGAAATCTCTGAAGGAATACATGCAGAAATACATTAAAAGATCTCTGGAGAAATTCCTGAAGGAAACCTCGGAAAATAGCACTCGAACATTCACTTGAGACATCTCTAGACAAATTCCCGAAGAAATGTCTGATAACATTCCTAGATGAATTCATGAAGGAAGCTCTCAAGGAATAATGGAATCACTGCTGCAAGCAATGGAAACAATCCTGGAGGAAGCCGATAGCGACACAAACTCGGGAGCGAAAGTGGAGGTAGGTCGGCCACACTCAACGCAGGGGCGGAAGCGGAGAAAATGGATTTTTTTTACGCTTATACATACAGCACGTTAGCGTATTAATCATCCCTGCTTTAGTTGAGATGTTTATTAGTAGCATGTGACTGTGCTACATTGCTAGCTGGTGGGATAAGGTAAGAGTGATATTCATACAAAAAAAAACCTTAATTAATCCACCTATCGGTGATGGCGCCTTTCTCGGGGCTTCGAAAACCCATTTCAACAAAACTTTAGTCACATATGGATGACTATCGCACTTTCATACGTATAATAAAAATTTCATGGCATCAGAAATCATATCGTTCATCTTTTTTTAAGCTTTTATTCCTGTGTACTTTAACCTACACACCTAGAAAAAATCATGTAATTTTCGGTGTCCTGAACTTGACCTATACGAGCGTCTTCAAAGACATAAATTGTAAAACATGTAAATTTACGTCTTCGAGGACACCTCAAAATAAACCTTGTTTGTTCTTAGCGTCTAGCGCCCACTAAAACCGGATCAACAGATGAAACATATCAAAGTAAAATATTGAACTGGATTCAGCACTGGTCCGCTGATTGAGAGACACGGCTATACCTTTCGGCCATATCACCGAATTGAAAGTTAAACGATAAATGTGAAACTGTTTCTACGTACCTGGTCAGACAGGTTTGTTGACATCTTGTGCAACCAAGTTGTACTTAAAGGAAAGATGTAAAATTGAGTCATATTTGCCATTCAGTCATTCAATGTTTACGTACGTTGATGGTTTACGTCACGTGTAAATTTCTAATTTTTTAAGTGTGTAGGCTAATTCTACAATCTATCGTTTATCTGGCATTTTCTGTTTAGCCTGGAACTCTTAAGAAAAAGCCGCTATATTGAAATTCGAGCCGTCACTTTGGATTTAAGTCCGTAATCTTGAATAGTCTGGTCCCCATTTTTTGACACCATACTTCTTTCCCATACCAGATATACCTATTTTGCATGGTTTCAGAGTCTAAAATTTCATTAAACAGCCGTCTTCTTGAATTTTGAAACGCCATCTTGGATATTCTGGAGGTCATTTTTGAACTCCAGACATCTTCCCCATGCCAAATATACACATATTGCATGGTTTTATACCCTCAAACTCCATCAAATAGCCGCCATCTTGAATTTGGAGCCGCCATCTTGAATATTCTGGTAGATTTTTTTGGACTCCGGGCATCTTTTGCATACCAAATATACCCATATTACAAGGTTTTAGGGGCATGAAACTCCATTAAATAGGTGCCATCTTGAATTTTGAAGCCGCCATCTTTGATATTGTGGTCGCCATTCGCGGACTCCGGACCTCTTCCCCATATCAAATATATCCATATTCCATGGTTTAAGAGCCTTAAACTCAATTAAACAGCCGCCATATTGGATTTTTGACCGCCATCTTGGATATTATGGTCCAAGGTTGTTAACCGATAAATTATCGGCAGTTTACTCAACGCAAACTCGATAACGATTAAGGTTGCTCGATAATCTCTCGATAACGATCATCAAACGATGAATCAACGCTAAGATCAACGTACCTTCGATAATTTTGCGATAAATCTAGTTACTCTAGTGACCGCATCAACAACGGTTCAGATCACGAAGAATTTTTTTCTGAGACGTTATCGTGTCGATAATTTCCACAGTTAACTGTAAATCCGATGACGAGTCGTTATCGACTATAAACGATAACAGACGTCAACTTTATCGGCGATAACGATATTTTATCGATTGTTATGGTCGCCATTTTTAGACTCCGGACATCTTCTGCATACCAAATATACCCACATTACATGGTTTTAGGGGCCTAGAACTCCATGAAACAGCTGCCATTTTGAATTTTGAAGCTACCATCTTGGATTTCAGGCGGCCATTTTTGATATTCTGGTCGCCCTATTTGGACTCCAGACATCTTCCCCATACAAAATATACCCATATTGCATGGTTTTAAGGCTTAAAACTCCATAAAATAGCCGCCATCTTGAATTTAGAGCCGCCATCTTGGATTTTATTTCGCCATCTTGAATATCCTGATTGCCATTTTTGGACTCCAGATATTCTCCCCATACAAAATATACCCTATACTCATATGGGGGCCGGATCACAACGTCCGAGGCCATACTGTCCCGGTCGTTAAGTCGCGTTTTTTTGCGAAATAACATCCGAAAGTTTGGATGCATCATAAAATCCTATGTGCCTTCTTTCCTTGGACTTCGTGGCATATCTACATGTTTGGACGTTATGCCCCGTAAAAATGCGCCATAAAGTCCTGGGACATTATGGCCTCGGACGTTATGATACTGCGCCACTCATATGTACTGCATAATTTTAGGGCTCAAAATTTTATTAAATAGCCGCCATCTTAAATTTGGAGTCGCCATCTTGGATTTTAGGCGGCCAACTTGAATATTCTAATCACCATTTTTGGACTACAGACATCTTCCTCATACCAAATATATTCATGTTGCATGGTTTTAGGGTCTAAAACTCTATTAAACAGCCGCCATCTTGAATTTTGAACAGCCATCTTAGATTGTAGACCGCCATCTTTGATATTCTGGTCGGCATTGTTGGACTCCGGACATCTTCCGCATTCAAAATATAACCATAATTCATGGTTATAGGGCTTAAAACTCCATAAAATAGCTGCCATCTTGAATTTAGAGTTGCCATCTTGGATTTAGACCGGCAACTTGGATATTCTGATTGTCATTTTTGGGCTCCAGACATCTTCCCCATACCAACATATACCCATATTGGATGGTTTTAGAGCCTAAAACTTTATTAAACAGCCGTTATATTCCATTTGGAGACGCCATCTTGAATATTAGGCTGCCATCTTGAATTTCGGGCCGACATCGTGGAACTTCCGGTTTCTAGTGTTGATTTCCGCACAGAATTCGTCAACCATACTAAAGGTTACACAAATCGCCCACAAATATTAAAGGTTACACAAATGGCGATAACTCCGGAACGGCTTGACCGATCTAAACCATTTTTATTAGCAAACAATGCGGTGAAATTCCGGTACGATTCAAGCTAAAATCCTAAAAATCGACCAATGGAAAGTGCCTAAAAAGTGTGTGAACTATCTTCAACACAGACATACACACACATACACACTAGAGTGGGTCATCGTTTATATGGAAAAATGAAAAATTCAGTGGTATCCCCTCAGATCAAAGTTTTTTTGATCCCATTTTAGGACCCAAATAAGTGTGCAAAATTTGGGCACGATCGGTTATGTCTACGTTTTGCGCATCGCGTTTGAAGTTTGTATGGGGTTTTACATGGGAAAACACACTTTTTTGCATTTCTCTCATAACAAGCTCGAATTTTTCTAAAATTGTGTAACCAATAAAGTGAAAACATAGCATAGGGTGTCCTGAAAAACTTTGTCGAAGACCGCGAAGTGATCTGATGCTTATGAAAAATGTTTTAGCGTTGGCATTGCTTGGCGAAACAGCATGATTTTGTTGCTGTTGTTATTCCTTTACATATTAAAACATAAACACATGTATGCGATTCGTTGGTTATAACTATTTTCACAAGCATCAGAATAGCCTAGACTATTATTTTACAGTATCGGTTAAAAGTTTCAGACAAACTTTTTCAACTTATGACTAAAATGCAAAAAAGTATGTTTTCCCATACAAAATCCAATACAAATTTCAATTGCAATGCGCAAAGTGTAGACGCAACCGATCGTGCTCAAATTCTGCACAGCTAATCAGGACCCGAAACAAAACCAAAAAAGCTTTGATCTGAGAAAACGGCTCCAATAACCCACACTAATACACACACACACACACACACATACATACACAAGGACATCATCTCAATTCGTCGAACTGAGTTGATTGGTATATGTGACTTGACCCTCCGAGCCTTCTATCGAAAATTCGTTTTTAGTGAACTTAGGTGAACGAGAAAGGCAAAAACGGCAAACGGGACAAACCATAATGTATACAGGCTTGCGTTAAAAGCTCACGAGCTATATAAATACAGTACGCCTGTTGCAAAGCCAGGACTATGGTAATAGCCAGCCCTTGAGACGTTGACACAAAAAATAGAGAAAAGTATTAAATACAAGGAAGTAGCGTACTGTGCATTCCTTGACTTGATATTGAAGGTGCGTTTGACAATGCTTCACATGCTTCAATCCGGTCAGCTATGAATAAACGGAGCTTGTATGGCTCACTCGTTAACTGGGTCACTACTGTTGTGCTAATAAATCGATGTAATATCTCCTGGCTGGGCGGAACAATCATTGAAGTAAGTACGTCTAATGGCTGTTCCTAAGGAGGTGTACTTTCACCATTACTATGGTCTTCAACTGATGAGGACTTGCTGAGTAGTTGCTTAGTCTAGAAGATCGCAAATGCTTGCATACTAAAGATTTCTGTTTTTGGTTTTGTTCCTTGAGTAAGTGTACTGCCGTGAATCGCAAGTCAGTCCCATATGTAAAAAGTAGGCATTGAGCAAATGGCCTCTGAAGTTTTTAAATTCGATTTCTATGCGAAACTCTAAAAAATCGCCATAAATTGAAAACTTCTGCAATTACCATGAAATTTTCACATGTTGTTTCAAACGTGGAAACGTAACAGTAAAAAATATAAAACTGGCTAAAATAGTGTTAGGTTTTGTACTGGAGGGTGCACAAGTTCGTAATGGGACTGACTTGCGATTACATTTCATTATGGGACAATCTGACTTGGTGTTGTTTTTCAATTTTACTGAACAAAATATATATTTTTTTGCACGCAGCTGAAAGATCATCCGAAGAAAGCTCGAAAACGGTCATTAACTCATTTTTGCCCAAAATGCAGATGGGACTGACTTGCGATTCACGGCAGTGTAGTTGACGATACTGGAGTAGCATCTAAGGGCGGTTAATCTTGGTATGGGCTAGGTATGTGTGTGATTACAGAAATATGTCAGTTGAGATCGTTCATATCTGAATATGATAGATGTTTATCACACCATCATAGTCGGAATATATGTGCCAAACGTGTGCTGTCGTACATCTGAGCAGTTTCATCTGATGGGATGTTCTTCTGCTAAATGTGTAATCAGAACGAGAACAAGATTAATCAAGCTTGTTCAGTTTTTGTTCACACCAACTCGTTTGAAACTAAGAAATTTCCAGCATTGAAATTACCTAGTATTTTTTTTTCCTTTCGCAGTCGAGTCCAACCACGACAATGTTGAAACCAATCGTGTGCACGAAAATCACGATACTCTTGGCGCAGATGAATTTACAGGCCAACGTCAACGCGTGTCACCCGTGGTGTCGGTGGAAATTAATTCAACATTTTCATTTCTCTTTGGATCTAGATGCTTTCAGCGGAGAATAAACCGCCGGACACGGAATGTGAAATGTGTGCAAACAGAAATGTGGAACTTTTCACCTCACGAGCACGCGATTTTATTTCGTTTTTTTTTTTGTATATGGGTGGAACTTTACTAATGTTGCAATGCAATGTGAATGTTCTGTTCTCACACTGAAGTTGTTGGCAATGATACTTGTTTGGAAATGGGTCTCCATTCCGCAGGTCATACAACAGTTGTGAGTTTTGTGTGTGCACCTTGCAGAGAACATTGCAAAAAAGTGAACTGCTCCATCCTCTAACTAAATTTAAGAAGTTCTTATGAATCCGCTAGTCCTTACAGTTTATATTGCTTCATTGATCAGCTAACTTTTAACTTCTCTAAGGTGCACTGCACAGGCAACATTTTGTAGGGTATCGTGCCACTTGGACGGTGGCTTCTATATTCGTTTGTTTGCCACTATAACTCAGTCAATTTTGAACCAATTGACTTGAAATGATGTACACGGGTAGATACTATACCTATCTCACCACATTTCAAAAGTTGTGTCAATTGGTTCAAATTTGACTGAGTTATAGTGGGAAACAGACGAATATAGAAGCCACCGCCCAAGTGGCGCGATTCCCTAGTACATTTAGTTTTGAGGATTTTGGAAACTGAAAAGTTTACATTTGGTGAATGCTGATGTTTTTGAAAAAGTACTCACTTTCAGCTTCTTAATTGAGGCTAATCCGTATCAATAGAACTTTTTTCTATGTAAATCGGATTCTTCACCATTCATCGTATCTGGAATGTTTCCTAAAGTGTTCCACCAAAAATCGAAATGTTGGACAGATGTGAGATGAGCAAAATCAATTTTCCGCCTCTTTTGCACACGCAGGTTGAGTATTTTCAAGCCAGAAAGTAGATTGATCGTTTTGCTATTTCTTTTTTCGCGAAGGTGGATTATGCATTGTGAAATTTATCACACCGCCATCCTGACTGTGTTTGGGTTCGTTAGTCTCACTCAGCCGTAGATTGTTCCTTCAATCGTATTCGATTTCACGAGATGTGACGTTGTCGTTTATGCAAATACATACCTATCTACCCAGAGCGAAAAAAAACGACTGACAGACACTGAAGCTGTCTCTATGAAGTGTTCGATTTTGCTCTGCTGAGGACAAGATTAATAGAAGTTGTCAATTTCTCGCTTTTAACATTGACGAGATTCATGGCACTTTAAAAGACACTTCAAGCAATCGTTTTCTTGATGCGGAATAAACGTTAACAGGTTGGAAATAAGTTTCCTTTATTTCATAGAAGAATTAATTCGACATTTATTTCCAATGAGTGTCATCAGTTTTGTACCTTTTAATTCTGCCCTATTTTGCTTATCCTTTGACAGATACGCGTATTTCGTCTACCATCTATAATCTTCATCAGTGTCAGTTATCCATTAAAGTTTATCCATCAGTGGATAGCTGACACTGAGGAAGATTACAGGTGGTAGTCAAAATACGCGTATCTGTCAAAGGATAAGCAACATAGGGCGGAATTAAAAGGTACAAAACTGATAACTCATTCGAAGAGGGTATTCTGCTTAGGGGGTTCGAAAAGTCAATATTTGGACTCGATTATTCAGCTCTCTCTCAATTTGAAATTCACAATTAAATTGAGTTGAACGATCGGCTGTTTACCATACAATAAAACACGTAAAACATGCAACATTGTCGGTAAACAACGCATACCTAATTGAACCGCAAATTAGTTCATCCGATTTAGAAAGGAATCTCATCAGAACCGCATTTTACAGTACACAATGACGAATGATCAAAATACACGTTCAGCATATTTAAATGGGATCCTATTCAAATATTGTTGTCGCTCACAGAGCACAAAAAAATGGGAAACCAAACATACAACCAGTTGTATTTTAATCTGTCATAATTGAGCAGCGTGTTTTCCGCGTTTACCAACGCGCCCTACCTTACCACCAAACATAAAGGTATGATTTCAGGATCAATCCAGCTATGTAGATGTCTAGATACATTACTGCTCTAGAATCCTCTTGAAAGAAAATTGATCACCTGATAGACAGAAAGAGAAACAGAAACAGAAGCAGAAACACAGTATAACAGAAACTCAAAAACAAAAAACTCAGAAACACAGGAACACAGAAAAAGGCACAAGGACTTTTGCAAGAATAATCAGAACAAATTCAAGAGAAATCTAAAAGGAAAAAACACAAATAAAATAACTAGAAGATTGTACAAAGAACAACTAAGGTTGAATCCCGTGGAAATTCCATAGGAATTGTGAAACCCCTGAATAACTATTGGAATCCTTGCCGGAATGCCAGGAAAATAATTGGAGCTATTTCAGCAGGGATTTCTAGAGAAGCCCCTGGAAAAAAAATCTGGAGTAATTCATGGAAAAATATCTGAAGAAATTTTTTGAATTATCTCTGAAGGAATACCTAGAACCCCTGAAGGAGTCAGCAATCCCTGAGGAAGTTTCTGGAGGGTTCTCTGAAGGTATCCTAGGAGGAATCCCTGAAGTAATTCCTGAAGAATTCCTGAGGGGATTCATGGAAAAATCTCTGAAGGAATTTTTGTACGAATCTTCCAGGTATTCCTCCAGGGATTCCTCCAGAAATGAGAAATTCCTTCAGGGATTCCTGGAAAAAATCCTGAAGGTATTCATGGAGAAGTCTTTTAAGTAATTGCGGGAAGAATTCCTGAAGGAATTCGTGGAAGAATCTTTGAATGAATTTCTGAAGAAACTCGAGGAGGAATTCAAATGACAAACAATTCTCACTCTCGACAAGAAATCTTCCGAATTTAGCCGCGCTCTGTCCAGTGTCCAGTGATTGATTTTCGCGCCGAACAACTCACTTCCGACCAGCTATCTTGTAAATCTAGCATTGCCCATGCAACTGTTTTATTTTTGCTTCGAACAAATCGATCACTCCTCGAATAAGCTTATGTTCAACTTAAATATATACAGAATAGAACAAATTCAAGTAGAAATGGCGAACCTCAGCATATTTTTTCTGCTCATTTAGAAAGAGACATTGTGAGGAGATTCCATTACTTATTAGACTGCCAAACAGTAGGGAGGAAATAATTATGACATATAAAATACCGCCAGTGGGAGGAATTGCAGCGAATCGGTGGCAAAATTTAATATTCCTTCAGTTTTTTTGTAATATGTAACTTTATGTGGCTTTCCTTTTCCGTTTGTTCTTGCTGGCAGCTTTCCTGAGACAGAACCTGATTTTCAGTTAGGTATTTCCAGCACGCAGTACAATGTATGAAGTAATGTTTCATATTACTATCACTTATATGTACGATGGAGGGACAATTTCAACCGCATATGATGTATTTTTTTGAAATTATTGCGATGTATCTGGTAAAGTCATATAAGATCAGAAATAAACATTTATAAGGTACGACAACATCTAATAAACAATATTCTGTTGTTTTGACAATAACACTAACAATATTCTGTTAGTTCAACGTGCAAGCGAACTCGTGAAGTGGCAAATGAATTCACATGCGACGACTTGGTATTTTTGTAATGTCGGTATAAATCGCATTTTTTTTTTTGTTTTTATTAATGTGTATTTTAACTTATAGCTAATTCTACACTTCATAAATCGCATTGGTGTATAAATGAAATTGCATAAATGCATAAATAAACTCGTCAAAGTGTACATCTTGGTGTACATACAGACTCGCATAAGCTAGAATCGTCGGTCCATACAAAAATTTTAGGACTTTCATACAAAATGCGTTACGGAGAGGGGAGGGGGGGGGGGTTGGTAAAACAAATGCCGATTCTAGCGTTACGTAATAAATGGATGCTGCCATACCAAATATACCCATATTGCATGGTTTTAGGGTTATAAACTACATCCAATAGCCGGCATCTTGATTATTCAGCCGCCAACTTGGATTTTAGACCGCCATCTCACAGTGGTTGAAATCGCGAAAAACACGATCGTGGGAATTTTGAGTGTGATAATGTGAAAATAATATAATGTGATGTTCTGCAAAGTTGTTACATATTTTAAGGAGCAACTTTTGATAACTTTTGATTTTTGATAAATTTACCCAAAAGTTAGATGAAAAATCTATTTTCTACAAAAGCAAAGAAAACTAAATGGTGTCTTCGGCAAAGTTATAGATAATATCATGCAGAAAAATATTGCCGAAGAGACTTTTGCTCTATCTTTTGAAATGAGCGATATATAATAAATTTAGTATAAAAACCCCTTAAAACCTTGAAAAGCCACTAAATGCTTTATATCTCTTTTGGATTAGGTTTTCGAGGCTTCCGATGTTCTGAAGACTTTTTCATTATGTTATTGTGCATCTTTTTTCTTAAGACAGTGTAGCCATATTTTCATTGTTTCTATGTGATTTTTTAATTTTCCTATAAAAAATGACTGTTTTTAATAATGAGATATCTCGAAAAGTTGCAAAAAGTTGCAAAAAATTCAAAGCATGTTGAAAAGTTGAATAAAATTGCTATCTTATACAGGTCAACTGATGAGTTGCGCTCTGTCTCTTCGATGCTTAAAATCTGTTTGAAAATTGTCACTTTCACACTTTTAAATGTTGAAATACAGTAAAACCTCCATGAGTCGATATTGAAGGGACCATCGACTCATGGAAATATCGAGTAGAGGAACAGAAATCCTTTTGAATGCATTTTGAAGGGATCATCATAGTAACCAAGAAATTATTTTTCAGTATGGAAAAATTTACCTCCATAAGTCGATATCGAGTCAAGGAACATCGACTCATGAAGGTTCGACTGTAAATACTTTTTCCATGTGATAATCTAAAAATTGTGCTATACAATGTTCAGCAAAGTTGTTGCATATTTTTAGAGCAAACTTTTGACAAAATTACTTTTTCAAAAAAATTGCCTTAAAGTTAAAAGATAAAAAAATATTTTTCGTGGGAATCCGCAAATCAAAATGGCGTCTTCAGGAAAGTTGTTCTAAATGGTAAATGGAAAAACTTTGTCGAAGACACCATGACTCTATCTTCAAAAATGACCATTTTAGAGCTGATTTTATGAAAAAAAAACCCTTAAAAGTTTAGAAAAACATGAAAATTTCACTTAACTTTTTTATATTTGAATTTCTTGACATGGAATGTTTTAGGAACTATTTTGTATTCAATAAATGCTCAATTTTGTCGAAGACACCAAGAAGTAATCTTGAATATTTCTCTTGATAACATGCGTTTTCAAAGAAAAAAAGCACATTTTTGAACCAAAATTTTTTTTTATCTTACTTTAAGGCAATTTTTTTGAAAAAGTTATTTTGTCAAAAGTTTGCTCTAAAAATATGCAACAACTTTGCTGAACATTGTATAGCACAATTTTTAGATTATCACATGGAAAATGTATTTATTTCAACATTTAAAAGTGTGAAAGTGACAATTATCAAACAGATTTTAAGCATCGAAGAGACAGAGAGCAACTCATCAGTTGACCTGTATAAGATAGAAATTTTATTCAACTTTTCATCATGCTTTGAATTTTTTTGCAACTTTCTGCAACTTTCCGAGATATCTCATTATTAAAAACAGTCATTTTTTATAGAAAAATTAAAAAAATCACATAGAAACAATGAAAATATGGCAACACTGTCTTAAGAAAAAAGATGCACAATAACATAATGAAAAAGTCTTCAGAACATCGGAAGCCTCGAAAACCTAATCCAAAAGAGATATAAAGCATTTAGTGGCTTTTCAAGGTTCTAAGGGGTTTTTTATACTAAATTTATTATATATCGCTCATTTCAAAAGATAGAGCAAAAGTCTCTTTGGCAATATTTTTCTGCATGATATTATCTATAACTTTGCCGAAGACACTATTTAGTTTTCTTTGCTTTTGTAGAAAATAGATTTTTCATCTAACTTTTGGGTAAATTTATCAAAAAACAAAAGTTATCAAAAGTTGCTCCTTAAAATATGTAACAACTCTGCAGAACATCACATTATATTATTTTCACATTATCACACTCAAAATGCCCACGATCGTGTTTTTCGTGGATGCTATCGACTGTTTCGAATTCACAGGGGATTTTTTCGGCTTTCAGTTCATTTAATAGACTGAAAGCCGAAAAAATCCCCTGTGATCGTGTTTTTCGCGATTTCAACCACTGTGCATTGGAGCTTAAATAAGGTACACCGGGGCAAGTTGAAACGGGTGGGGCAGGATGAAACGCAAAGTTTTGAAATAGATTTCAATACAATTTGTAAATTTATCCTTCGCTAAAAGATTGTTTGAATCAAAAACAATGTATTATAGCGACCAAATTGTTTCTTATCATTAGAAAACATCATGTTAACCCGCTGTTTCATCTTGCCCCACCCGTTTCAACCTGCCCCGGTGTACCTTATCTTAGAAGACTGATTTATTATTCCAAAATCTTATTCAAATTATGAACTTCTGTTTACTACAGGGTGGCCCTAAAGGTTTTCTCTCGGAGTATTTCAGAGACGCTTCAAGGGGCTTTCAGAAAAAAGTTTCCTCGTCGTGTTACCGGGGTTTTAAAAAACTTTCAAAGGTGTTCCAAAGGGTTTCAGGGGCATTTCAATTGGATTATGAAGGTTTCAAGAGCGCTTCAAGGCATTTCAATGGCGTTTCTAGCGGTTCAAGAGTTTTCTGGAGGGATCTCATTAGCCTTTAGGGGGCTTCAAGAAATTTCAGAGGGTTTTTTGAATTTTTGGAGACCTTGAAACGTCCCTGAAAGCCGTCTGAAGCCCCTGGGACCCTCTGAAAAGCCCCTGAGACTTGCAGTTGGCCCTTGGATCCCTGAAGCACCTCTGAAATCCCCTGGAACGCCCATGACCCATCCTTTAGCTTTCCAAAGACCACCTGAAACTCCCTGAGACTCCTTGAAACCCTCAGATACCCTGACACACCCCTGAGATCATCAGGTACCCTCCTGGAACTACCCTGGAACCCCATTTGATGGCACAAATTTCCCAAATTGAGGAGAACGAAGATAGGCTCCAATATCCCTGAAATATCCCTGATACCCCCTGAAACGCTTTTGAGATCTCCTGTAACGCCACTGAAACTCCTTGAAGTTCCCCTGAAACCCTCCCTGTTACACTGAGACCCTCTTAGAACATCTTCTAGTCTATTTGACTAAACAATGTTGCTTGGGATTATTTTCATAGCTGGACTTTTTTTTGTAGTTGTATCGCATTGCTTGCAGTGATCTACCTGAGATCTTATTTTTAGAGATTTTTTTCTGGAATATTCTCAAAATTCTTCCTGGAATGTTTAACTGAAAGTGTCCCAAGATTCTGGGTGCTCCTTTGGGGATAACTATCCCAGAGTTCGTGCAGCAATTTTTCCACAGGTTTTGCTCAGAATGTCTCCTGGGATAACTTAAGAAATGAGGCTTTCCACGAAACAGCACAAAAATTATACAAATTTTTTAATTTTGCATTTTTGATTTGCTTACAATTTTGCACAGTTGTTTTATTCAATACAAATAACATTTTTTTCATATTATAACTTTTTTTCGAGTCTCGACCAGCATTCAAATAGAGCCTATGAAAAAATGGAACATATGCAAATGAAAAATTATATCACGGAAAATTCTTGTTTGATCGGAAAGGTGTCTTCAGCAAAGTTCCCAAGTAACCACGGTGCTGAAGCTTATTGCATGCAGATATACGGTGTATTTATAGTAATCATTACTTTGCATGAACACTTAAGGTTGATTTAAAGTGGATATGGCAATTATGCGACTGATTTATGATTATACCAGTATAATCGTAATTTGATTCTATAATTGCCCATTTCCACTTTAAATCAACCTTAAGTTTGCAGGTAAAATAATGATTGCTCTAAAAATACCCTATATCAGCATGCAATAAGGCTTCAACACCATGGTTACTTGGGTTGTAGATTAATATACGGCGGCTCTCATAAAAATACACATTGAAAAATTTACTTAGTTTTTCTTCTAAAAGCACTGAATTTTGTTACTTAAAATGAAATATCTCAACAAGCTATTTTTTTTACCTTCGTGATTTTTTGTGAGAATGAAGTTCATTATGTTAGCTACCATCTGTGAAAATTTCATAATGGTAAAAAAAAATGTACAAAAAAGTTACGACACTTTGAACATTTTCGGTTGTGTGTTGTTTAGAGTTTATGACAAATTTCGCGCAAACTCGATTTCGGGGTTGGCAGCACCCGTTCAGAATACAATGGCATTTGGTGGATATGAAGACTGTGTATTTTAGAGTAACTTTGCATACTTTGTTTTTTTTTTAAATTTATCTAGACTTATATTTGAAAAGGCCTTAAGTTTTTGATCGTTTCTTTTTTGTTCAATGTAATTTACATATTACATTACTACATAAAAGCATGGGTGACTTTTAGATAATCGTGTGAACTTTCGTAATATTGAATAAGAAAAATCCCACTCGCTAAAAAAAAAGTTAAAAAATGAATAAAAAAAAAAAATTCAAGTTGCAATACATGTAATTTCTTTTATTATTGAAAATATTCTAATGAAAGACAATGCAATTGTTGGTTCATCCCTTGACAAATCCGCATCAAGACCACGGCTCAATTATGGATACTTTTCCGGAGGGGCCTTTAGTTTTAAGTTTACTTTATATAATAGAGACGAACCAGCCAAGGGCTGAAAGTCTCTCAAATAAAGATAAATCAATCAAAGATAATTTATTTTATAATGATTTTCGAAAAGATAAAAGAGGTTTTATGCCTTTTTGAGAAAGATTTCGTAGATGAGGAAATCACTCAAAGGGGCTTTTCCCTCTTTCAAAATTTTTAGTTAAAAATAAATAACAATAACAATAACAATAACAATGCAATTGTCTAAAAGTTTTCCATATATCACAAGATGGGCACTTTTGAAGAAAAGCTTTTCTAAAGTAGCATTTATGGCGTAGCATTATTGCTAATTTTTGACTGCTCCTCTCTTCTCATAGTGTATTCTCCCATACCTAATAGGTGGCTCGTAGCAATATTCTACGTCTTTAATGGACGGTCCCTAACAGCAAATACAGGGGATAGACAAAATGATCGGGACAGGCAAAATTTTCACTTTTCAAAAAATGTTCAACTAGCTGTAACTTTTCGATAAGTGCGTCAAATATTCTCAAATTTTTACTGTAAGTTCATCAACTAGTTTTATATCATTGGTCAAAATTTGAGAAAGATCGGGCAATTCTCCACAAAGTTATAAAGATTCTTGGAAAAGGTAAAATTATCCGATAGCCGAATTGGAGCTATTATATCTCCGGATTTAATGAACCGATTGCAATGAAATTTTGACCATTTATGACTTATATAATGAACTCCAAAAAACATTTGACTTAAACAAAGCTTCATATGTTTGATTCACAAATCTATCTAAACCAAAGTATTTTTTCATTCTCTCTTGAATAAGAAAACTTTTAAGTTGAAATTGAACTTTTATTTGATTTTCTGTAATTGGTACAAAACAATGGATTTTCTGTGCAACAGATCTGGTTAAAAGGAGAATCCTAAATAATATACTTTGTATTAGACAGATATATAATTGAGGGGCCCAGATGCAAATGAATGTAAGTGACCATTTCATCGGTTTCGAGCTGAACATATCAAAACACTCTTCAGATAACATACTTTCAGAAACTTTTTTAAGATTATTTTCATGATGATTAAAAAAATACAATAAATCGGAGAAAATTAGGTCGATATACGGTCGGCGTTATGTCAGAGGGGACCAAGCTTTATATATTTTGTATAAGATGAAAAATTGATGAAAAACTCATTTACTCGAAAGTGCTTTTTATCACGGGCTTCAAACATATAAAGCTATGTTCAATATTATTTTAAATCTACGAATGAAAATACCCTACAATAGGTTTGAACAAAAAAAAAATCATTTTTTTGTTGTGTTAGATTCAGATAATGGCAATTTAATGACTTTGACCCATTTCGAATGCAGTATACCACTGATATTTTTTTTTTATTCTGCAGGAATGCTGGAGCCATTATTGTATGAGTTTTTCGAAGAGTTTATTAGTCTTCATAGTCTTCATATCTTCCAAATCCCATTGGATTTTGAGCAGATACTGCCTACCAAAGGAATCGAGTTTGCGTGAAATTCGTCATACACTCTAAAAAAAATACACAACCGAAAATGTTCAAAATATCATAACTTTTTTTGTACATTTTTTACCATTATAAAACTTTTACAGATGCTAGCTAATAGAATGAACTTTATTCTCACAAATCATTACAAAGGTAAAAAATAGCTTTTCAAATATTTCATTTTTAGTAACAAAATTTAGTTTTTTTTTAGAAGAAAAGCAAAATATTTTTTTCGATGTGTATTTTTCTGAAAGCCGCCATATATTAATCTACAACTTTGCCGAAGACACCTTTCTGATCGAACAAGCCGTTTCCGTGATATTTTTTTATTTGCATTTATTCCATTTTTTCATAGGCCCTATTTGAAAGTTACTCGAGACATAATATGCACTTTTGATATGAAAAAATGGTTTCTCACATAAAAAGGAATTGTATAAAAAATATCAAGTAGATTAAAAAACTTCGATCAAAATCGATTCGTGCTGGTGCGTGGGAAGCCTCAAATTCCTTATCCTTCCCGGAGAAATGTCCGAAGGGAACCAAGTAAACCTTGCGAGAAACTCTGCAAAGTTTTGTTGAAGGAATCCCGACAGGAATGTCAGAAAAAAAACCTGAGATAATATGAGACATCTTGAAAAAAAAAAAAAATCCAAGAGTAATCCCGAGGGGAAATATTAAGGACAGCGTGGGATAAATTCTAAAACTTCATGGAATCCTGGGAGCAGCTACGGATGAAATTCCGCAATGTAATCCATGAAAAATATCGGAAAACTATCTATAAAAATCCCTAGATTAATTGTTAAAAGTTATCCTGGAAGGCCACGTAAAGAAAATTGTTTAAGGGGAATCTTGAGAAGGAATTCAACGGAAAACTCTGAAGCATATCGGAAAACCTCTGGAAGAAATATCGGAAGGTACTCCAACAGATATTTCGTGAAAAAAATCTAGGGAAATCCAAGAAGGATCTCTTGAAGGATGTTTTCTTATTTTTAGGGAAATTTTTGTAAAGTTTTTAGAAAATATAAAATTTTTAGAAAATTTGGATTATTTTCTACCTGGAAACTCAAGCGATTTTATTTTGACGTTTCCATTTTGTGGAGAGCTCATAATTTCTTTAAAACCAACTGAACCTGGAAATTGTTGCTTTGATAGTTACTCGTTATTTTTCAAAGCCCCCGGATGAATATCGCCAAAGCAATCTTTTTTATTTGTTCTCAAAGATATGTATTTCCTAATTTTGACCAAACTGCAAGCCCCATTGTTCAATTCCAGTTGAAAGTGAATGCCAAACACAGAAATAAATAAATTGTGACAAATTGAAACATATGCGCATACACCTATCCGCACAATTAGTACAGAGGCTTAAACGGGCCGATCCCTAGTAGGTGTAGGAGGTCAGAGGTCTCTGACATGTCCTCTGAACGGTAATCGGCGGCAAGCTTGTGGTCGTGAATATTGAATGTGTGGCAGGCCAGCTGATAAAAGCCGTGTTCGGGGACGGCACAGATAAACAGATGAAAATGTGTATGTTCGATAGTTGTCCAACTGTCCATCAGTGGTGCCTAGATTGCTTTATTAAGAGTTTGCCGTTTACACACTACTACCACCTGGTGCCCGATTGGTAAAGCCGTGTTCAAAGCTCGATTTCAAATCGACAGATAGTTAAAAAGCATCCTCCATCTATCTGTGAGACAACGTTTATTCGCGTTATGAAATTGCGGCTGGAATATTTATGTACCGACCTATCTATAGATATGTAGGTATGATGACGATAGTACGAGATGCAAAATTGTCGGGAAAATCGTTTTACCGTCCTATTCGAAGAGTTGTTGATTTGCTTTGCGGTTAACTGGCTTTGACACGGTATTTATTTATCGGCTTGTTTGGTTTGTTTATAATTTATGTTAATGAAAATGAATCGTTTGGAAGTGCGGCGTCTGCAAAGGTTGGGAGTGGCTGGTGTACTTTGCAAAGTCTAAACATTAAATAACGTGTTGAAGGGCGCACTTTTAGAATCATTGAGCATTGCACTGTGCACTGTACCACAGACAAACATACGTAACACCTGGAGCAATTTTCTCAAAAAATATCGTTCTGTTCTGTTTACACTATCACCACCTGATGAACATGTTTCGCGAAATACTGCGTTGTCAAGGGAAGTCAATACAATTTCCATTACGAAAGATCCTTGAGCGTACCGAGAATTCTAAACACTCTCAGAATAAATTTCTTGAGCATTAAACTACATTCCTTTATTTACTCAGTTAAATATTTGTATATTCATTTATTTATTCAAAATTTTGTGTAAACCATCGCTTCCCCGTGGATCCTACAGGTTGTACTACGGGCATCTTCTTCATTCAAGAAAGAAAAAGCCTCTTCTGTATCTGGCTCTCAAGTGCCTTCCTCGTCCAACAGCAATGAATAACGACAGCGCGACCTTCAGCATATTTATGCGACAGTAAGCAACATAAAACAGACCGAAAATTGTCGTAAATATCCCATTCCGGCGCCTGGACGAAAGACATCCACCAGCCTCCATCGACCATCAGTAGGTATAGTGTTCTGTCTTCTGGCTAGAGAAGAAAGCAAACTTCTGTTGCTCCGTGCTCAATGTGCCATTGGTGCTTCTTCAATCTACCAGCTCAACCACTCATCGGTGCTGGTACGAGGTGTATGCAGCTAGTAGTACCACTCGCAGAAACCATTATTATGCACTTGGTAGGTAGGTAGGTGGGCACCCCTAACCTGAAACCATCAGTGTGGGGAGCTCAGAGTGAGAAACGTTCGTGGTAAATCAGAACAAGCAGCCTGTCACCTCGGATTTACCTTTCTAGTTTGTCACTCGGTAATGCTGTTAGCAGTCAGTCATTTGGTATAGTCTGGTTAGGGGTACCGGTACTTCTCGTTTTCCAGAAAATTTATTAGTGAGTTCGTTTGACTGCTTGGTGAATCAATTGTAAAACGAGGGCTTTAATTACATCATTTACGATTGTGTTGAAGTGTTTCGATTGATTTTTGAGCATCAGCATGAACATGGATGACCATACAGTTCGTAGTTACTACTCCGTGAATGACCAGAACAATAGAAATGGTCAACAAACGGAGCGACAATTCCACACTTTGTTAAGTAACATCTTTACGATCATCAAGGAAGGGTATCAGGTATCAGTAGGTCGGCTACAGAGGCATGTTCTCCTCCATTTGGGAAATTTGTGCCATCGCCATGAACACGAGCCTATTTATCATTTACCTGACGGAGAAGGGAAGAAAAAAGGATAGGATAGGGGAAAGAACAGGTAAGGGAATAGGATCGTCATACAATACACGCAAAAGCGTACCACAATGGGTTCACATAGCGTCCTGAAAAGGACACTGTAATAACGCATAGGCGTACCACAATGGGTTCAAACAGCGCCAGCGCCCTGAGAAGGGCACTGTGATAACGCGTAAAGCGTAAAAAAGAGAGCCTATAGCTCTTTACCACAGTAGGTCAAGAACAACAGAACGTCCTGAAGATTCAGGTTTCTGAAGTCAGTTTCACTTAATAAGTATTTTCCGAATACTCGGAAACGTAATTGCGCAAAAAACTGACCAGTTACATATTAAATGATACGAAGTTCCATAATCGGATTCACAGCTATCACAGGCCAATGAATCAGCTTGCTGAATATTCGCCATGTGATAGCTAAGTCGGCAGTGGCCAGTCAATGCTTTGACCAGGATGCTGCAATTCTGCTTTGACAGATTTGTAAGATACTTTGCAACCCCGAGAGATGGCTCAGTACAATACAATTTTGTTTGACGATATGACTCCAAACTATTGTAACTTTGTATTGTTTGTGCTGTGTGGCAGCCCAGGTGTCAATCTGAAGTTCTACCTAACACTTCGATACCGGAATAGCTGGCTCAGGGCCAATGAAGTCATGTGATGCTCCAGGGAGACTAACTCATCAGCCATTTCATTTCCGACGATGGAAGAATGGCCAGGTACCCATACAAGGTGAACAGCGTTTGTTGAATTCAGCTCCTCGATTTGAGTTCGACTAGCGATAACTATCTTCGACCTGGAGTTGGCCGAAGCAAGTGCTTTAATGGCAGCCTGACTATCGGAATAGAAGTATATTACTTTGCCCATTACGTGCTGCTGAAGTGCTGATTGCACTCCGCACATAAGAGCAAAGATTTCGGCCTGAAAAACGGTGCAGTGTCTACCAAGTGAGTAATACTGATACAGCCTTGGCTCACAAAAATTAACACCAGCACCTGCTCGACCTTCGAGAAGGGAGCCATCAGTGTAACATACGATGCCGTCGGAAATACTTCTTTCCAGATAACCAGATGTCCACTCTTCCCGGGAAGGGAATTTCGTGGAAAATGTCCTATATGGAAAATTACAAGCAATTGTAAGATCACTTGGAGCAAGGACAATTTTGTCCCAATTCACCAAAAGTGGAAACAACGAGGTGTGTGTTGATGTGCGGTTCACAGGAGTTCTCTCTAGTAGACCAAGTACCCGTAGACGGTAAGTGCAAGAAAGTGCTTCTTGTTTGAGATGAATGTGTAGTGGGGCAACGTCAAAAAGAACTTCGAGCGCTGCCGTGGGAGTTGAAAATAACGCTCCAGACATCGCCATTAAGCACATCCGTTGGAGATGGCCTAACTTTGATTGGACCGTTCTCATTTCACCCTTTTGCCACCATACAAGACATCCATAAGCCAATATTGGCCGAACAACAGTTGTGTAGATTCATTTGATATACTTGGGTTTTAGACCCCAAGTTGTACCAAAAGTACGCCGGCATTGAACGAAGGCCATACAGGCTTTCTTGATTCTGAACTCAATGTGAGGTGTCCAGGAAAGCTTGGAATCAAGAATGACTCCAACGAACTTTACCTGTTCAGTCACATCGATTTCAGAATCAAAGAGACGCAAAGGTCGAACGCCATTACGGTTTCGCCTTTCCGTGAAAAGAACAATAGATGTTTTACTCGGATTTACCGAAAGGCCATATTGGCGACACCAACCCTCAACTACCTGAAGGGCGTTTTGCATCAGGTCGAAAAGGGTGCTGATGCACATACCGACTAACAATGTTAGGTAGTCGTCGGCAAAACCATAAGTAGGAAAACCGCTATTATTGAGTTGCCTCAATAGCGTATCTGCTACGAGATTCCATAAAAGTGGTGATAAGACTCCTCCTTGGGGGCATCCACAAACACTCAATTTCCTAATCGCCGCTTGACGCAATGTCGAGAAGAGATGTCGGTTTTTGAGCATTTGGTGAATCCAATTGGAAATCATTGGAGATATACCATGACCCCGTGCGGCTTCCAATATGGCATCGAAAGACACGTTGTCAAGGGCACCCTCGATATCTAAGAAAACACCCAAGCAGGATTGCTTTTGAGCGAATGCCTTCTCGATATCGTAAACAACTTTGTGTAAAAGAATCACAGTGGACTTTCCAGATTGGTAAGCATGTTGGTTCACATGAAGAGGCACATTGGCCAGATGAACATCACGGATATGATGATCGACTATGCGTTCTAAGCATTTCAGAAGAAAAGAGGTCAAACTGATAGGTCTGAAGCTCTTTGCTTCTTTATACGACGCGCGACCCACTTTCGGAATAAACTTCACAGTAATATCCCGCCAGGATTTGGGAATTTACCCTGTAGCAAAACTGCAAACAAGTAGTTGTTTCAAAACATGTTTGAAATGATCAAATCCCTTCTGAAGCAAAATAGGATAAATCCCATCTGACCCAGGAGATTTGAAAGGAGCAAAGCTATTAAGTGCCCATTCAATCGATTCTAAAGTTATGATACTCCGAGCCGAAGCTAAAGAATCATAACTACAAGAAAAGACATCAGGTTCATCCGAAGATGTAATATCCACACATCCGGGGAAGTATGTACTGAATAAACATTCCAAAACTTCCTCATCAGAGGAAGTGAAATCACCATTTGGCAAACGAAGTTCGTTCACTTGAAAATCCTTAGATTTTGTAAGGATTTTGTTCAATCGACTGGCTTCACTCAGACTGGAAACATTTGTACAAAGGTTTTTCCAGCCGGATCGTTCAGCAGACCGAAGAGCTTTCTGGTAGGCCTTGCGAGCCGACCTGAAAGCCTCCGATCCAGCCGAACGTCGTCTGTTCCAACTCTTTCTACATTGTTTCATGAGCTTCGCCAGATCGGAGTTCCACCAAGGGGTTCCTCTTGTAGTCTTCACAGACCGCAGAGGGCAGGCTTCTTCAAAAGCTTCCATGATGAAGGCCGTTGTAGTATCAACGGCATCATCTAAATCACTTGGAGTGTCAATTGATGGTGAGTATTCATGAATTTTTGGCTGCAACCAAATCGGTAAAGAGATCCCAGTTGGTTGACCGGGGATTCCTGAAACGCAAAGTTTGCGAAGTAACATTCACATGTTCAAACAAGATGTAACGATGGTCAGATAAAGATTCTTCATCTGACACATGCCAATTGGTCAGCTCATGACTAATTCTGCTAGAGCAAAGCGTTATGTCTAACACTTCCTCTCTACCAGATACCATGAAGGTTGGGCGGTTGCCTATGTTAAGTAATCCAAGATCTGTACTACTTAAGTATTCCATCAAACTGGAACCTCTCAAATTGATGTCTGAGCTGCCCCAGATTATATGGTGAGCTAATACTGCTAATACTGCCAACAATTAGCGGAAGGCCTTTTGAAGTGCAGTATGCAATGACTTGCTTAAAAGCATCCGTAGGGGATGGTTCATCATGCGGTAAATAAACTGAACAATAAACGTATTTCCTGTTGAGGTTTCCAACAGATACATCTATTGTGATAGCACATACATCTCTGGTAGTTAGTTCAGAGATGAGTGTAGCAACGATTGCGTTGTTGACAAGCACACATGCTCGAGTCATGACACGTGAGTTTGCCATTTCATTTTTACTGAAAGTAGCAAACACCGGATTCACAAGGTTTCCTAAATAGAAATCCCCCTTACGAAAGTAAGGTTCTTGGACTAACAAGTGGCTGTACCATTTTGCATAAGTCTACAAAGATTGATCGTTGCTGTTCTTTTGTGCTGAAGATTGATCTGAGCTATCCTAACCGTAGCCACTACCCAAACTAGGCAAGATTAAACTCTTAACAATCACAGCACAAAATAGAACAGCAACAATAAAGCCAGATCGGTATCGATTTGAGTGCGCCAAAGGCGAGGATGCACAGAATACACTGTGTAAAATGCATAATGCGAAACCATATAGGTGAAAATCTAAACTAATTAATATCATCTTCATAATCCCGCCCTTATTCAGCCTCAAGTATGAGATTGAAGAAGGGCAGCTGATTGTCTCGGAGAAACACAAGGTCCACCGGGCTATTGTTCCGGGTAGCACAGTAAGGGCAAATACTGTGGAGGGTGCCCTGGTACTCCACAGGCTCCGTTTGCGAATTAGGTTTTTATAAGACCCCCCTAACCATTCATTCCTAGGCACGGTAAGCATAAAGCCGCATACATAACACCATGAATTAGGGGTCACTTGATTAGTGGATTCCTACCACTGGAACAGGCGGTCCGTAGTGCTATTCTTAGCCAGTTGAACTAACCGCTACCGACACTACACAGCTATCTAGGCTGATCGGGAAAAGAAGTTAATATTGGTGATCAACTTCATACGGGCCCGAAAAGCCGTGAAAGTGTCTTCGAGAAAGTTTTTTGCTATAATAAGGAGCTTCTATTGAACTATTGTAAAAAATGATCAATCCCCCTAAAAGTGAGATAGAAAAGTTATTTTTTGCATTTTTCAAGATACAAGGTTGGTGTCTTCACAAAAGTTGTAGATAATGTTATTTGAAACAACTTTGTCAAAGACGCCAAGTTTGTAACTCCGTTAGTTTTCAAGATACGTTACGTTTTTTATCATCAGCCCCTTGAAAAGGGTTTTTGCGCAATAACTTTCGAAGGATTGATTCTACATTTTTCTGATGTTCTACAAAGTTATAGATAATGGTAAAACACATAACTTCGCCGAACACGACATTCTTCTAATTTCAAAAATAAAATAGTTATAACTGTTTTTATAGTTTTTGGGCCATATTTCAAGCACATATAACCTAGCTATAGGCAATTGTATGCAAATTTCCTTTTAAGCATGTGAATATACAAGTAATTGCCTCTCTGAGAAAGCCAAAACCATCAAACTGTTAGAAACTGTAAGATAGTTTTTGTACAGAAACTTTCAACCATCTATGTTGCTTTTATATGGGATTTATTCATATCTTCAATATATTTATTTGACAGATCATGGCAGATTGCATTTTTATTGTTATTGTACGTGTGTGTGAATATACAGCATGGATTGTGGTGCATTCTGGAACATTCATGAAGTACGTTACACGAAAACTTACCATATATTTATATTTTCTTACTAACTCATAGTGCTGCATGTAGTCCACGAAAAGAGCGAATGAAGTGCCATTTTTTCTCAAATTCTAAACTTGCGCGTGACATATTTTGTGAACGCTCCCGCTAGTACATGTCTACAATAGTTATAGCTAATTATAAATCTTATTGTACTTTACGGTACACAGAAAAATTTTTTTAAAAGTAAACGATACGTAAATCGTGATTGCTGTGAATTTCAACGAATTTAAATGAAAATACGATTTAGATTTGAGTTGAAATTGATGCACATGCCTGGAGCATTGAAAAACACGCAATTTCACACTTTTATCGATTCAAAACTCCATCAAAGTGCGTTTGCATCTTCGGATTTAAATATAAATTGAAAAGCATCCGATTTTCCATTAACTTAGCTTTAAATTTCCAACCGTGTAAACTTACATTTCGCTTAGAATTAATGCAAATGGCGTAATCTGTTTCAGTTTTGTTTGGCCAGCGACCGAGAGAGTTCATCTTATAAAAAGCACCGGAAGACGCGCTATTTGTAAGTTTTGGGACGCGATTTTTTGTAATTTAGAACGGCTCGCGAGTGTAAAAAGGATTATGGCTGCTCGGCCAAGTGTAAACTACGATGTTTGCCCATCGAATCTGAAGAAAAATCACTCATATTAGTGGCAGTTGTAACTACAGTCTCCGCGCATCTTCCGGTGCTTTGTTTTGTGATTCGCTTGCGTCGTGGACAGGAATGATGGCCCAGTTTATGATGATTCAGGGAAACTGATGTTTGTCCCTTCACGTAGGGATCAGCGCGTCAATTTGTTTTCGATTAGATCGGTAGCAATCCAAATGGAGCAGAATATAAATTGAGCAAATCGTTTAAATTTAAACGAAGTTGAATTTTACACGACTCACTTTTTAGCTCGTGTAATTTTAAGATCTAACGCAATTTTGCGTTTATTTCGATGCTCCAAATATGTGCATC
Source organism: Aedes albopictus (assembly GCF_035046485.1). Taxonomy (NCBI): domain Eukaryota; kingdom Metazoa; phylum Arthropoda; class Insecta; order Diptera; family Culicidae; genus Aedes; species Aedes albopictus. The sequence continues at coordinate 71,799,832 of NC_085137.1, forward strand.
GAAATCAATGCAAAATTACACGAAAATTTTAACTGTGTAAGGTGCTGTTTAATCGTGATCTGACAAAAAAAGTAACACTTTATGCGTTCTTTTCGTGGACTACGTGCAGCACTCTCAGTTAGTCAGAAAATAGAAGTAGATGGTAAGTTTTCATGTAACGTACTTCATGAATGTTGCAGAATGCACCACAATCCTTTCTATATATTCACACTTTTACAATAACAATAAAAATGCAAGCTGTAATGAACTCTCAAAAAATATGGTGAAGATATGAATAAATCCCATATAAAAGTAACATAGATGGTTGAAAGTTTCTGTACAAAAACCATCTTACAGTTTCCCACAGTTCGATGGTTTTCGCTTTCTCAGAGAGGCAATTACTTGTATATTCACATGCTTAAATGGAAATTTGCATATAATTGCCTATAGCTAGGTTATATATGCTTGAAATATGGCCCAAAAAACTACAAAACCGTTATAACTATTTTATTTTTGAAATTAGCGGGATGTCATGTTCGGCAAAGTTATGTGTTTTACCATTATCTATAACTTTGTAGAACATCAGAAAAATGTAGAATCAATCCTTCGAAAGTTATTGCGCAAAAACCCTTTTCAAGGGGCTGATGATAAAAAACGTAACGTATCTTGAAAAGTAACGGAGTGACAAACTTGACGTCTTTGGAAAAGTTGCTCCAAATAACATTTTCTACAACTTTTGTGAAGACACCAACCTTGTATCTTGAAAAAATGCGAAAAATAACTTTTCTATCTCACTTTTAGGGGGATTGATCATTTTTTACAATAGTTCAAAAGAAGCTCCTTATTATAGCGAAAAACTTTCTCGAAGACACTATGACGGTAAACGTCATAGTTAAAAAGTTATTAATTAAGCGCGCTAAAATGACGGGCCCATATAGCCGAGGCGGTAAACGCACGGGTATTCAGCATGACCATGCTGAGGGTGACGGGTTCGATTCCCGGTCGGTCCAGGATCTTTTCGTAAAAGGAAATTTCCTTGACTTCCTTGGGCATAGAGTATCTTCGTGCCTGCCACACGATATACACATGCAAAATGGTCATTGGCAGAGGAAGCTCTCAGCTAAAAACTGTGGAAGTGCTCATTGAACACTAAGCTGAGAAGCAGGCTTTGTCCCAGTGAGGACGTTACGCCAAGAAGAGAAAGAGAAAAATGACGAAATCAGCCACTGTGCGCTGCGTGGAAGTGCTTAAAGCTTGTTGAAGTATTCATCAACAAATACAAATAAATGCTAAGTTTTACATTAAAATATGAAAATAGTTTGTTTACAACACTTGGGTTGAATTAAGCTAATAATTATACTATTGATTAGTAAATTCTACTGCAAATATTACTTTTTTTTAAATTTGGGTAAATTTTTTGTTTCGTTTGATTTGTGTTACTTAGTTACTTCTCATGATATCCGATTTCGAAATGACCCGATTCTTAAGATTACTACTTCCAGGAGGAGACTCATATATTACGTCCATCGTTTTTTTGGATTTCTGGAACCCACTTCGTTTTCTGTAATGTTATTTTTTGCAATTTCTCATCGTAATAGGTTGTTTTACCTCACGAAAATCTGAAAGGAAAAGGCCTAGTTTCCCACACTAAATTATCAGTGCTGTAATGGTTCATTACAGCGCTGATTTGCGTTGAGTAATGAACCATTACAGCACTGTTTTAAGTTTGGATCAACTTCTTGATGCTTTCTGGACGCAGGTTTGAAAAATTGTGGCAACTGCACAGTATAACCTGCTATGATCAGACTTTTTTAAACATGACTGTTAAGGTGAATATATGACGAAGCCACACCTCAAATTTTCAAGAGCACAAATCTGAAGAACAGAATGTCGGTTTGAGCTGAAAAGTTGATCGATTGGTTACCCACTGGTGGTGATCAATCGATCAACTTTCCAGCGCAACCCGACATTCGGTTCTTCAAATTTGTGCTCTTGAAAATTCGAGGTGTGGCTTCGTCATATATTCACCTTAACATCAGTGTGCAGTTTGATGTAAAAGTTTTGTTAAAAACTATCCTCAAGTGGTAATTTATGAAATTGCATAAAACGTTGTACACATCTCGGTGCAGAACTCGATTTTTACAGCACTCGTCGTACTTATCCAACTCGGCAAGCCTCGCTGGATAAGTGTACTACTCGTGCTGTAAAAATCTTCATTCTGCACCTTGTTGCGTAAACTACTATTCCCATACCTAATGCACGTACTGTTATACTTTCCTAGCCCCCTTCCTGTCCCAAATGTTGGACGTAATATGTATGCGGTTTCCAAGACTTAGGACCATTTTTAAATGAATAATTATGTTGTATTTAAAACTATTGTGATAGAGGCAAAAGGTACAAAATATTACGTGTTAAGAAATAATTAACTATTCTCAAAGAAAAAATATGTTAGTCGTGACTGTGATTACATTCATTTTACAGTACAATCAAGTCATTTAGTGCTACATTCATATTGCGGATTTTACCCCGTAATAGACTCATACGCGGAAAATTTTGTCCCTCCAAAATTTTCTCCCACCGCTTTTCCCTTACATTGGGTTTTGCCCCCGCTAACGAAAACAATATTGAACGCAAACTCTCGGTTGGTGCAATGATTGCATGGTTCGTTCAGCTGCTAACTGCCATGCAAACTGACGTGTGAGTATTTAGGGTCTTGAACCATTTGGGCAGGTGTACCCATTTTGGGCACTTGCCGCTATAACTAAGTCAATTTCAAACCAATTGATTTGAATTTCTGTATAGAGTTAGGCACGTACAGTATCTAACTCTATACAAAATCTCAAATCAATCGGTTTGAAATTGACTTAGTTATAGTGGCAAGTGCCCAAAATAGGTACACCAGCCCAAATAGTACAAGACCCTATTTATTTTTGCTCGAAAGTCTATCAACGAATAAAAAATGCAATAGCAGACAGAAAAAAATGTTACATGATTCTTAAGCCTTTCCTTCACTACATTCATGGCAATGATTGTCATGCAGCAGACATGCCTCGATTGTTGCAAGTACTTGTTTTGCTACATCCTGAGCAAAATTGTAGGAATGGTATGACAGTAGCATAAAAAAATGTACTACACGCTTCACTGGGTGCAAGAATGGATTTCACCAAACACCCTATGGTTAGTTTTTATCCGGGATATTCAAGCATAAATTTAATTTGAATACACAATTATGCATGAAGATCCAATGAGTTTTTCTTCTTCATGGCATAACGTTCTCACTGGGACAAAGTCTTCTTCTCAGCATCTCAGTGTTCTATGAGCACTTCCACAATTATTACTAGAGTGCTTGCATTGACTATTTTGCATGTGTATATCGTATGGAAGACAAGAAGATACTCTGTGAAATTTTATTTTCAAAAAGTTTTTGGACTGAACGGGGATTGAACCCGTCTCCCTCACCATAGTCACGGAGAATACCCGTGGCATACCGTAACGGATATATGGGCCCAAATGTTTCAAGAATCCCCTTAGGAAACGTCCATAAATTACGTCACGCTTTAAGGGGGGAGGGGGGGGGGGGGTTTCAGTAAAGTGTGACAACCCATACAAAAATTTCAGAGGTCAATGCAAAAAGTGTGACATAGGGGGGAGGGGGGGTTGAAAATGGGCAATTTTTGCGTGACGTAATTTATGGACGCTCCCTTAGTGGAAACATTGTTTATGCAATCCATGTTTTTTTTAATTTAAATTTCATCCTTACTGACATACGAATAGAATTTTTCGAATTATATTCCCTCATTGAGCTGATTGTTAGCCCGCTTACCGGAGTGTGCAAAACCTCCCGTCTAACGAGACCGCACTAACGATCGAGCTGTAAGTACTCACTCAAATTACTACAAGACTTGCACTTGCAATCGATATTCCATCCATTCGCTGATGACTTCGCTCCCACTTCTAGCCTGCCTACCTCCTCTGCGTGTTATTCTACACGTTGTTGTACACTAGGTACATTCTACGTACAACAGCGAGCAAGACAAGCGGTATGCTAATTGAATTGTTCGATATTTGCGCTAATTCCTGGGCTCAAGGCATCTCCCTCATCCCTGGAGGACCGATGACGACGCGGCGGCGTTCGGATGCTGCTGCTGCCGCCTTATAATGGCAAAATGATGCAAGTAATGGAATTGAAGAGTCGCGCGTCCCTTCTTGAAGCTAGGTATGGCAAACCACAGGATGCGATGCTGCTACTCGGAGTTGCTGCTAATAATGGAACGTGGGTGGGTTCACAGGATTGTTTACTGAGGTATTAGCTGCTTGAGGTTATGTTTGTGGTTTCAAACAACGTGGGTTGGGCGATTTGCAGGAACAATTGCAATAGAATGTCGGTCCTAAAGGTCATATTTGTATGGCCTTTAAATTGCTGACGAAGGAAATCGAACATTGAAATGTTAGTCTTAGTTAGAGGTATGCACCGCAGATTTTCTCAGCATGATACTGTCCTCCCTGGAATTTGTCAGATAGTCTGAGCATCGTTGCCAAGCGAAGCAGTAAAAGTTGGACTGTTCGAGAATGCGTCAATACGGACGAAGTACGTCTTTTTCACGAACACTAAAATAAATTTGGTGTGCAAAAAAAAGGTTCATTGTAGCATTGGGCAAATCTGGCTGAGCCATCGATTTTTATGAATCGATTCGAATCGGTATCGAATAATCGACTGCTTTGAATCGATGATTTCACATCGATTCGATATTGGGTTTATCATTAATGTTTAGACTATTGTGATAATTTGAGAATCCACTGAATCATCATTTCCAAGCGAAATTTCACACTAATCAAACTTATTTTGTTTACCTGTCGTGCATCCGACGCCCCTGACATTAACTCAACCGAACTTGTGTATGCCAGCCGCTGCGAAGTCGTGTGCGAAATTCGACTGTGATGATAATGAATTTCGGCCGAGTCTAAATGGGTGCAAATGTCGCAATATTATAACATGCATCTGAACCTCCATTTAGGTAACGAGTCAGGACTGCCTAAATAGAATTTTTACCTAAATGGATTCATTACCTAAATGGATTCAGTTCATTACCTAAATGGATTTCAAGGTTGCAAAGAAGTTTGAGAAGGGCAAGTGGCTTGCAGATGCAAAGGAGAGGGGGGTAAAGGCTTTCAGATGTAAACGGGTGGTGGGCGGTGGTCAGACGAATTTCAAGGGAGTTTTTAGGGAGGGAGGGGGGTGGTCAGCGGCGTTTCCAGGCGTGTCAAGGCGTTTCGGGAGGTTTCAGAAGGCTTTTAGGGGCTTCATATGCTCTCAGGTGAACTCCACGGAGTTTCAGAGACTTTACAAAACGTTTCAAGGCGTTTCAGGGCGTTTCAGGGCATTTCAGGAAGTTTCAGAGGTATTTTAGGGGGCTTAGAGGCTTTCAGGTGCCTTTCACATGGATTTCATTTGTGTTTCAGAGGTGTTTCAAGGCGTTTGAGGAAGTTTCAGGGAGATTTTGTGGGGCTTCAGGAATTCTCAGGTGAGTTTCACGGAGGTTTCAAAGGGGTTTCAGAGGCGTTTCAAAGCGTTTCAAGGTGTTTCAGAGCATTTCAGAAGGTTTCCGATGAATTTGAGGGGGCTAAAAACGCTCGCAGGTGAATTTCACGGAGATTTCTTGAGGGTTTCAGAGGCGCTTCAAAGCGTTTCAAGGTATTTCAGGACGTTTCAGGAGTAATAGTAAAGCGTTTCAGGAGGTTTCACAGGGGTTTTACGGGGCTTCAGAGGCTCTCAGGCGAATTTCACGGAGGTATCATGGGGATTTCAAAGGCGTTTCAAGGCGTTTCAAGGCGTTTCAATGTGTTTCAAGGCGTTTCAAGACGTTTCAATGCGTTTCAGGGCGTTTCAGGAAGTTTCACAGGGGCTTTAGGAGGCTTCAGAGGCTCTCAGGTGCATTTTACGGAGGTTTTAAAGGGGTTTTTTAAGCGTTTTAAGCGTTCGCAAAGGATCCAATTATTCAACTAACTGGTTTTCTTCAAACTACTCTCATCTACCTATACTTTCTCTATACAGTGTTGCCAGTTTCACTGTATTTATCAATGCTTTCGCAACAGACTCCCACCCGTGAAACTGGTAATTCACTGCATCACTGCTTGAAATAGAAGCTGCTCTCAAAATGGTATTCTAGTTCCGAATGCATCACACGCCCCAACAAACGTTTTAATGCGCTTCAGGGCGTCCCAGGAGGTTTCAGGAGAGTTGTAGGGGGCTTCAGAGGCTCTCAGATAAATTTCACGTAGGTTTCAGAGGGATTTCAGAGGCGTTTCAAAGCGTTTCAAGGCGTTACAAGGGGTTTCAAAGCGTTTCAGAGCATTTCAGAAGGTTTCACAGGGGTTTTAGGGGGCTTCAAAAGCTCTCAGTGTAATTTTACCGAGGTTTTATAGGGTTTTTAGAGGCGTTTCAGAGCGCTTCAAAGCGTTTCAAAACGTTTCAAGGGTTTTCAATGCGTTTCAGGGAGTCTCAGGAGGTTTTAGGAGAGTTTTAGGGGGCTTCGGAGCACATAGCTACAAGAGGTTGTGTAAGCATGAATTTTATTCATAATGCTCCAATAGATCACTGATTACACTTGTAGATCAGATAGCCTTAACTCCAGGAAGTTCTCGGATGTTCCTATTCAATCATAGAACCCACCACTTGATAGAACATAAATGCCTGGGACTGTGTGAGTATAAACCTCATTCATAATGCTCTTAGATACAACTAGTAGCTCTCGTAGATTCGATGACCTTTACTCAAAGGAGTTCTTGGAGAACCTTAAAGAATCATTAGTAGATCCGATGACCTATACGCAAGGAAGTTCTTGGAGATCCTCATACTAGCAACGAACTCACCACTTGACAACACATAGCAACATGAGACTGTGTAAACATAAATTCAATTCATAATGCTCCAATAGATTACTGATCACGCTTATAGATCAAATGGCCTAAATTCCAAGGAGATCTCGGATACTACTAAACTTTTAACCCTTAAACACTCCGTAAACGTCCCTTAACTCTTAATTCTGCTTTTAAACAAACTTTATTTGTAATTCTGAATACTCCAACTGTTCTGAACGCAATCAAATTATATTTATGTAAGGTTACCTAAATGGAGGGACCTAAATAGATTTTACCTAAATGGATCCTATCTAAATGGAGGTTTCAGTGTACTACAAAACTATGAAATGATTCGATTACTGCATGTAGTTCAACCCAAGCAACACACATGTTATAATAGAGTTACGACAGCGCAAGTTTTGGTTGCATAGAAGTTTATTTTACGTAATTCTAACATTGTGTTGAAATAACGTAAAATAAACTTCTATACAACCAAAACTTGCGCTGTCGTAACTTTTATATAACATGTGTGTTACTTGGGAAGTTCATGGTATGTTTTATTTGACTTAATAAATTCATTATTAGAATTTGAGATTGAACATCGAACATTTCGCGACCCTGATTCGAAAATGGAAATAAGGTTGAGACAGTGTATTCTAAAAAAAAATAATGATAATATTTTTGAATCAAAAGAAAAATCCTGAGATCTTGAGATTTCCCAGAACTCTGTGAAGTGTTCCAATTCCAATATTGTACTGAGATGAATTCCCGCAGACTGCTGAAGGAAACTCCTCCAGGATCTTTAAGGATTTTGAATTCTAGAATTATGAGAGTGATTTCTTCAGAATGCTGAAAATGATTACACCAGAACCCTGTGCGACATTATCTAGAAAAGCAAGCAAGACCCTTCTGGTATCTTGGTTGGAATTCTCTCTGAATTCTGTTAAGTATTTTCCTGATAGAGATTGCTCTATATCTATGAGACAGATTGTCTCAGAGCCCCGAGAAGAATTCTCCCAGAATCCTGTGATAGATTGTCTCAGAATCCTAAGAGAAGCTTTCCCTTGGATTTATCCCAAAATTTTTCAGAATTCTGAGAGGAATTATCACAGAATCCTGAGAAGAATTCCAAGAGTGGTTCTTCCACATTCATGAAATAAGTTCATCTGGAATACTGAGAAAGAATTTCACAACAAAAAAAGAGATTTTCAAAATTCTAAGATGAATTCTCCAAGAAACTCAAAAGAAATGACCCAGAATCCTGAAAAGGGTGGCTTAGAACCCAAAGAAGGATTTCTCCAGAATCCTGAGAAAGGTTCCCTCAACTGGGCGGGATTGCCAAAGAATCCTGAGATATAGTCTCACAGTATATTCTGGCAGATAGGATTCCCCCAGAATCCTTTTAAGTATTCTCCTAGAATTTCCCTAAAATAATGGGTGGATTCTTTTAGAATGCTGAGAATAATTCTGCCATAATCCCAAAAGGTATTCCCCAGAATTTTTCGTGCGATTCCCTCAGAATCCTGAAAGGCATCGTAAGAGGGATTCTTCCAGATTCTTGAAAGAAATATATCTAGAAACCAAAGAGGGATTTTTCCGAAAATCTGATAAGGATTCTCCCTGGAAGGAATTACGAAAACTTTTAGAATGGACTTCCCCAGCAAACATCGAAGGATTCTCTGGAATTCTGAGAGGTATTCCTAACTAAAACAGAAAGGTTTTCTCTGATTCCTGAAAGAAATTCCCTCAGAATCTTTGAAAGGACTCCCTTTAACTCTTTGAAAGGGATTGTCCTAAAACTCTGAGAGTGATTCCACTAAAATACTTTAAATTATTACATCAGAATCTCAAGAGAATCTTCCCATAATCATGTCAAGGATTTTCCCTGATTACCTAGAGGGATTCTTCCAGAATCTGAATCTGGAAGGGATTTCTGGGAGCAACTGCTTTAGAATACAGAAAACAGAATTCTACTGGGATTCTTGTGGAGACATCCATAAAGTACGTCACGCTTAGAGGGGGCAGAACCCCCTGAAAAGTGTGAAAAGGATTTTTTCCGAACCCTAAGAGGAATCACAAAATCTATGTGAGGGATTCTACAAAATCCAAATTTCTCTAGAGAATTCTGCCCACAATCTCGTGAGAGATTCTTTAATAATTAATAATTCAGAAAGAAAGCGTTCTAGAATCTTGAAATATATAGCCCCAGAATCCCAGGGATTTGTCCAGAATCATGAAACAACATCTCCAGAATCTTGAGAGAAAGTTCCCCGAAATCCCGACGGAGATTACCTCACATAACCGAATTTTCAGAGAAAGTTTAGAAGTGTACCCACAGAATACTTACTTAGTGATATTCTCCCAGAATCTTAAAAGGATCTTACGTAGAAACCTGAGAAGGACGCCCCTAGAATCCTGTATGGGTTTCCCTCTGAATTCTGAGAGGAATTTCGCCACTATTCTGAGAACGCCGAGTATGATTTTTCAAGAAGTCTGAGGGAAGCTCCTGAGAATGCTGAGAAAAATTTCCTCAGAATTCTGTGTGGGATCCTAAGTGAGGGTCTTCCAGAATCCTTAAAGGAATCAACCCAGATCATCCAGCAATTTTTTAGAATCCTGAAAACGATTTTACTCTTGGTAGGGAACTCTGGTGGGGAATACCCTAAAACCCTGAAATGAATTCCCTTAGAATCAAGAGTTTCCTTAGAATTCTGATAGGTATTCCCATATAATACTGCTGAGAAAAATTTGTCCAGAATTTTTAAAGGGACTCTTCCTCACACCTGCATCCTGACATACCTTACCCCAGAAAAGAGAGAATGACGCTTCCAATAGGAATTCTCCCTGAATTCTATTAAGGATTTTCCTAAAACCCTGGGGAAGATTACACCAGTTTTCTGGGATGGATTCTCTCAGAATCTTAAGAGGAATTCATCCGAAATTCTGATACATTTTCTTATGATGGCTTGCCTCAGAATCCGGAGAGAAGTTTTTCCTCGGGATTCTCCCAGAATGATTGGGCGGATATACCCAGAACTCCCTGGCGGATTTTTTCAGAATTCTGGGAGGGATTCTCCTAGAATCCTTAGAGAAATTATCCTGCAGTATTGGAAGACATCCCATTAGAATCCTGAAAGAGATTGCCCCAGAATCCTGAGAGGGATCCTAAGAGGGGATCTTCCACATTAAGAGATATTCATCTAGAATTCTGAGAGGGATTCTCAAAAAAAAAAAAAATGTTCGGATCCCAGAGGAAGGAAAAGGATGCGCTTGAACCCTGAAAAGGACTCTTAGGACCACAAGAAGGATTCCTTCAGTATCCTGAGAAAGATTCACTTAGACTCGTGGGGGCTCTTCATAAACCACGTAGATTTTTTTTGGGGAAGAGGAGGGGGCTTCAACATAGATTCAAAAAATCGATTAATCGAAACAAAAACATCAATGTTGCGAACATCGATTCAAAATTGCCCTAGCGAATTTATGTTAAAATGTTCAGATGCATGTGATTCCATTGCTTGAAAAAAAAATCCAAATCTAAGTTTTACTCTATATCGACATGATTAATATCGATAACTGTGATTAGCTACCTAATCATGCAAACTATTCTAAAGCGTTTCCCGATATCAGCAGATATAGTTCTCCATTCGACCCCTCAAAAATGCCGGATACGAATTCCTTCCTCGTAATAAACCCACAACCGGAAACAGTTTCCGGCCTGAACCGGAGCACGAACTACCGAACCCACCGGACAGACCACCGGTGCGCTATCGAAGTGCGAAGTGCGAACAAAACGATTTATTACGGTAATTTATGTTTGCTGAACTCATTTATTTGATATGCACACTCAGTCCGAGTGCTGCTTGTACCCACCAGTGTTAAAGTTTTAAATTAATTATTCCGGTCCGGGAGTTTTTCCTCTTTTGCTGCGCGGTTTCTCTCTTCCGATGATGATCCTCATCTTGATTCTTTGTGCGAGCACTTGATGAGATCAGCGTGGTGCTGTTCGAGGGGGTGGAGGTCAGGTAATAAGGGTTGTTCTGGTTTGTAGTTGTTTTTTTTTTGCATATATGTACAGATAGGTAGACTATTGGTTAAATTAGGAAAAAATCCACAGCTCTGGTGAGATTTGAACTAGATAAGTGCTTTACCAAATATGCTACAGAGTCAAATTATGACAAGGTATTTTAGTTGCAATATCTCATCTATCTTCATAAATTTCCTCTCACTCTTGTATGTATGTACGAAGTGTGAACGCGTTTTTTAATTGTAAAAAGTACTTGAAATGTTGGCGCTCATAAATATTTTTCAATTTTCTGTAGAGTTTCACAGCAGTTTTCTTTCTTTCCCGTAACGAGGGTAGATCACCTTGGAATGGTGCGTTACGGTGTAAGATCTACCACATTAAATTGTGATCTTGCAATTTTCCTTACAAATGTAGCAAGGCTCCTGTAAGAATATTCAAGGATCAACATTTTATGTAGTTTTTTTTTTCTGTGTTTCTGTTTGTGTGCTAAGTGTTTACTGATAATGAACATTTTGTTTCGGGAGGACTCAGGTAAGTTTATTAAATGATGTAGGAACTATCGTAAGGTATATATCCGTTGCAAGCGTATCACAAATGGTTTATTCAGTGAAATATGTTATTGCCGTTTTCTATTCCAGATTTCGGCCACCCAATCTTGCATTGACTAAGACAGAAAACCCAACCAGATGAATAATGCAGGAAGCTGTCTCAACACATCCAAACAATATTATGTGCGCCTGAAAGTTTACCAAACGTATCTTTTGAAGATTACCCTACCACAACATACATAGGTACATACATTTATTTGTTCAACATCACATTTAAGACGAGACATAATCCATAATAGTACACCACAAAACTCGGTTTGTGGCTGCCGCTCTCCATCCTCGGTCGCGTACAATACTCGCCAAGTCACGCTCCACCTGGTCCGCTCATCCTGCTCTCTGCGCTCCATGCCTTCTTGTGCCAACCGGATCAGTTTCAAACACCAGCTTTGCAGAGTTGTTGTTCGATGTTCTTGCAACTTGCCCTGCCCACCGTATCCTTTCGGCTTTGGCCACTTTCTGGATTCGCCGTAAAGTGCAGCGAGCTCGTGGTTTATGCCACACACCGTTCTCCTGCACACCGCCGAAGATCATCCGTCGCACGCGTCGCTCGAAAACTGCGAGTCCTTGCAGGTCCTCCTCGAGCATGGTCCATGTCTCGTGTCCGTAGAGGACCACCGGTCTTATTAGTGTTTTGTACATGGTGCATTTGGTACGTGGGTGAATCTTTTTAGACCGCAGCTTCTTCTGGAGCCCGTAGTAGGCCCGACTTCCGCTGATTATGCGCCTTCGAATTTCACGACTCACGTTGTTGCCAGCCGTCAGTAAGAATCCGAGGTAGACGAATTCCTCCACCACCTCGAAAGTATCCCCGTCTATCGTAACATTACTACCGAGACGGATCCGGTCGTGTTCGGTTTCGCATACCAGCAAGTACTTTGTTTTTGAGCCATTCACCACCTGTCCGACCTTTGCTGCTTCGGGTTTCAAGGCGGGTGTACAGCTCTGCCACTGTTCCAAATGTTCTGGCAATAATGTCCATGGAGATGAACCAGCGTCGGGCTGAAAATCTCCCTAATAAAGCTAATAATAATAATAATGTCCATGTCGTCCGCAAAGCACACAAATTGACCGGATTTTGTGAAAATCGTTCCCCGGCTGTTGAGCTCGGCTCGTCGCATCGCACCTTCCAGAGCGATGTTGAAGAGTAGGCATGAGAGTCCATCACCTTGTCTCAGTCCCCGGCGAGATTTGAATGAACTGGATAGTTCACCCGAAACCTTTACGCAGCTTTGTACACCGTCCATAGTTGCTTTAATCAGTCTAGTCAGCTTCTCAGGACCGCCGTTTTCGTCCATGATTCTCCATAGCTCTGCGCGGTCGATACTGTCGTATGCCGCTTTGAAGTCGATGAACAGGTGATGCGTTGGAACCTGGTATTCACGGCATTTCTGGAGGATTTGTCGTACGGTAAAGATCTGGTCCGTTGTCGACCGGCCGTCGATAAAGCCGTCTTGATTACTTCCCACGAACTCATTCGTTTAAGGTGACAGACGACGGAAGATGATCTGGGATAGCACTTTGTAGGCAGCATTCAAAATAGTGATCGCCCTGAAGTTCTCACATTCCAAATGGTCGCCTTTCTTGTGAATGGGGCAGATTACCCCTTCCTTTCACTCCTCCGGTAGCTGTTCGGTTTCCCAGATACTGACTATCAGCCGATGCAACTGGCCAACTTTTCTGGGCCCATCTTGATGAGTTCAGCTGCGATACCATCTTTACCAGCTGCTTTGTTGGTTTTGAGCTGGTGAATGGCATCCTTAACTTCCCTCAGCGTGGGAGTAGGTTCATTTCCGTCCTGTACTGGCGTCGTCGTTTCCTTCGTTGCCGTTGGCTCCCGTGCGTACGTTCTCCACGCCGTTCAGGTGCTGTTCGAAGTGCTGCTTCCACCATTCGATCACCTCTCGTCCGTCTGTCAAGAGGCTTCCGTCTTTATCCCTGTATATTTCGGCTCGCGGCATGAAGCCGTTGCGGGATACGTTGAGCTTCTGATAGAATTTCCGTGTTCCTTGGGAACGGCACAGGAGTTCTTTTAATTCACACTCCATTTCTTCCAGGCGCCGCTTTTTCTCCCGAATTGGCGGGTCTGCTGTTTACGCTCCTGTTTGTAACGTTCCACGTTCTGTCGAGTCCCTTGCTGCAGCATTACCGCCCTCGCTGCGTTCTTCTCCTCCAAAACCGTTCTGCACTCTTCGTCGAACCATTCGTTCCGTCGATTCCGTTTCACGTACCCGATGGTGCTCTCGGCTGCGTCGTTAATGGCTGCTTCCACGGTATTCCAGCAGTCATCTAGAGGGGCCTCATCGAGCTCGCCCTCGTCTGGCAACGCGGCCTCGATATTCTGCGCGTATGCTGAGGCGACATCCGGTTGTTTCAGTTGCTCTAGGTTGTACCGTGGCGGTCGCCGGTACTGTACATTGTTGATGACGGAGAGTTTTGGGCGCAGTTTGACCATCACCCATAGTGGTCGAAGTCGATGTTGGCGCCACGATAGGTCCTGACGTCGATAATGTTGGAGAAGTGCCGTCCGTCAATCAGAACGTGGTCGATTTGATATTCTGTCTGCTGTGGTGATCTCCAGGTGTAACGATAAGGGCTGTGTTGGAAAAAGGTGCTACGTATGGCCATATTTTTGGAGGCGACGAAATCAATGAGTCGTAGGCCGCTTTCGTTCGTTTGCTGGTGGGCGCTGAACTTAACAATCGTTGGTCTGTATTCCTCCTCCTGGCCTACCTGAGCGTTTAAATCTCTTATGATGATCTTGACGTCGTGGCTTGAGCAGCGATCGTACTCGCGTTCAAGCTGCGCGTAAAATGAGTCCATGTCATCATCAGTGCTTCCGGAGTGTGGACTGTGCACGTTTATTATGCTGAAGTTGAAGAATCGGCCCTTGATCCTCAACCTGCACATTCTTTCGTCGATCGGCCACCAACCGGTCACGCGCCTCTGCATGCCACCCATCACGATGAAAGCTGTTCCCAGCTTGCGTGTGTTGCCGCAGCTCTGGTAGATGGTATGATTACCTCTAAACGTTTGCACCATGGATCCTGTCCAACACACCTCCTGCAGCGCTACGATGCCGAACCTGTGGTCCTTCAGTAGATCGGCGGGTGCACCAAATGAAGTTGAGAGATCGGCAGTTCCACGTACCGAGTTTCCAAGCGCAAATCTTTTTTGTACGCTGGGGTCGTTGCCGTAGGTATCGGTTCGTATTATTCTATTGCTGATTTTCCGTTAGAATGGATTTTTACGGCTGGCTCGTAGGGCCTGACACCAACCCCCTACTTTCCGGAGGACCATAGTGCACAGTTGAGCTTAGAGTCCTTCCCTGGCACTCGGACGTAAATCATCCACCCCTAACATGGAGATCAGACGCTGTTATGAGCCGCTCCTTCTGGAGAACAGACGCTCAGGTTTGCCGAAGCAAACCCCCCCCCCCCCCTTCCCTGTCAGCCAATGACCAAAGTTCCCACCCGATCTTCCCTTAGGTTGCTCATAGATTCCGGCCGGTACCGCGTGGAGGTAGGGATAGGAGTTGCTGGGCAGAGGCTAGTGGATCACAATGGCATCTGGATTGCGCAACATACCCAGCCTTTACCGTGCTGGTGACCATTTCTACGCACGGTAATTTTCTTCTGCTTTGTACGTTAAAGTTCGGCCCAAGAGGCAAGGTACGCTGCACGAAGCCCGGTATTCGGGTCGAAGTTGTGTTTTCCACCCATTCCTTTTCAATGTTCAGTTCCGCTACTCTCGTGTTCTTCAATCTCTCAATTTTCATCTCCCCTCTCTCTTTCGTAGTTTTATGTACGGATCGACCCTTCCTTTCTACCATCTTCTTCACTCTCGTCACATCTTCCCGCTTGAACGTGTATTCTTTCTTGTCGAAAAGGCACACTTTATTCTTCTTCATTTCGGCGATTGATCTTTTGACATCGGCGATCATGACGCTTAGGATGCGAATCTTCTGGCTGAAGGCCACCTGACCGAAACTTCACACTAATAAGATGCGTGTTTTCTTTGGATTACCCAAAAATATTAATAAAAATGATAAATAGAAAGGTGTTGCGCGGAATGAACCACGAGCTACATCAGCTGCTGAGAGAACCAACCATCGTCAACACTTACGAAAATCGGAAGGCTACGGTGGGCAAGTCACGTCATCAGGATATCGGATAGCAACCCGACAAAAATAGTTCTCGAGAGCAATCCTACCGGTACAAGAAGAAGAGGTATGCAGCGAGCCCCTCCCCTTGATCGACCCACCTAGATCAAGGGCAGGACGATTTGCGCACCCTTCGTAGAGTGCGAGACTGGCGACGTGCAGTCATGGACCGAGTCGAATGGAGGCAACTCTTACGTGCAGCAGAGGACACTTAGACCTTAGTATGACGGTTAGGTAAGGATCTCAGATCGACATCGACAGATCTCAGGGGCGTTTAGGGGGCCCTAGGAAGTTTTTAGAGAATCTCATGGGTGTTTAAGGGGGTTCCAGGAGGTTTCAGAAAGGTTTCAGGGAGTCTCAGCGGGTTTAACGGGGACCCAACAGAAATGACTAACTAAATCCCAAAACCAAGTGATCGTGATTGGAGAAGCAGATGGATCGGCATTAAACCTGTTTACGCGAGGAGGAGTGGCGAGATCGCCACGGCAGACGGCAGGAGGTTCAACACGAGGCGGTGTTGAAGCACGAGGCGTTGCAGCGCCGGCTGAGAATGCGCAGGTGCTAACCTTACGAGGGCACTGAGCCGCAACAGGAGCGGGCTACCAAAGATGTTGGTAGTTGCCTGAAGGAGTACGATTCCCTGGTCGAAGGGTGGAGTGCGGCTGACGCTAGCAGGTAAGAGTGGTCCGCCCAATCGGACAGCTTTTTTTGCTGGCAGCACGACAACGGCGCACGAAACCATATAGCTCGCCGGAGCCTTACGAGAGAAGTCAAACCGCCTTACGGCTCGAGCTGGGCGCAGTATCATAACGTCCGAGGCTATAATGTCTCAGGGCTTTATGGCGCATTTTTCCGGGAACGTCCGAACATGCAGTTATCGCCACGAAGTCAATGGAAATAAAGCACATAGGATATTATGACACATCAAAACTTTTGGACGTTATTTCGTAAAAAAAAAAACGCGACTTAACGACCGGAAAATAATGGCCTCGGACGTTGTGATCCGGTCACCACTAGCGGCATGACCGAAACATGCTGAAGAGCCGCGGTCCCCGGGGGGAGAAGCGCCCGGCAGAGGCGGATGAAAAGCCAAAGAGGAAGAAAGGGACGACCAGCGCCAGCAACCAGGCTTCCAAGTCGGTTGCGAAACGCGCAAGGGGCAGGGAATCCAGGCCCCATGAGGAAACCTTAAGAAAAATGGGGGCTGGTCGGACCAAGAGAAGGAGGACCATTGGATTATGGTTGAAAAGAAAAGGGAGAAAAGTGAAACCAGCTCGCAAGCGCGAACGGAGGAACGCGCTGGTCTTCAAAACTAAGGCGGATACGTACGCTGAGGACCATGCGTGGCGAAAATCGTCTCTCACCACTGTGCGCAGATGTAAATAGCATCCGGCGTACCAGAACTGGAAAGATGATGCTAGTGCTGAATAAGAAGGTGGTACATCCTACGAAGCGCTAGCTCGAGCTACTAGGCAAGAGCTCTGACGGTGGAGGCGGATCTACAGTGCATAACTGTGCCCGCTCAGCATCTACGACCCGCCAGAGACATGCTTCAAGTGCTTCGAGCAAGGGCACAAGTCGTAGGCGTGTAAAGGCCCTGACAGGAGTAAACTGTTAGGGAAGTGTGGAGTAGAAGCCACATCGCCAGGGAGTGCAACTGGACACCAAAAAGCCTAATTTACACGGCGAACAAGGGTCACACGACGGACGCACCCAAATGTCCAAAAACGTGTGGAGAACGACGATCGTGCAGGTTACATAGCTGAACCTGAACCTTAACTATAAGGCAGCATAACTGTTGCTGGGGCAGTCAATCTCGGAATCAAGTACAGCCTCGTGGTACATGACGAGTCGATAGAGGAAGTGGAACTGACGGCAACGCACGCAATTGGCATAGTAGAAGACTTGATGAGATCGGGACATTTGGCATTCGCGCACCACAAAACGGAGGTGGTGGTGGTGAACAACCGCAAGTCGAAAGAGCAGGCATTGGTCAACACAGGCGGGTGCACGATCAACTCCAAGCGCTCTTCGACGCAACTGGAGGATCATTATCGACGACAAGCTGAACTTCGGGAGCCCCGTGGAGTATGTCTGAAAAAGAGCAAGCATGGAGCGGTGGTTATGGCATGTCAAAGAAAATGCCAAATAGCCCGGCAGCCTTTCTCAAACCTCATCACCGACGCGTGTATTTCTTATGGGGCTGATGGGTCGCGACCCATGGTATGGGTTTGAGCAAGCGTAAGCTGCTCGCGACAGTAGCAGTCTCCATACTGCGGCATGGTGTCGCTGCTTGGTCCAGTGCGCGGTTGTTAAACGAAACATGGAGCGGCTCGAGATTATCCACAGGCTGATGTGCCTTATGGTTGGTCAGCGCATACCCCACGGTCTCAAAGAACGTGGTTAGCGGGCCGACCGACAGCAAGTTCTGTTAGCCCCCTCCCCATCCAGGAGCTTGGGTCTAACGTTTAGACTTTAGTACTAACCTGGACCCAATCTCTCAGGGGAAGGAGGACAAATAAAAGCGGTAGTTGGTGGAACGCTTTTCAATAGGGAGTACTCATATATGATCCAGATGTAGATCTCACGGAAGTTGCAAAGGGGGTCTAGGGAGGTTCCAAGGCCTTCAAGGGCAAATCAGGGGCATTTTAGGGGGTTGCATAGGGTACCAGGAGTTCTCAAGGGGGTCTCAAGGCCATGTAACAATACAATAACATGAGAGCTCACTCAATTAAGACTATCTCCCCATCGCAGCAGAGGCAGGTCAGTTACGATAATCGGGGATACATTCTTGGTGGAGGAATTCGTTAACCCCGGTTCCTGGTAATATGCAGACAACAATACGAGCCGTAAAATACGAAGACGCATCATTAGTGGAAGTTAGTTTGTACCGAACAGCAAAGAAATTGGTGGTCCTCTGCGGATATAAGACATGGACCATATTTGGACTTGCGAGCACTCACAGTGTTCGAACGACACGTGTCCAGAACAATCTTAAGCCACGAGCTCAGTGCTCTCTACGGTTAACCCAGTATCCAGCAGATTACCGAGGCCGTAATGGAACAATGGGCAGGGCATGTTGCATGAATGCCGGATGTCAACCCTGCAAAGATTGTGTTTGCAAGAAATCCGGATGGTTTAAACGGACGTAATAAATAAATGAAAGTGAATCCTGTGATGGCAACCCTTGCCAACAATGAGTAACAATTACGTTGATGACAGCTCTACTCGCCTACGGGAAGTGCCTTTAAGCATCCTGGCTTCTCCTGGAACACTCAACTACACCGCCGCTGGCTCGGGTAGCTACAGAAAAAAAAAGAGTTGTGGACCAACTTCTCATTACGTTGTTACACCCACCGGCGACGCGCCGTCCATGGTGTGGTTCCATTACCATCGGACAACGGGCTCCCCAACGTGCTCTCTTGACCAACCAAATCCCCTTACTTCACTCCTGCTCATTACCGCTTGCCAACCGCCCCACCCCACCCCAGGAATTAAATGTAGTGGAAAACCTCTTGCAAAAGAAAAACTTTACTGCACCACTGGGGCAGGAGCGCAAAGCCACCCAGCCAGCCACCCAGCCAGCCAG
Organism: Aedes albopictus; assembly: GCF_035046485.1. NCBI lineage: Eukaryota > Metazoa > Arthropoda > Insecta > Diptera > Culicidae > Aedes > Aedes albopictus. The sequence goes on from NC_085137.1 coordinate 71,819,049, forward strand.
AGGTACGATTTATTTGAATAAAAGCATTTGAGTTTTCGCATTTGCTGTTTGTGTGTGGGGGGTGGCGGTCGAAAAAAAAGAATGAAAATTTTCCACAACTTCACAACCCCCGGATGTCGGTTTGGTCAAGCTCTGTGCACTAGCACTGAACTGAACTAACTGACCGAGCGACCGGAGGAATGAGCAAACGCCAACGACGAATGCCCACGCGCTTCAAATGCTTCTAATTAGCCTCCCCATCCGCCCGTTCGGGTCCCTCCCTATATGCGCGATGGAGCGGGGTAAAACTTTCAGTTCGGAATGGAATGAACACTTTTTTGCATCCTCTCGCACAATAACACATTAGTGCGTGGCACTTTGCCGGATGTCCGGACCAAATGAGCAGTTGAAAACTTTTGACGCTTCCGCCCCAGCACTTCCACTACTGGAGTATTTTATGGTGCGAGTAATATTCAAGTAGACCACCATTGAAAGTTTTGTGTGGTTCTGGTATGCAAACTTGTTTTGCTTGATATGATTGAATTCGAAATGTTTTTTTTTATCTGTATTAACGAGATTTTTAGCCCTAGGCTAGTTCATCTCGGGACCCACGCTTGACTTCCCTTCCGAAGGAAGAACTCACATTTTTGTGAGTTTGTCGGGAGTGAGATTCGATCCCATACAGAAAAAAATATGTAATTAAAATTCAGCGAGAAATCATGCACATAAAGGGAATGCTAGAGTTAGTGCACTTTTACATGAGTTATAATGTAAAATTACATTACCATCGTGTAAATTTCCGCCAACCATCGTGTAAACCATCATGGACTCCAACCGGTTACGTGACTATTAGCGGAAATTTACACGATTGTAACATAATTTTACATGATATCTCATGTAAATATGCACTGACTCTGGCATTCCCTTTGTGTGCATGATTTCTTGCTGAATTTTACATGAATATTTTTTTCTAGGTCCTCGGCGTGATAGTCACGTGTTCTAACCACCCAACCAGGTCCGCTCCACAGAAATGTTTTTATTTGCCGGTTGTTTTTCTTATTTCAGAGACCATTTATTACATTCAATATGATTTTTTAATGTTTATTTTTGTGGGCATTTTCCTTCTGTGAGCTCGTCTGATTTGATAACTTCCGTCAATCGTCGAGTGTCGCACAAATCAGTTCACGTTTCTCTACACCGAATCGTACGCCGTCTTTAAATTAATAGACAGATGATGGGTCTTTCGAAAATTTGCCGCTAGGTAAACTCTGATCCGTCGTTGATCGACAGTGACCTAGCTTGGATTTTGGGGGCCCTGTGCGGAACCAATTTTTTGGACAATTATAAATCATTACACTAAAACCTCTTTTTATGCATGTTATTGTCAATTTCCCTCCTTATCGATTTGAATCCGTCGCGGGTGAAACTGTCGCCAGAGTCGTCTCCAGCCTATCAGCTGGGGGGAGTCTGACGTTTCTCTGATCTCACTAACACAAACAGCAGCAGAGATAGTGCTTGATTCGTCGCGATGATTCAGAAACGCCGACTGAAAGTTGGCAGCGCGTTTTGTTGTGAAAGCAATAGGGTGCCTGTACCAGTTATCGCACTACCTAAGTAAAACTACTTCTACAAAAATAAAAAGAAGACCGACGAATGTCGTCGATATGTCAAATGATAGATTTGTTTTCATACTTTACAGGAAAAATATAAAATCTGAGCCAAACCCAGTTTTACTATTTATTACGGCGTGTTCCAATGATAGGAACCCTGTACCAGTTATGGACATACTTGTTAATTTCGGTTCCACTTCGCACTTTTTACATGCATTCCTTATGGGATTTGCCATAACTGGTACACTATGGCGAAATAGGGTGCAAGGAAGCCGAAATTTTAAGGAAAATGATTTATTTCTACCATCATTTGAGCAAAATGTGATATTTGAATGAGTGCAATCATCTTTTATGAACGTGATCTACTGTTCACATATTTTTTCTTGATGATTTGCATCGTTAAAGGTTCAAAATCAACTATGACGAATTTGAGGTACTATAGCCATAACTGGTACACTGAGCCTATACATTATTTTTATGCACCTTTTTTATGCCCTGCATTTAAAGAGGGAAAGCTACTAAGAACCAATATTGTGCATAAGAAAATTTAATAATGACGGTAACTATTGCCACGGCGACCAGGGGCTGTTTATGAAGGAGGGTTTCAGCGGGGTACCAGGAGATTTCAGGGGGGTCTAAGGGAGTTTTCGAAAGCATTGCAGAAAGTTTCAGAGGATTTTCGACAGGTTTTGGAGGCGTTACAGATACATTTTCGGGAGTTTCCGAAGGCCTCTCGTGCGTTTCATGGGGTCCGATTGGATCTTAAAGGGGTTGCGAAGATATTTCAGGAAGTCTCAGAGCTAGATTAAGAGGCACGGTGTGCCCAAAACAGTTATTAACAAATAAAAATGTCCACCAAAATGGCACCCGGCATTCGAACGATATACTATTCTAGTATCTCCTCTGAAAATTCGAAAATGTTTCATTGAGGGAAACTAGAGTTTTTGTGATTTGAAGATTTTGAGCCACTTCTATAGGAATAGGATTATCTTATATGAGTAAAAATACGCGCACGGTGTGCCTGAAACCGCTATTAATAAATAAATATAAATGTACATCGAACTAACACCCGGCATTCGAAAGATATACTATTATAGCATCACCTCCGAAAATTTTAAAATGTTTTATGGAGGGAAACCAAAGTTTTAAGGCAGCCAAAAAATCGTGAAGGGCGTAAAGTACCACCCACCGCACCGTGTATAACGAATCCTGACTGTTGCTCATATATGCGCCAATCGATTCTTCTCATATCATAAACAAATAATATCACTACTCGACAAAATTTAAAAAAAAAATTCGTATTAAGGGATTAGAAAAAAATTACGGGGTTTTGCAACCCTAGAAGTGTTATAGTGAAAGAATTTTCGAAAAATATTGAAACGGGACTCCACAGTTTATGACCAAAGTTTGAACAGAGAACTTGGAGTATTCAATTCATATACGCATTAGGGTTTCTAGGGTCCCAAACCCCTATTCTTTTTTTTCTCATCTTATAATGCGAGCTAGTGTGCAATGAGTGATTAAACGGTGTAAAGAGTTTCCAAATTTCCAAAAATACAATATTCAAACTACTTCTCTGAAAATTTCAATGAGAGGAATGTAAATTACCATGGTTTGAGAAGCTAATTAATATTCCATGCTACTCGAATACAAATAAAAATATGACACGCCGAGAGCGTTGATTACATAAACTTTCTAAGAGTTTGGCATCCTTTTTTTATATCTTGCCGGTGAATTTAAAACGTTCCATGATGAAACGAGAGTTAAAGTGAATTCACAGCCCATGGTTTTGGTATTCCTCGGAATCTTTGTAAATCGTTGGTATAATGTTTAAGATATTGAAGCTTTTAAATTAAACCTAAATGCTAATCGTTTTCCTAACAAGCTTTTATACGGCTACCATTGTGTTTTCCGTGAATTTTTAAATATTTCATTTGCATGATCATCAGTAACAACAATTTTAAGCTTTGATTCCAATTTCAGTGGGGTTATGCATATTATCGCTTTGTCTTTAAACTAAACATGTTAAAAACACCTATATTTAGTTTTGTAAACAGTATCGCAAGAAATGGAATATATAACACTAGTTTACAGCGTTTTTGAACTCGGTAAGCTGATGATCATTTTTGGTGTAGAATCATGCCCTGAGTTTCGATAACGGGAAGGAAAAAAAATACAGTAGAGTGGATTTTTTTCGACTTTCCATACAAGGCTGTCAATTTGAAATCGATTTTTGATCTATTTTTAAGCAAAGTTGGTCCCTCCATACATCTCTATTACCCTAACCAATGCTCCGGTTGAGCTGAAATTGTTACTGTAACTGGCAAACATCTAGTGTTTCAAATGTACGTTGAGAAAGAATTTTTTAATTGATTTTTCATATTGAAATAAAAAAAAAAAACAAATATTTTTTATTTGTTTTGGAAATTTCGCTCAAATGTAAGGAGATTGGGCTATATAAACACCAATATCTCGAATCCCAATAATTTGATGCAAAAATTATGTTCAGATGTTCGAGACATATTACATTCATCTTTCTATTTATGCAAAAAAGATTGAAAATTCGTTGACTGCAACGAAAAATGTTTTCTAGTAAATTCAATATTTTTGAAAACTGTAGAGCTCGATTTTCATGATAAAGTTAAAAACTGTTCTACTTAAAATTTTTTAAAGCACGATCTTGATATCAGAACATAATTATGCATCATAAATTTTGGTCGTTGATAAAAGTTCATGACTTTGTTTTTTTTTTGTAAACTAGTGTAATCAAAGTTTTAGATGAGTTACAAAATATATATTCAGTGCGAGGAATGCTTAACATGTGAATTTGAAATAATATTCTACAAAGTTGCTACATTTTCAATATACTTTATCATATCTTATATAATTAAACCACTGTAACTTGCGATTGTTTCAATGAAATGTTGTCAAATTTTCAGACTGAAGTTGTTTGATTGTTGCGTCTTTGGAACGGCGTTTGTGAAACTTAATAATATTTGTTTATGATTTGAAGAGTCAATGAAACACTCTATGCCAATATTGCCATATATGTGCTAATTGCGTTGCGTTGCGTTGCGTTGCGTGGTAACGGAGTAGATTGCATACTGAAAGTTGTCATGTTTAAACTTTGATACTCCTATTCTAATTGCTTATGGAATGCTGTTTGGGAAGGAACAGCTATCCAACCAGAGATTAAAGTAAAAAAGACATGAGAATTTCCATTGCCGGCCACGCCCATCTTCTCCGTTACGAGGATAGGAAAGGATGTGATGATATGACACCTACTTTACAAGAGGTCAGCGACTCACCGACACTCCCATAGGTGTCAAGGAGTTGGATATTTGGAATGGGGCGATTTGGGAATAACTATAAGCGAGTGATGCAACAAGATTCAGATTGTGTAAGTGTATTTGAGTAAATCATGTAGATGTGTTGGAGTGAGTGAAAGTGTTTTAGTATATATAAACACCATCGTTGGGAGTGACATAGCTAAGAAATTTTGTCACTCCATGGGCCTTTCTGATTCCGGGATGGGGCACAGGCACACTGTGTCCTGGCTTACAAGCCTAGGTTAAGCGCCATTGCTCGCTCTCTGAAACGATAAGAAATACGTTATGTGGATGGGAAGGGATAGAAGGGAAGGAATAACTATTTATCGAGATGCCAGCGACTCACCGACGCCCTCGAAAAAAGGAAAGGAAATAGGATTTTGGTACAGGAATGATCAGGAATTCAGTATGATTTTAACAGTACATGCAATTAAGACATATAAACATGATTATAACCGACTATAACCATAATTTCAATTGTTATGGAGAAACAAAAATGTATATGCAAATATATTAATCTACATATATAGGTTGCCGAATTCATTTATAAACAATGGTAGCGATTCTTGTAGCAAATATAGTAAAAATAAAATTCGTATGAAACATAACATGCATCGATCTCACCAAGTTTTGCAGTCAAGATGATCTTCTCAGATCCATGGATTTTCGTCTCGGTCTGCCGTCCTCGAACATATAAAAATTTAACTATTTCCGCGTTCATCCAGCCACTTCAAAGTGCATTCTTCTCGCTCCGGTACAGCAGAGGTTTCAACAGCGCAGGCTTATTACACCAGCATTTGGTATTGCACTATTACATGTGGAATTTTCCCGACGTCCCGAACCAAACTCTGGCGAATGCAACTGAAAACTACACAACACCTTCTATCTTCGCATCCGGAACCACTTTCAAAATCCGAAAACCTCACTTCAAAAATACAATCTGCTGAAATCAGCAGCTGATGGAAATATTCACACCCAAAATCACTTTCACGTCCTATTGCCATATATGTGCTAATTCTATGAAAATAGAGGAAAATCTTCAAACAGTAAAAACTTTCGATTCCATCGATGAAAATTTTTCAAATTTTCTGAGGAGATACTAGAATAGTATATCTTTCGAATGTCGGGTGCCATATGGGTGGACATTTTTATTTGTTAATAACGGTTTTTGGCACTTCGTGGAGGTGATACGGAGGCGTTTTTGAAAGTTTCGGACAAGGGGGGAGACAGCTCACTCCAGAGCAACACTTTGTAGATCGAGCAACTCTGAGTTGCTAACATTTTGCTCCGAAAAATTAATGCATGCGACTGCTTCGATCAACATTCATCAAACCCACCATAAGAATGACAGTTTTGCGAGAAGTGTGGATGTGAAAAGGCAACCAAAATATGTGTCGGATTTTCCATAAAATTTTCTCAGACATCTTGTGGTACCTATTTGCTTGGTGAGGCACCTTAAATTTTTGGGCCTGAATGTGTAGCATTTGATCCCGACGACGATAAGACGGAGTAATATACACTCCCGTTCAAAAGTTTGGGGTTACCCCCTCAAAAACATGTCATTTTTTTAGGCCCATATCTCCGCCAATTTGCGTCCGATTTCAAAACCCTAGGTTTCATTCAAAAGATAATAAGTCAAAGAAACTTTGAACATGATTTAAAAGAAACTTTTTCAACAAATTTTGCATGTAAACTTTATCCAAAGTTGCCAAATTTTTCAAAAAATGAATATAAACTTACGGCAGTGTCGCTGGAAGTTGGGTCGACCAAATTTTAAGATGAGAGCGGTAATATGACCCATTTTCTATTAGCTTTCAACTGCTTTTTACAGAACTTAGCTAAAAAATCTAGAAAAAAAGTTATTAAGTAAATTAATCCTTGATGTCATCGACCAAAAGTTTGGGGTCACCCCTCAATATGATGTATCGGCCAAAAGTTTGGGGTCACTATCGTAAAACATGGAAAAGTGATTTGTTGATATCTTTGTCATCTTTCATTCAATTTCAATTCTTCTTGGCTTATTTGAAACAAAATGAATGATACTGCATAGATATTGAACCACACAAATTTGTTGAAATTTACATACTAAAACTTAACGTAAAGTTGCTTCATTTTTTGAAGCGTGGTAAAATGTGCTAACTTTACATAACACTTTTATATACAAAAATCGTTAAATAAGTTAAGTTGAAGACATCAAACGTAAATTTAGTTAATTATCTTTGAAATGAACCAAAAATAATTAAAATTGAACTATAGATGACGAAGATATCAACAAATCACTTTTCCATGTTTTACGATAGTGACCCCAAACTTTTGGCCGATGACATCAAAGATTAATCTACTTAATAACTTTTTTTTCTAGATTTTTTAGCTAAGTTCTGTAAAAAGCAGTTGAAAGCTAATAGAAAATGGGTCATATTACCGCTCTATTATCTTAAAATTTGGTCGACCCAACTTCCAGCGACACTGCCGTAAGTTTATATTAATTTTTTAGAAATTTGGCAACTTTGGGTTAAGTTTACATGCAAAATTTTTTGAAAAAGTTTCTTTTAAATCATGTTTAAAGTTTCTTTGACTTATTATCTTTTGAATGAAACCTAGGGTTTTGAAATCGGACGCAAATTGGCGGAGATATGGGCCTAAAAAAATGAAATGTTTTTGAGGGGGTGACCCCAAACTTTAGAACGGGAGTGTACTTATGGGATACCAGCGGCGGATGCGATAGCTGCGGAAAACAATTAGTATCTGTAGGTTAATCGTACCTACGTCAACGAATCGGAATGTGTCCTGAGCCCCCTCATGTTTGCGATTTTTGCACAGTTAAAATATGATCATTTTTCCATAAAGTAAGGGCAATTGCTCCTTGCTAGGATTTGTCTTACTATTCTCGCCTTCTGAAGACATCTTTTCTAGAATCAGGCACTTTTTTACTACACATTTAGTACCGCCAGTCCGTTGGTCAAATTGCGAGTAGCTTTTGAATGTAGGCAGCAGTAGCGATAGGTACTCCCAAGCCTCCGTTTTACGGGTTATTTCTACGGGTTCTACGGGATATTTGCACTATATCAGTCACGGAGCTGCACGAAGTTTTCATCTTGGGTAAACCCAAAGAAGCGTTTATCTGAAAACCACGCCAAAAGAGTCGTAATACTTTTGCATCAGAATCTGGAACTTTGCAGGGCTTCGACCTTCGTCCCACTCTGTCGTAGTAAAACATGCTCGTGGTTTGCAAAGCTATGTAATCAGGTACGTCGCAAACCGGGCTTCAAGAACATTTATCCTTAAATCCGGACAACCCGCGGTAGTTGTCCATATGGTCAAAGTCTCAAAACGTCTTTTTGTTCAAATACGTCGCAGGCCAAGTTCAAATGAGTTGTTCACAAAGCGGCCATCGGTCGTGGAAAGATTGTTGCTACGGTGCTCCTCTAATAGTTCCGGAAGCATTTCCCAAAAGCAGACCCTAAAATAATAAGATTTTTTTGATTAAAAAATAATTGAAGATTGAATGGAAAATGAACTGAAACCATTCAGTTTGATTGTTATTTGTTGATGAAATGAGAGTTAGGGTTGCTGAAATGTCATAAACGTCATAAAGTAAAGCAAGGATGAATTGATCCTTTGAAGCACCAGCAGTGTTGGCAGAAAAAATGATTTTCAGCAGTCGCGCGGAGATATCAAACTTTGAACATTAATAACTTTTTTCAGAGTCATTCTAGCACCTTACTCTTTTTGGCAAAGTTTATCAGCATCCCCTGGGCTATACTTTAACATTGTGAGTTACAAAGTTCCAGACCAATTGAGACCTCTCACGAGAAAAATGCAAAAAAGTGTGTTTTCCCATATATAACTCCATACGAATTTCAAACGCAATGCGCAACCAATCGCGCCCAAATTTTGCACAGTTGTTTAGGACCATAAAAGGCATCGAAAAAACCTTGTTCCGAAAAAATGACCATGTTGACCCAGTCTATTGAACATAGTCCCACGTCTCGTTCAATAACTTTTCTACGTTTCATATTCACGCACCCAAACAACATGTTGCAGATACAGCCATTCATTGACAGTCACGGTTTCAACATAACAGCAGGTTGCTATGCACATTCCAAGATCGAGTTACTCGAGTTGCTCAGAGTTGCACAAAATCTTGCTCAGGAGCAGGCTTCGAGCAAAAGCTGTCTCCCCCCTTGGTTTCGGAGGGTCTCAAGTGCGTTACATGGGGCGCAAGGAGGATTTTGGAGGCATTTTCTTAAGTTTCAGAGCGTTTTTCTCGTCATTTAGAGGCGTTACGGAGACGTTTTCGGGGATTTTGAAGAGTCTTAGGTTTGTTACATGGCCCTGAAACCTGCGTAATCCTATTGAAATGCCCTTGAACTCATCATAATCAATTTGGAATGCCTCTGAAACTCCTTAAGACTCCTTTAATAGGTTCCAGAAATCCAGAAATGTTATCAAACGCCCCTTCTAGGAACGCCCTTTAAATGTTCCTGAAACCCCCTGAAACTCTAAACGCTTGTGAAGAATCGTGAAAGCCTTGAAACAACCCCCTGAATTGTCCATCCGCCGGCGGCGGCAGACGATACGTTACGTCTGGGACAAATGTGGCCTATACTGTGGGCTCATACTTACTACAAAACGGAGCATAGTTAATTCCCAGAAGAAGGCGCAATATAGCGACCGAAACGTCGGATGAAAGCTTAAGAATCCGTTTTTGAGTTATTCCTACAAAGACTGAACGCCATTCCCCTTCCAACGGCTTCTTCAAGTATTTCTCGAAATATGTGTTCAGGAAGTCCACCAAGGATTCTATCAATAATATTTTTAAGGATTTATCTGGAAGATTGTTTAAAGAATTCTTAAGAAATTCCAGAAAGAATTACTTCAAAAAATATCAAATGATTCCTTAGGAACCAGATATTCTTCCATGAAATTACATGGGTATTCTGGCAGAGGAAGAGTAGACCTTCTTGAACTTTTTCAAATATTCCTCCATAGTATCTTTCACGAGATCCTTTCAATATTCCTTTATTTTTTTCCACCGTCAATTTCAGTCAATTCCTCTGAAGATTTTTCAAGGATTTCTCAAATAATATTCCCTCGCATAACTCTTTCAAAGATTTCTCCAAGGATTTATCTTGGCATTTATTCAAGCATTTATCACTCATCTTGGCGTTCTTTTAACGATTTCTTAAATAATTTTTAGAAAGATTTCTCTAGAAATCCCTCCAAGGGTTCCTTCAAGAATTACTGCAATGATTGTCTAGGAAAATTCCTGAAAGGAATCTTCAAGGAGTTTCTTTAAGGCTCCACTAAGAGATTAATCTTAGAATTCCAGGAAATTTCCACATACATAATTTTATAATGCATAATGCCATAATTCAAGAAATGCTCTAAGAATTCCTTTAGAAGTTCCTCTAAGAAATTCTACAGGAATTATTTCGAAAAATCCTTCCGGAAGTCTTAAAATTCTTCTCTAAAGAATTCTTTAATGTCCATTTACTTCAGGAGTTTCCCCAAAGATTCCTTCTGTAACTTTTACTAGAATTCCTCTAGGAACCCTTCTTAAAATTTCTAGTGCGATTTTTCTTAAGACTCCTTTAAAATTCTTTCTAGAACCCTTTTTAACATCTTTCTTAGTTTACATCAAGCATCTTAGTTAAGAATTTCCCAGGATTTATTAATGATTCCTCCAGAAATTCCTCCAAAAAATCGTTTAAATTTTTTTCTGAGGATTCCTGGAAGGGTCACCATGCCCTTAGTAATGTTATGATCTCAAATTCATCCTATTCAAAGCGATTACGGCACTGATCGATTCCGAAATTTTTGTTATCATTCAGTGAGAACAAAAATTAGAAAAACATGAAAAGCGCTTGTTATATTGTTTTGAATAGGATGAAAATTAGAGCAATACATTATCTTGAACAAAAATAAATAATTTCTTCAGAAGTTCTTCCAAGGATTCCTTTAGGATTTCCTCCTGACTTTTTTTATTACTATTATATTTTATTGAGGACACTTTACCAAATAAGTTGGCATTCGTGTCCACTCCTAAGACTGCATAGATGCCTTTAGAAATTCCTGTGAAACTTCCCTCAGGTTTTTTTTTCAATGATTCCTTTAGTAGTTCATTCAATAAATCCTCTGGCGATTTTTTCAAAGATTGTTTTATAATTTATTCAAGAATTTTCTTAAAACTTCTTTAAATGATTTCATAAAGCGAGTATTTGATTATAAATTTCATCATGACTTCCCATTAGGGTGGCCCACACTTGTATGAAAAACAAAAAATTCGAAAAATGCCAAGTCTTACCTCCTAAATCAGATGTTTTGGACTCCCAGAAGCTACGTTCAAAATTTCAGCAAAATCGGTTGAGCCTAAGGGGCGCTCAAAACGCTTGAAGTTTGTATGGGAAAACTTGGCCAAATGTATGCAGAAATTTTAGGTTTTCGAGCTTTGGCGCTAGGTGGCGCTGTAAGTTCAATAATCAAACCCTTTGGTATTATTGTAGGTGACTATACGCCAAAGAACTTTGTCGAAGACCGCGAAGTGATCCGACGGCTGTGAAAAAAGTTATACCCTAGGCAAGGTGGGGCAAAGTATTGAGATTTCATTATTGATATTATTCCTTTACATGTATTGGAAAAATAACAATATATAGTTTATCCTCACTTTACCTAGGGTATAACTTTTTTCACAGTTGTTGGATCACACACGCTTACAGCGCCACCTAGTGGCAAAATTCGAAAACTTAAAATTTCTGCATACATTTGGCCAAGTTTTCCCATACAAACTTCAAGCGTTTCGAGCGCCCCCTTAGGCTCAACCGATTTTCCTCAAATTTTTAACTTAGCTTCTGGGAGTTCAAAACAACTGATTTAGGAGGTAAAACTTGGCATTTTTCGAAATTTTTGTTTTTCATATAAGTGTGGGCCACCTTACTTCCCATATATGACTAATTTTGTCCAAAAAATCCTCTAGGGATTCTATTGTGCAAGGATTTCTTCATGCATTTCTATAACTACTCCGGTGAAAATTTTTCGTTAAATCTTCCTTGTAAGATTCTTACACTAATTCCTCCAAGGATTTCGCTATTAATACATTTAAAGTTTTATTTATTTAGCGATAACACGAATTTCGTTCAGATTTTTTTCACGAAGCTTCTCTTTCTTGGGATATTTGCAGGCATCTTCATCAATAAGTGAGTGTTGGTGATCTGCTTTTTTTAATCGAAAATGGCACCTGCCACGTCAGGTTGCTGGTCAATGTCAGGAAGGGGAAGGAAGTTATGATTGCAATCGTTTGCATGCACAGCAGACCGCACATACCATTGCGTCTGCTCCAATTCATGCGGATGTCGGTGTGTTGGTGGGATATGGTTAGTAGAGGGTTCACACATTAGTGCGTGGATGCCAGGCGTAAGGTGAACGATTTGTGGGTTTATTACTCTGAATATAATGCGGCACAGCTTGCTTGATTGCATAACTCGTAGGCGTTATCTGATTAAATGACACTGTCCTGTGAAAGTTGGAATGAAGGGAAACGACTTTTTCACCTAGTTTCTGTTCTAGCGATGGCTGTGAACATGGCAATACACCTGAGTTGTATATAAGTATAAAGAGAGTAGGGAGAAAGTATATAGAAAGATACAAAGTAGATTGAAAGGGACGGGCCAAGGATTGAACACAGGACCTTCTGCATACGAATCAGAAGCAATAGCCACTAGACCACCAAGCCCGTCATTATATATGAATGATGCAAAATAGAGGACAATCTGAATTGAGAAAACCGGAAAAAATTTTCACAATTCAACTAAGGACTGTTCAATTTATAAAACGGACAACTTGCTGGTTTGATATCTTTTTAATTTTTCAATTAAATCGTTATCAGTTTTTTGCATAACTTTCTGTAGCTATTCCCAAATATGGGAAAAATATAACATTAAGCAAAATGTTATTTATTGTGTAACTGAAGCGGTTTTCGTAAAGCATCAATAAAAACTCATTTCTCAAAATTCGACATAACTTTCCACATACTTAACATGCACATTTTCATGAAGTTTTCAATGTATTGGAATCTTATACTATTCTGCTGAAGGTAAAGCGCAATAGTTGGTCAGTTATAATGCACCAAGCATTCTCCGGCTTGATATAGTGAGTTGCCTTGTTTTCATTGAAATTATTCAATAATGTTCATTTAAGTCCTGTGTTGCAATATGATCACAGATTCGGATAAAAATTTGTCCAGAGTAGTAGCATATTGCTGTCTGAATGATACTGAAGAAAAATTTATTTTTAATTGCATTTTTCATCAAAAATTTAATCCATAAAGATGGTCATATTAAAAAATTTCATACTTTTTGCTCCATTGATGCAGATTTTCGACTCTAGCGATTTTTGTTATTATTTATTTTCAACACAGTTGGTCCTATGTTACCGTACACCTTATTTAATAATAATCGGATGCAAAGTTTTTATTTCCAACATCATTGTTATGCAAAATTTGCATTAGGTTGCATGGTTATTTGGAAGAACCTTCAGAGAATGAAACTGTTTTTATTACTGTGTCTGTAATGGCGCACAGTAACCAAACCGGCAATGCTATTAGGAAGCAGTTTTCGGCATTTAAAACCACATTATTCCCACTTTCGACTGGATGTATAAAAAAATGATTATTTAATATTTTCATGCCCTTTTTGCTTTATTATTGAATTTTATTCAAAAAATCGAATCTCACTTGAGACTTTATTATCTCAACACTTAATTTTCCAATTGTGTTTAAATTTTGCCAGAATGTTTATTACTCGTGCTGCTGCAGCATGGCACATACTTTTCTGGTTTAAAAACGATATAACATATGTGAACAGTAATTTTGTATATAATTTCAATTTTCAGCAATTGAAAAATTCACCTCATTTAACACCTGGCCGATTTTCTATAAAATAAAACTATTTTCATTCGATTCAAAAATGATTACTATAATGAGAGATGACGTACTGAACAACGAAGCAAGGGTGGTTAAATTTGAACTACGCGTCTTCTTTTTATAGGCTTGTAAAGTTGTCCGTTTTATAAATTGAACAGTCCTTAGAACTTTGTACAGTGCTAACCTTTAACTCTGAATTCATCTCTGTTTTTCATCAATGTTTGCACAGGGAGCCAGGTACAATAAAATCCGCGAATTGCCACATTTACAGCAGATCTGCAGGCACACATGAAGAATGACGCAAATGTTGACGGAATTGTAATCCAGGTGGTGGTGCTAGTGGCAATGACTATGCTTTCCTTCCGCTATTATGGATGTAATCAAGCGTTTCCGTCAGGTCCGACACGATGAGCAACAATGAATGTGGTCATGTTTCGTGTTGAATACAAGGTAAGAGAGAATGGTTACGAGAGAGATGGGATAGAACAGATGTATCTTTTCTGGTGTAACATAAAAAGGTGGTGATGAAAAGCGGATTTTTTTCCTGGAGGCTACTTCAGCACACTGAAAATATTACACATTTTTGTGGGTCAATTCTTTAAACTTTAATGTTAAGTTTAAGTTCGAACGTAAATTCTATTTAAAGATAGCACAATTTTGTCTGTTGTCATCATTGAAATAGTGCGTTTCAGCAGAAATAGAAGACGATTGTAGGAAATGTAAATTTTCTTGTCAATAAAATTGATAGCAGTGTTCCTCACATTTCTTCAGGTCCAATTCAGATAACGAGTTGGTTCTTCTCTGCCAAACTTACTGCGTTGCAGTACAGCTAGTCACGGAACGATTCCCCAAAAAACAGCAACAGCAGTACAATTCCCAACAGAGCTGGGAGCGTGATGTAATTTGATAGCGTGGCGCGAAGAAAGATGCAATCTGTGTCCTTGTGAATTGCGAATTGGAGGGAAAGAACATTCTATGTAGGTGCATCCGAAAAGCAAAAAACTACCAGTTTGGAAGGGAACGACGCGAATCAGTTCACACCACAATTACGGGTCCAGAACCCAGCAATAGAAAGAAACTGATTGCACTGTGCCACTCCTGAGGCACACGAAAAGTGAAAAACGGAAAGCATCTTCACGCGAGATGCGATATGCGATGGGGACTGGTGTTTGATAGACGTGGAATCTCTGTGTAAGAAATTGGGGCTGTTGTCTGGCTACGTAAAATCTGTAAAATTCACAAGCGTCAAACGTTTATCTATCAACAGGAAAGTCGTAATATTGTATCAGATAATTACTGTTATCACACACACCATGTGCAATGGAAGCTTTAGTCTGCGTCGATGTTTTCGGGCCACGCGTTGCTGTTCGAGTATGTAATGGAAAAAATACTAGTTTTGGCTAGATTCGGCTAAAACAATACCACGCTCAGTTACTCTCGATTTTGTTCCTTGGTGGACACAGGGATAGATATTTATTGGTGAGCGCATTCCACCTTTGTTTTTAAATCACAATAACCCGAGTAACTTTTTGATGTCCAATCAGTATTCATTCATTCATTTATTTAGTATTACATCAAATTCAAGATAAAACTGAATCAACAATATTTCTCCATAATACACGGTTCGTGGCTGCCGCTCTCCATCCTCGGTCGCGCCCGATGCTCGCCAAGTCACGCTCCACCTGGTCCGCCCATCGTGCTCTCTGCGCTCCACGCCTTCTTGTGCCAACCGGATCAGTTGCAAACACCAGCTTTGCAGGGTTGTTGTCCGGCATTCTTGCAACATGCCCTGCCCACCGTATCCTTCCGGCTTTGGCCACCTTCTGGATGCTGGGTTCGCCGTAAAGTGCAGCGAGCTCGTGGTTCATCCTTCTCCGCCACACGCCGTTCTCCTGCACACCGCCGAAGATCGTTCTTAGCACGCGTCGCTCGAAAACTCCGAGTGCTTGTAGGTCCTCCTCGAGCATGGTCCATGTCTCGTGCCCGTAGAGGATCACCGGTCTTATTAGCGTTTTGTACATGGTGCATTTGGTGCGTGGGTGAATCTTTTTCGACCGCAGTTTCTTCTGGAGCCCGTAGTAGGCCCGACTTCCGCTGATGATGCGCCTCCGAATTTCACGGCTCACGTTGTTGTCAGCCGTCAGTAAGGATCCGAGGTAGACGAATTCCTCCACCACCTCGAAAGTATCCCCGTCTATCGTAACATTACTACCCAGACGGATCCGGTCGTTTTCGGTTCCGCCTACCAGCATGTACTTTGTTTTTGAGGCATTCACCACCAGTCCGACCTTTGCTGCTTCGCGTTTCAGGCGGGTGTACAGTTCTGCCACCGTTCCAAATGTTCTAGCGATAATGTCCATGTCGTCCGCAAAGCACACAAATTGACCGGATTTTGTGAAAATCGTTCCCCGGCTGTTGAGCCCGGCTCGTCGCATCACACCTTCCAGAGCGATGTTGAAGAGTAGACATGAGAGTCCGTCACCTTGTCGCAGTCCCCGGCGAGATACGAATGAACTGGATAGTTCACCCGAAACCCTTACGCAGTTTTGCACACCGTCCATCGTTGCTTTAATCAGTCTAGTCAGCTTCCCAGGAAAGCCGTTTTCGTCCATGATTCTCCATAGCTCTGCGCGGTCGATACTGTCGTATGCCGCTTTGAAGTCGATGAACAGGTGATGCGTTGACACCTGGTATTCACGGCATTTCTGGAGGATTTGCCGTACGGTAAAGATCTGGTCCGTTGTCGACCGGCCGTCGATGAAGCCGGCTTGATAACTTCCCACGAACTCATTTGTTTTAGGTGACAGACGACGGAAGATGATCTGGGATAGCACTTTGTAGGCAGCATTCAAAATAGTGATCGCCCTGAAGTTCTCACATTCCAAATGGTCGCCTTTCTTGTGAATGGGGCAGATTACCCCTTCCTTCCACTCCTCCGGTAGCTGTTCGGTTTCCCAGATCCTGACTATGAGCCGATGCAGACAGGTGGCCAACTTTTCTGGGCCCATCTTGAAGAGTTCAGCTGCGATACCATCCTTACCAGCTGCTTTGTTGGTTTTGAGCTGGTGAATGGCATACTTAACTTCCCTCAGCGTGGGAGTTGGTTCATTTCCGTCCTCCGCTGCACTGGCGTCGTCGTTTCTTCCGTTGCCGTGGGCTCCCGTGCCTACGTTCTCCACGCCGTTCAGGTGCTGATCGAAGTGCTGCTTCCACCTTTCGATCACCTCACGTCCGTCCGTCAAGAGGCCTCCGTCTTTATCCCTGCATATATCGGCTCGCGGCACGAAGCCGTTGCGGGATGCGTTGAGCTTCTGATAGAACTTCCGTGTTTCTTGGGAACGGCACAGCAGTTCCATTTCTTCACACTCCGCTTCTTCCAGGCGGCGCTTTTTCTCCCGAAAGAGGCGTGTCTGCTGTTTCCGCTTCTGTTTGTATCGTTCCACGTTCTGTCGAGTCCCTTGCTGCAGCATTACCGCCCTCGCTGCGTTCTTCTCCTCCAAAACCGTTCTGCACTCTTCGTCGAACCATTCGTTCCGTCGATTCCGTTTCACGTACCCGATGGTGCTCTCGGCTGCGTCGTTGATGGCTGCTTTCACTGTACTCCAGCAGTCCTCTAGAGGGGCCTCATCGAGCTCGCCCTCGTCTGGCAACGCGGCCCAATGTCCAATCAGTAATGTATCGTAAAATGGGGTGTTAAAGGACGAAAAAAATCGTCCCCATTAATTCATGGGTTCTACTTCTTTAAACTTTCAGGGAAAATAGTCCGATCATTATCTTGCTGCTTGCTACGCATATTAGGCCTGTCCACCTTTTCAAAAATGTTCTCTGATTCTCAAGTCCACACCCATATTTTGATTGGTATTCTAAAAGAAGTAACTGGTGAAAATTTCAGCCAAGTCCATTAACATTAAGAGGTGCATCACATCAATTTTGTGTTTTTCAACTATTTTTGAATCATAAATACGCTGAAACAAGTCAGAACTTAATTGTTTTGGCAGAAATTGAAAGCTATACTTGTTTGCTACAACTTCTCCGAACAACGTGTGACAATAAAATTGACGAAAACATGTGTATTTATCACATTTGTAAACAGAAAAACCTTAAAAAGTTGATTTTTTGATAGATTTTGTTCTGGAACACCCTAATATACGTAATAAGTTTGATATTTTAAAACGGCATCATATTCTCTTATGTTTTTTGGTTATTTGCTTCTTTGACACCAATGCTGTAGGAGTTGAGCAAAAAATATTAAAATTCGGGAAAGCCAAATGAGGCCTAAAAACTAACTTTTTGGAGGCAATCACGCTGTGGCGCGAAATTGTACTGAACGTAGTAGCTTTGGTTCCTTGTAGTTTGCCTTGGCTACCCCCTACCACGGGTGATAACAAACAAGCGTGATGACAGGTGTTGGCTATCATATCAGTGCTGACGCGATGCCACTTTTTGCGCGTCAAAGCGTGATTGCACCCGAAAAGCTAGTTTTTAGGCCACATTTGGCTTTCACGAATTTTAGTAATTTTTGCTCAACTCCTACAGTATTAGTGTCAAAGAAGCAAATAACCACAAAACATTGGAGAATATGATGCCGTTTTGAAAAATCCAACTTATTACATATTTCAGGGTGTTCCAGAACAAAATCTATCAAAAAAACAACTTTTTAAGGTTTTTATGATTACAAATGTGATAATTACACATTTTTCCTACAATTTTATTGGCATACGTTGTTTGGAGAACTTGTAGAAAACAAATATAGCTTTCAATTTCTGCCCAAAGAATTAAGTTTTGACAAGTTTTAGTATAGTTATGATTTTTTGAAATTAAAAAAAATAATCGAAAAACACAAAATTGATTTGAAGCACCTCTTAATTTCAATGAGTTTGGCTGAAATTTTGACCAGTTACTTCTTTTAGGATACCAATCAAAATATAGGGGTGGACTTGAGAGTCAGAGAATATTTTCGAAAAGGTGGACAGGCCTAATGAACATAAACTTCATTATACGTGTAAATAGGTTGTCTGGGTACTTGAATCAATGTTTTGAAGAATTCGTCACGTTACGTCAACATTCTCCTCTGCTACTCACTTATGTAAAATTGAAAATTTATTCCTTGAATCTGGGGAAGTTTCCTGGAAATTTTCTGGAGTTTCTTTTTGGATTTCTTCAAGAATTTCTCCCAAGATTCCGTCCAGAAGTTATCCCGGATTTGCTCCTAAAGTTTCTTCCAGGATTTCTGAGAGTTCTTCCTGAGAATTCACTGTTTTTGACAGAGTTTTTGCATGAGTACTACCGGGCCCAAGAATTTCGAACTAATGCATGAAATCTATGAAAAACACCTGAAGTAAGTCTTGAAGGAGCTTTAGTACAAATCTTAGGAATAGCTTTTTAAAAAACTATGGAAGAAATATCTTAAAAAAGTTTACGAGTGCTCTGAAAATAAATTTCTCCTAGAAATCCTTTTGAAAATCTTCAATGATTTCTTTTCAAAACCACTCCATGGATTTTTTAAGACATACATACATTACATACATTTATCTGTTCAACATCATATTCAAGACGAGACATAATCAACAATCGTACTCCGGTTTGTGGCTGCCGCTCTCCATCCTCGGTCGCGCTTAATGCTCGCCAGGTCACGCTCCACCTGGTCCGCCCATCGTGCTCTCAGCGCTCCACGCCTTCTTGTGCCAACCGGATCAGTAGCAAACACCAGCTTTGCAGGGTTGTTGTCCGGCAATCTTTCAACATGCCTTGCCCACCGTATCCTCCCGGCTTTGGCCAATTTCACGACTCATTTCATTTTCATTTTTCATTTATTTATTATCTCCATAAACTTAAGACAATGTCTTTTCTGTTTAAGCGTAGTTCGGTAGTATGAAATGACACGTAAAAACACTTGTGCAACAACTTTTGCCTAATTATGGTTGATTTGAGAATTGTAAACATGCTTTCTTGAACCCCAGGGACGAAATAGTGATTTGAATTTCGGATGGTAAATCATTCCAAAAAGATATACCTCTAATTTGGAGTGAACGTGAACGGTGGGAAGTTCTTGCTCGCGTAATATGGAATTTTTTTCCTCGCTGACTTCTCAATGGAACCATTTTTGTATTTAGATAAGGTGGAGATTGTGTTTTTATAATGTTATGTAGTATCGAGACTGATCTCAACATGGGAAATTGGCTGAATGAGCAACCGATCAAAGTTTTCTGTAGGTGAGTAACATGAGAGTAACGATCCAGGTTGTAAACAAATCTAATACAGCAAATGAGTGCAACTTTCAATTGATTTAAAACTGTTCTTGATGCCTGGGTTGTAATAAAATCACAAGTTAAAAAATGGGGGAAGATTAAGCTTTTGAAAAGTCTGAGTTTAGAAGGTATATCCAAAAAATGTGCGTTGTATCGAAGAGTACCTAAACCAGCATATACTTTCCCACACTGGTGTAGAATAAAACTATCCCATTCGAAATTACTTTGTATGACTATTCCGAGACTAGATACAGATTCAGAGTATGAAATTCGATTTCCGTTCAGAACTATTTCAGTTATAGAGTTGTTTTTCCTAGTTTTGAGGTTCATTTGTCCAAAGTACTTCCACAATTCTTTCGAAGAAGAAGAGTTTGAGAGTTTAGCATTCCAATATTCTTCCTTTGCTCTGTTTATTAGAGCCGTAGTACTATTTCTTAGTCTCTTATACGTTGAATAGTCCGCATCACTTCGTGAAGCCTTCCATACTCGAAAGGCAAGATCACGATCAATCATTGCCCTTGATATACTTTGATTGAACCAAGCATTATATTTTGGATGATTGTGGATGGTTTTCAATGGAACGCATGCATAAAAAATATGCTCTATATGTCTGTTGAAAAAAGGAACCAAAATGTCGGGGTTATCGGTGCTGTAAAAATCTGTCCACTCAATTTGATTGAACATAGTTATAACCTGTGATGGATTCAACTGATTATAGTCGCGGAATGTCCTAATGTCTTCAATAGGTGCTAAATCAAAATCTAGTGAAGCAAACAACAAATCATGTTTAGATAAAAACGGTGCATCAATTTGATTGAAGCGTAACACTGAATTGGCATCGTTTGTAATAATCATATCAATGAGTGTAGAACTGGTTCGACTGAAATGTGTTGGAACTTGACCTAAGCTTTAGAGAGATAAACCCTGTAAAGCCATATGGAATCTTTTGGTTGAGGCTGATGAAGTATCCAAAATGTTCGTGTTAAAGTCTCCCATCACATAAATATGCTCATATTGAAATTTCAAGGAAGTCAACTTTTCGCAAAGCACTTGCGAACAATCCAGTCCTGGTGGATTGTAAAAGAATCCCATGAGAAGTTTTGTTTTGTTTATAGAAACTTCAAAAAATATGTATTCTGTTTCAGCTGCACCACTTTCGTTGGCAGACATCTCAATTACTCTAAAGTTCAAGTTCTTCTTGAGATATACGAGAACTCCTCCACCAAGTCTACCTACACGATCATGCCTGACAATTTCGTATCCTTCTATACTCAGCACATCATTGGGTACACCTTCGTTCAGCCAGGATTCTGTTATGCACATCATACTTACATTAGAAATGTTGGCAATCTCACGCAGCTCAACAACTTTACTCATTTGTCTGGCACAGATACTTTGAGCGTTCATGCAACAAACCGACAATTTGTTATGTACGGGTGCTGATTTCATTACGATACCTTGAACACTCCAATCTGTAGAGGTATATCCGCGATAACTATCAGCCATTATCCCAGTTTAATCCCAAACCCAAGAAAACATGTTTACTTATCTTTGTAGCCTTTAAATAACTCATCCTTTTACAAACACAAAAACAAACCAAAAAAGTTCAATTACAAATTAATACTGACTACGCATAAAACTACTCATAACACTGATACAAACAAAAAAGGCAGCATAATAAAATACATAACAAAAATCTACTGACAAGTTTAACAATTTTCACTTAATCTAATACTTTTAGGACAGGATACATGGAAATCAAGGGATAGGTGAGGAAGGATAGAGATTGTTCATAAGGATAGGTTAACTCCCAAGATGCCCGAAACGTCACAGATCCTCTTCTGATTTGATGATTACGTCCCTATCGTCGTCTTTGCGTCTAACGAGGATTTCTCCGCCACGGGAAAACACCTTCACCAGCTGCCCCGCTTTTCTTAAATCAATGGCTATGGATTTGATTTTTCTGGCTGCTGGAGTAAGATTTTCATTGACGTACACTCGCTTATTGGTTTGGAAGCCAATTTGGTTCAGATTGAGGGAATGACTTCGTAGGTAGCTCGAAAAAAAGTCGTTACGCTGGTTGGTTATAGCAAACTGCACCAAGAGGAAGTAAACGTTTCCAGCTCTGGGCGGTGTTCTGGTCAAGCGACGAATATCCACGATCGCAATGGAGTTATCAACATAGCCCAAAGTTTTACACCAGGTTCGGAAATAGTACTGGAGATCCTCGTTTTCGATGAATGGAACCCCACTGATAATCAAATCATTGGATAGATTCGATCGAGCAATCGCATCGGCATTGTTAAACACGTCTCGCCGCATGCAGCACAGCTTCGAATTCACTTCGACCAAGTCTGTCTTTATCTCGTCCATACCTTTCGCCAATTCAGCACGCAGATCGTCCCCGAGCTCGTTTATTTGGTCCTGCATTGTTTTTCCCTGGTTCGTAATCAAACGAGCCAATTCATTGTTGGAAATATCGCTGGATGGAGAACTACCGTGAACGCTCTCCTTACGCTTCGAGTCGAGTTTTGACATCTCGTTTGCTCTACTGCGCAACCACAGTTGACTCATGTGGTGTGGTAAAACTGTGGAACTGTTCGTCAAGCATGTAGGAAGTAATCTTAATAAATTAAATGGACCCGTATTAGATTAAATGTAGGTTTAGTAAGGGGTTGAAATAATCCTATTCGAACAAAAAAAAAATAGAGTTAGAATTTCTAACAGTGTTTCACCAGAGAGCGGAATCAGGCACAGAACTGCAAGCCACGCAGCGAGCATGTTGTCATCGAAGCCGAAAACGGGAGAGACGAGCTTCTGCGTGATACGTTGGTATGCGTGTCATCCGAGCGCGTAAACATAAACGGGAGAAAACACAAAAAATAGCTTGCTGAGCATGCGGAAGGCGTTGAATAGATGAGTTTTGTAAGCGAATTCATCGAGGACAGTTGTGTGTACAGTTTCGGTTTGAATAAAAAAATGAATGGAAAAAAATGGAAATTGAAACAAAAAGTGTTTTTATTTTTGTTAAGTGAAGAATTCCTACAAAGCACAATTACAACAACAGCAGTAGCAGCAATACTGCCCAAATTCTGCAAAGTGACGTAAGCGACATTGATAGTTTTGGCCCATTTTTTGGTTATTATGCATAAAACTCTAGCTCATCCTCTAAGTTTCTTTCCATAGATGATAGATTACGACTAGATCTTGCATTCTAATACAACAGGCATTCCACAGTGTTATTTTTACACCAGATATTACATATAATATACCAACAAATATCGACCTTTTGAATGGCGCTTACGTCACTTTGCAGAATTACGGCAGAATAGGAATGGAAGCACACACCATAACAGCAACAGCAACACGTAAATGACCTTTCATGGACGATTCCAGGTAATTGAACAAGTCGTCCCCACCTCAGCAGCAGCAAATCAATCAGCGAGAAAACGGTAGAACATGCAGCATACGATGTTACTCAAAGGTAGATCACAGTTAAAAAACACAGCAAGGTGAAAATATGTGTTATTTTCGCTTCAGAGGCGCAACGATTTGACCATAGTGGTTTCGCAGCGCGGTGTCACGAACACTAATGCAAATCTACTGGTTGAAAATATGCCCATTTGATTTTGCTGGGAACAGCTGATCTTTGTTTACTATTTTCAACCAGTAACTCAGGTGGTGTTCGTGTAATGCAGCGTGTACGTACACGCAATACCACTAAAAGCAGAAACCACTATGTCACCTCATTCTACCACTGCACTCACACCAACCACGTTGTTGTCAGCCGTCAGTAAGGATTCGAAGTAGACGAATTCCTCCACCACATAGGTGCCAACTTAGGGGGGGCAAGCATAGGTTTGCCCCCCCAATATTTGACGATTTTTTAATTTTCTCATACAAAATATCCGAGAAAACAG
The DNA here is from genome assembly GCF_035046485.1 of Aedes albopictus. NCBI lineage: Eukaryota > Metazoa > Arthropoda > Insecta > Diptera > Culicidae > Aedes > Aedes albopictus. The sequence goes on from NC_085137.1 coordinate 71,843,055, forward strand.
GCTTTGCCCCCCCAATAATTTGATCAAGTTGGCGCGTCTGCTCCACCACCTCGAAAGTATCCCCATCTATCGTAACATTACTTCCCAGACGGTTCCGGTCGTGTTCGGTTCTGCTTACCAGAATGTTCTTTGAGGCATTCAGCACCAGTCCGATCCTTGCTGCTTCGCATTTCAGCTCTGCCATCGTTCCAAATGTTCTGGCAATAATGTCCATGTCGTCCGCAAAGCACACAAATTGACCGGATTTTGTGAAAATCGTTCCCCGGCTGTTGAGCCCGGCTCGTCCCTTCCAGAGCGATGTTGAAGAGTAGGCATGAGAGTCCGTCACCTTGTCGCAGTCCTCGGCGAGATTCAAAAGAACTGGATAGTTCACCCGAAACCCTTACGCAATTTTGCACACCGTCCATCGTTGCTTTAAGCAGTCTAGTCAGCTTCCCAGGAAAGCCGTTTTCGTCCATGATTCTCCATAGCTCTGCGCGGTCGATACTGTCGTATGCCGCTTTGAACTCGATGAACAGGTGATGCGTTGGGACCTGGTATTCACGGCATTTCTGGAGGATTTGCCATATGGTAAAGATCTGATCTGGTCCATTGTCGACCGGCCGTCGATGAAACCAGCCTGATAACTTCCCACGAACTCATTCGTTTTAGGTGACAGACGACGGAAGATGATCTGGGATAGCACTTTGTAGGCAGCATTAAAAATAGTCATCGCTCTTAAGT